>NC_141149.1:7779380-8100213 GCF_053477565.2 Lygodium microphyllum | reverse complement strand
ATAATCTAATACATCACTAGTAGGTGCATATCAGCTACCCATCTCATCAAAGATAACATCCCTGCTCACTCTGAACTCACCTGTGACAGGGTTATAACAGCGATACCCTTTCTGCTCTAAAGAGCACCCGATAAAAATACATTTTTCAACCTTTGGATCAAGCTTCTTCCGTAGCTCATCTGGCATCTTGCTAGATTTTTGACCTTTTTGTCTTCTTTGTGCATTGCAAACTACTTCATGGTACTCTTCAACAAATTTTTCCATACACTATGAGTTGTGAATAACAAATGTGGACAAGTTCCTACGTTCCTCGTATGAGGCCTTGAAAGGAACGCCCTTACCACATAATACCTCATCTAATATAGTAGCATCATCCACTATCCATCGACGAGGAGCATCCTCATCAACACGCTCAAGGTACTCGAAAAATTAGTACATGCACTCTCTGAGCAACCATCCCTCCGATATTGAGCCATCTGGAGGGGCTCTCTGGTGAACAAGCCCCTTCATGACTCCCATGAACCTCTCTACCCGAAACATCCAAACGAGTGCTTACAATACCTGCAATCTGTATCTCATCCACCAAATGGATTAGTAGTGGACTTGAATGTCAAAAAAAGAAGTTGGTAGCTCCTTCTCCATCAGGCAAATGAGCTCAATGCATTCTCTTTTCTTTTGCGCTATTGACAACACATCTATCTCCTTAGATGTGATCCATCTGAAAAATTAGATGAATACTAAGTGAAATCCCATTCCAACCATAGATATAGCATGTGCAAAGTGAAGACATATCTTGCGAGCTTCCCCAAGCAATAGATAACATCGCAAACACCATTCATCAAACAACCATCGATGACAAGAGGGGGGACATGCTACATACGTCCATTTTACAATACACTCAGATGACTTCTCAAGAGAACAACGAGCTGCGGACCAAAAAAAGTAAGAGTTACCTTGATGAAATTATGCCAATCATGTGTTTTCAAGTTGGAAAGACTCGTGTCATCCACAGTAAATATGTTTTGCAATGATGCACCATATCCTATGGGTGTTTTAATAGACCATATCCCGTTCAAATCTTCGTGGGGGTTAACACCCATGTTGCATGTGCATACTCTTATCTTCCTGCCTCTTCATCAACTCGAGGCCATAAAACACGCTTGCAATTTTACTCCTTTAAGTCTTTTCTAGCTTACTCTATGTCCTTCAAACCAACGAGCTGTTTCCATAAAGAGTGTCCTGTTAGATATGATCAATGCCCCACCCTCATTAGGTGCTACCAATGATCCATGGTGCTCAAAGTTGTAAGGCCCCCATTATGAGGAGAAGCCAAGTGTGAGCCCGGACATTAGTGGAGTCCTGACTTGTATATCAGATGAGGTGACCATTGTGGGTCTAATCTTTGGGTTAGACGGAGTGGTTAAGCTGGTAGCAACTCAGGCGCATTGCATCGAGTTGCGGTGTAAGGGAGTTAAAAGGGGCCCCTATTGTGGGGTTCGGGGGCCGCAGAAGCAGTCCCCCCTGGCGGGGGTCCGGGGGTAGCGCCCCCGGCCTGATGGTAAAGGGAATATTCCCTGGCCGACTAGTGGAGGCTCATATGGTAGGTTCGACCTAACGACCTTCGCGGGCTATAAAAGCTAAACCCCTTCGTAGCCATCACTCACTCATCTTTCACCCAGTCAGAGTTGTTGTTCCAGCTAGCCTTAAGCTCTTCACCTATCTTCTGTCTAGATTTCCATCTAAGCTTCACACAGTGGAAGTGCACGGGTGGACAGAGCCATCTTTGTATCAGTTGTTTGGAGTTAAAGAATTTACTGATTCTCCTCTTATCTGTTGTGTACTCTCTATCTCTTTCTCAGATTTTGTTCGCTGCGCCGTGTAATATTTTACATGGTATCAGAGCCCAGGGGGCTCTAGAGATCGGAGAGCGTGCAAGAGGCAAAGGCTTCAACACCAAAGAGAAACTATGTCGACTCCGGGAAGCGGTTCTCGTGCATCAGGAAGCAATGTAGGAGGTGGTGTTGCTGTACCGGCTATTCAAACACTGAGGATTGGTCCACCAACCTTCAGCAAAGGCAAGTTAGATGGTACAAACTACACCTTGTGGAAGTTCAAAATTACAAGTATCCTTGATTCTTATGAGCTTTTGGAGACTATGCTGGGGACTGACGCAGAACCACAGCCTACCCCGACCCATCAAATCCTAGTGTGATGATTCCTCCGAATGTAGATCTTCTACGAGCTTGGAAACAAAGGAATGCAGATGCATTGTGTGCCTTAGTTACAAGCTGTTCTGACAGTGTTTTGACTTTGATTCAGCATACAACCAAAGCGTCAGAGGCTTGGAATGTACTAAGGAGTCAGTATGAAACACGAAACCAAACAAGGATTCAAAACTTGGAGAATCAACTAGCAGCAGAGAAGTTTGCTGAAGGAGAGACGGTTGAAGCATTCATCACTCGGATTAAGAATCTGCGCGACCAGATGGCTGGTGCTGGGATACAAAAGACTAGCGAAGAGCTAGCTCGGAGGTGTCTTCGGATTTGTCCACAAAAGTTTGATGGACTAGTAACTGCCCTTAATACTCAGGTGAGACCTCAAGCTTTGACTTTTGAGGAGTTTTGTGCATTATTAATGGAGGAGGAGTTGAGGCTGAAAGCGCAAGAAGGAAGCAACAATGGAGATGCTGCATTCTCTGCCAATGCAAAAGGCAAAGGTGTTTCCTCCACCAAAAATGATGGTGACAAAAAGAAAAAGGGCGGCAAGAAGAAGTTTCAAGGAGAGTGCTTCTACTGCAAGAAGAAAGGACATGCAATTGTAGATTGTCGTGTCAAGAAGGCAGATGAAAAGAATGGTACCCTTAAAAGTAAAGGGAAAGAGACAGCCAATACGGCTGAAGTAGAGTTGGAATTATTCATGGTGACCATTGAGGAAGTGTGCTCCTCGGCGCAAGAAGAATCTACCACTGACTCATGGGTGTTGGATAGTGGGGCCTCCCGTCACATGACCAACAAGAAAGGTCTATACAGTTCTATGCAGCCTCTACAAGAATCCATCACTGTGACGGTTGGAAATGATGCTAAATGCCCTGCTGCAGGCACAGGTACTATTTCTTTTGTTGCTGCAAATGGTGAAGTCAAAAAGCTTTCAAATGTGTTGTTTGTTCCCGAAATCAGGAGAAATCTCTTATCAGTTGCTGCCATAACTGATCTTGGTCATGAAGTGAGGTTCAAAAAGACAAGTGCAAAAATTATTGATAGTGCTAGCACAATTATTGGCAAAGGAGAAAGAAGGAACAACATGTATGAGCTAAGTGCTCTTATAGCCACTGCTGGAATGGGCACAAGCAAGCTTTGGCATGAAAGGTTTGGACACATCGGATTTGCAGTATTGAAGGAGATGCAAAAGCAAGGTATGGTTGCTCACCTACCTACAATAACTGAATTGAAGGAACCATGTGAAGCTTGTTTGATGGGCAAGCAACAGAGAAAGGCATTTCCACAAGAAAGCAAGAATAGAGCACATGCTCCTCTAGAGTTGGTGCATGCTGACTTGTGTGGTAAGATGCCTACACAGGCCTTGGGGGGATCTTCTTATTTTATGTTGATTGTCAACGACTACAGTAGGAAGATGTGGGTGTACTTCCTTCGTGATAAGGCTCAAGCTTTTGGTAAGTTTAAAGAATGGCTAATACTTGTTGAGAATGAAACATGGAAAAGTGTGAAGAAATTTAGAACAGATGGTGGTGGTGAGTTCAACTCAAAGGAGTTTGAAGGCTTTTGCAAGAGCAAAGGGATCAAGCGTCAATTGACGACGCCTCACACACCTCAGCAAAACGCTGTTGTGAAACGTAGGAATCGCACCATTGTGGAGATGGCAAGATGCATGCTAAAGGGCAAGGGATTGCCTAACCATTTTTGGGCTGAAGCTATTAATACTGCAGTCTACATTCTAAATCGAAGCTATACAAAGGCTCTCAAGGGAAAAACACCTCATGAGGCTTACACTGGTAAGAAACCATCTGTCTCACATTTCAGAATTTTTGGATGTGAATGTTATGCACATGTTCCAGATGAGAAGAGAAACAAGTTACAACCAAAAAGCAGAAAATGTATCTTCTTGGGTTATAGTGATGAGCAGAAGGCTTACAAATTATATGACCAAGAGGCAAAGAAGATCATCGCGAGCTGTGATGTGGTGTTCAAGGAGGAGCCGCATATAGTGGAGGAGGAGAAGGCAAGTTCTTCCACTTTATCATCAAGCGAAGAAGTAGTCCACTATGAACCTGTCCCGAGAGCTATCCCTATCCTTAAGGAGGAGGAAGCATCATCTTCAGATGATGAGGAAAAAGTTCACCAACCTAACATCACCCCACCGGAAAAGCCATTGCCGTGCTGGGTGAAGCAGCTCTATGACCACAATAATCCTATGCATGCATCTATTGAGGAGAAGGCAAACGGACCAAGGAGGTCTCAGAGAATAGAGGAGCAAAGGAAGGCTTCTACTCACATAGTCAATATGGCCTTGATGGTTGAGATTATGAGAGAAGTAAAGGAGCCAACTGACTTAGAAGAAGCACTTGCAGATCCATCATGGAAGGCTACTATGAAGGCGGAGTATGACAGCATAATGAAGAATGACACTTGGGAGCTAGTGGATCGACCAGCAAAGCGGAAGGTTATTGGCACCAAGTGGATCTGGAAGGTAAAGTACAAGGCTGATGGTACCTTAGAAAAGTACAAAGCTAGACTGGCTGCCCAAGGATTTTCACAAGTTGAAGGGTTTGATTTTCAAGAGTCATTTGCCCCAACTGCCAGAATGACCACTATTCGCATGGTACTTGCAGTGGCTGCCCATGAGAAGTGGCCAGTGTACCAAATGGATGTTAAGTCAGCGTTCTTAAATGGTGACCTCAAGGAGGAGGTGTACGTGGCTCAGCCACCAGGGTTTGAGGCCCCCCATTCTGAGAACAAAGTGTGTAAACTGAAGAAGGCATTGTATGGGCTGAAACAAGCCCCCAGAGCATGGTACCAGCGGATAGATAGGTTCTTTTTAAACCTAAACTTCAAAAGATGTGCCTCAGATGCTAACTTGTATGTTTACAGGGATGGTAAAAAGTCTGTAGTGATTGTCCTATATGTGGACGACCTTCTTATTACAGGTGACTATGAAGATATGATCAACCAAACTCGAAAGGCTTTGAGTTCTGAGTTTGAAATGACAGACTTGGGCTTGTTGCACTATTGTTTGGGGATTGAAGTCTGGCAAGAGCCAGGAAAGATCTTCATCTCTCAGAAGAAGTATGCATGGGAGATCTTGAAGGCATTTGGCATGACCGAGTGCAAGGAGATAGCTACACCTATGGAGGTGAATGTAAAGTTATCCGTTGAGGATACATCAGCACTAGCAGACAACAGACATTGGGAGGTATAGGAGGTTGGTCGGCATTCTGATCTACTTGTGCAACACCAGACCATATATCAGTTTTGTTGTTGGTGTTTTGAGCAGGTTCTCAAACAAACCTCATGAGAGTCATTGGAAGGCTGGGATGCGGGTGCTCAGATACTTGAAGAAAACTCTTGACTATGGTATCACATACAGTTTCAGAACTTCTCTTGTGGGGAACTGTGACTCAGATTGGGCAGGAGACATTGATTCCAGGAAGTCAGTTTCTGGTTATTGTTTCTCTTTGGGTTCAGGAATTTTCTCTTGGATTAGTAAGAAGCAACCAACAGTGGCATTGTCTTCTACCGAAGCAGAGTACAAGGCAGGTTGTTTTGCTGCATGTGAGGCTGTATGGTTGAGAAGGATTCTATGGCATATGGGAGTGCAGGATGAAGAACCAACTGTGCTAAGATGTGACAATCAGAGTTGCATCGCCATTGCCAAAAATCCAGTGTTTCATGCATGCACCAAACATATAGAGATCCAGTATCACTATGTGCGTGATTTGATGGAGGATGGGATAGTGGAATTGGTCTACTTTCCAACAGAGGAGAATGGAGCAGATATCTTCACCAAAGCACTTATGAAGGATCTGCTTCAAGTTCATCTTCAGAGACTCGGCATTGGGCCGAGGAGATAGTTCACCTATGGGTGGACATTGAGGGGGGGTGTTAGATATGATCAATGCCCCACCCTCATTAGGTGCTACCAATGATCCATGGTGCTCAAAGTTGTAAGGCCCCCATTATGAGGAGAAGCCAAGTGTGAGCCCGGACATTGGTGGAGTCCTGACTTGTATATCAGATGAGGTGACCATTGTGGGTCTAATCTTTGGGTTAGACGGAGTGGTTAAGTTGGTAGCAACTCAGGCGTATTGCATCGAGTTGCGGTGTAAGGGAGTTAAAAGGGGCCCCTATTGTGGGGTCCGGGGGCAGCGCCCCCGGCCTGATGGTAAAGGGAATATTCCCTGGAATATTCCCTGGCCGACTAGTGGAGGCTCATATGGTAGGTCGACCTAACGACCTTCGCGGGCTATAAAAGCTAAACCCCTTCGCAGCCATCACTCACTCATCTTTCACCCAGTCAGAGTTGTTGTTCCAGCTAGCCTTAAGCTCTTCACCTATCTTCTGTCTAGATCGCCATCTAAGCTTCACACAGTGGAAGCGCACGGGTGGACAGAGCCATCTTTGTATCAGTTGTTTGGAGTTAAAGAATTTATTGATTCTTCTCTTATCTGTTGTGTACTCTCTATCTCTTTTTGAGATTCTGTTCGCTGCGCCGTGTAATATTTTACATGTCCTATGTTCTTAAATACATGCATAGGATCAAGAAGATGACAAATCTTCAGATCCTTCCAATACTCTAGACGAAACCATATAGAGATAGAGGGAGCTAGAGAACTTCGTCCTCAACCATGTTCATCATCTTCATTGCTTGCAAGCTCTGATTGTGAATCGATGATAGGTTCTTCCGTCCACTTTTTGTACCAATCTATAGGCATCATCGGTATTTTGTATTGGACATCAACCACTCTCAACCTTTCCATTGAAGTGTCTAGCTTGTGTCTTTCGATGTAGGGAGTGATCTTTAGGCATGCCGAAGATATATGTTCTTGTTGAGATGCTTACTATATGTAGATTTCAACCAATCACCGCATAGGGAACAAGCTTTATAACCCTTGGTTGAACACCATGCATCCATAACAAAACATTTAGCATGAGCATGAAAGATTAAATTGAAATGAAAATACTCCCACATGTGCTACTCAAATCACAATTGAATACCTGAACAAAATCCATATCCAAGAAATTAGTTTATAGTCCATGCTAGAATTCCACGAACTTGAAACCTTCTTTTATCATCTTGTTTTGTCACGTCAAGCACGTCTATGCTCTCCATAACTCTAGGAGATCATCAGTAAGAAGAGCCAAATAAATATTAAGGTATTTGACTTGACATTTTCTTGGGATTATAAGGGACAAAATTAGGTGTTGTTTCTTTAAAAAAATAAATGGTTGCAAGTTGTAGTTCAGAAGAACTACTAGCCAAGTGGACCATTTACTTAAACGTGTGGAGAAAGGATTCACACCATCCAATCCAACGCCCATCTTAATGTGTCATGGCTCTTGTTCAAATTCTGGCCACTTTGAATTGATATGCTTGAAGACAAGCTAGTCTAAGGGAATTCGCATAATCCCATCCACACTTACATTCTTTGCTCCCTAATCCATAAGTCTTGCTAACTCTAGGGTCCTATATATATGTTGTATACAAGGGGGAGCCAATGGAAAATATCAAAGCACCTTACGAGGGATCTTTCTGCTTGCATCTTTGTAACGTGATGTTTCACATTTTAGGCATTTCTCCTCGTTCTTGTATTCACCTCTATATAAAATACATTCATTGGGACATGCATGAATCATGTAGTAGTCCAATCCAAGCTTGGTGATCATCTTCTTTGCCTCGTCTCTTGATGTAGAAAGGACATTGTTTGTAGGTGAAAACTTTTGTGATAGTAGCATGCAACATTTCAAGCACACACAACTCTTAGATTTTGTTAAATAATACACTCACATTGACATGGGAGAAGTAGCTTACTTTAATAGTGCTAAAACGGATGCATTACTCCAAGAACAACGACTTTGGAGGTTCAAGATAAGTAAATTCGAACTTAATCATGATAATTTTGAGCCTTCATTGATTTGTTGAAGTGCTTTAGCTCTAAGAAAGTGTAACGTGTCTGCTCGTATGCTTGTGGGACATGTCTTAGTAGCCCATCGGGAAGAGAGTCTAGAAAGCGCCGCCTGGCACTTGCAAGGAATGTCACAAGGTTTGCGATCTAGGTCTTCCCGAGTCTCCTCCGCGAGGAAGTATCTGGCCTCTTAGTGGGAACGGCCTGATACTTCCGCGCAGGGCTGACTCAAGAAGACCTAGATTGCAAACCCTATGACATTCCTTGCGAGTGCCAGGCAGCACTTTCTAGACTCTCTTACCGATGGGCTGCTAAGACGTGTCCCACAAGCGGATGAGAGGACACGTTATAGTTGGTATCAGAGCAAAACTTCATGATGATACATGATTGGTTAATGTTCGGTTCATAGACATATCCTAACTAGAAATAACTTGAGTCATATAGCTTGATTGTCAGGCACCTTCTGCACCCACGAATGCTGACATGCAAGAGAAGAAATTTCTTCTCAAGCAATTTAAGGCACCCGAGTTTGATGGAGAACGGTTAAACGTCACAGTAGAAGCGGAGATATGGATTGAGACGATGGATGACTATTTCTCTACTTCGAAAACTACCTCCACGAATCAAGCAATGATTGGAAAACTGAAGTTAGTTGACTAGGCTCGGTTATGGTGGAAGCAATGGTGCAAACATCAAGGTATTTTTGAAGCTGATGTTACGTGGACTCAGTTAAAAGATGCTGTATGCGAATGATACCTTCCGCCAACCTACCAAACCTTGAAGATGAATGAATTCTTCAATTTCAAGCAGCTGGAATTAACCTTGGAAGCTTATTACTCAAAGTTTGTAATCCTACTAAAATATGTGCCACCTATGGATATTGCACAGAAAGTACCCAAGTTTTGCCATGGCCTGAACACTCCTCTGAACCACCATCTTGAAGCAATGTGTCCAACAGACTTGCAAGACGCATTACTTCGAGCGAATCCAATTGTCCAAGAACTTAAATCGGGCAATTGTAGCAAAGATGACTATGGAGATCATGATAAGAGATGCCATACGTGCGGAGAGATAGGGCACATCCATAGGAGATGTCCCTACCATCAATGCTTCCATTGTAATGAGCTAGGAACATCCAAGCAAACTGCCCTGATCTAAGTCCAAAAGACATTGAGCCTCTAAGAAAACAAAGCTACATAGGTGCAGTCTATGGATATATAGATGAATCAGATGAAAACAAGATCTAGAGCCTAGTAAACCTTATTAGCATGACTAAAATTCCTAGAAGCTTAATCGACATGTAACACAATTGAGAATAAATCCTACTCTTGTACCTATGGTTAATTTGAATAATATGAGTGTACTACTTGAAACATTCAGAGTAGCGCAGTGGATGCATGGTGGGTCTTAACCCACAGGTCATAAGCCACAATAGTGCTTGTCTTCCCTAGGTCTTCTTGAGATGAGGACATCTAGATTCCTCTAAGAGGGAGAAGATGTAATATTCCCCTCCCCCCCCCCTCCCAATGCTTCCCCCGTGCCTCCCCCCCAGTGGGTTGAAATGAAACCCCCCTTCAAAAAATTTTGAAATTTTTTGAAATTTTTTTACTCTCCCTCTCTCTCCCCCTACCATGTGCATGGCGGGGAGAGAGAGGGAGAGAGAGAGAGTAAGTAATAAGAGGGGGGAATGCAACCCCCCAGGTGGGAGGGGTGGCGGCCACTAGACGGCCGTCTCCCCCCCCCCCCCCCATACCACCTCCCTCCCTCCCCCATTATAAAGGGGATCAGCAACTCCCCCTCTCCTACTCGTCGTCAGTCCGTAGAGCCCCCCCCCCCTCCCTCGGCTAGAAAACAACCCCCTCCCCCCCGCGGCCTCTAGTAGGCGCCATCCCCCTTGGCCGTGACAGAAGGGGGGGAGAGAGAGAGAGAGGGAGAGGGAGAGAGAGAGAGAGAGAGAGAGAGAGAGAGAGAGAGAGAGAGAGAGAGAGAGAGAGAGAGAGAGAGAGAGAGAGAGAGAGAGAGAGAGAGAGAGTAGAATAGGAAGAGAGAGAAGGAGAAGAAGAGGGAGAGAGAGAATGAGAAGAAGAGAAGAAGAAGAAGAAGAGGGAGAGAGAGAGAAGAAGAAGAAGAGAAGAAGGAGAAGAAGAGAAGAAGAAGAAGAAGGAAGAGAGAGAAGGAGAAGAGGGAGAGAGAGAAGGAGAAGAAGAGAAGAAGAGAAGAAGAAGAGGGCTGTGTTTGAGGAGCCATTTTCAACAAGACTCATCCATTGCCACACCCATGAAGGGACCTCCTTTCAGCCACCCCCTCATCTGCAAAGGTCACCTTAATCATGGCCTTTCCTTTCCCAAGCCTATCATCTTGAAGGTCCTTTAAGGTCAAGACTATCCAAATTTTGTGTGGTGAATGGCTCCCAAAGGGAGAGTAATGGGAAGTGTAAGTGCCAAAGCTACCAATGGTACCGGTAATGTAGGAAAGGCGAGCAGAGCGACCAACGCAACAAATGTCCCTACGATCATGAATCAAACCCAGGTCCTTTTGATATCCTAGGCTTTATGATTAATTTTGGTTAAGCATATTCTGTATCATTTCAAGAAGAAATAAAGGGGTAGTTACATGCATGGAACAAGAATGAGCCTTAGGATTTTTGTTTACTCCAAGTGATAGGTCACATGCATGAAATGGTAGAGCATGGAGTTTGCATAAGTTTATATGCATAGAATGATAGCTTTTACACACATGGAATTTCACAAAAATTTATAGTTTTTAAACCAATTCAATGCATGAATAGTCATTTAGAATTCATGCTTCGCAATTGTGATTAAAATAAACACATGAAATGTTAGTTTCCGTTCATAGGATGCAATTGCACCGATGGATAGGAACCTAGACTTTCATATACGCAAGTCACATGAGATCTGATGCATTAGGAATAAGTATTCGTTGCTAGTATGAAGAGAGTTAAAGGTCGTTTAGGATGTACTAATATATTAAACACACCATGTGCATGATGGGTAAGTTTGATTGGAGAATTCTGCATAGTACCGAACTAAGAGAGATGGAAGGGACGCATGCATCTAGACTTTATCCTGAAGGCCTAGATGAAAATTCTTGTGTTGCCAAGTGTTTTAACGGAACCTGGTTAGAGGGAGATGAGTAAAGAACTAGAAGAAAAAAGACCCTTGGTTGGGTTGTGAATAAGTCTTGTCCGTTGCCTTGGTTGACTTGTTAATGCTTTGAGTTAGGGTTAAGATACCATAAGGTAAAACCCAAGGGGAAGAGCAAGTCAAGATAAGTTAACTTACCAAGAACATTTTCTTGCATAATCTTATTTGAGATTATTGGGATCTTGCCAAGTCGCGAACGATCCAGGATCGGATGTTGGGAGCATCTGGAAAAAAGGAATCACGCCTTAGCAGTTGGTCATCCAAACGGCCTTCGAAATGATCGTGATTGTAGACTTAGGTACATTGTTTGAACTTATTTGCTCAAGGAACTAATTCAAGGCAAAACACTTAATGCTTCAGGTTAAAAGCCTGGAGGGAGAGGCAGGATCAGTTACCTTTGACTATTTGCTTGGCCCTATCCAAGGGGGTCGTTAGCCATGCTGGGTATATGGACCTAACTCACCATGAGAGGTCTCTCCGTGGGTGTTGCTTGGAGCGGGATGATGCTTGGGTGATAGGGGAGGCTCTGGCTATAGATTCCTTGCCTCCGAATCCCACATAAGAGGCCAATGTGACTCGAGATGGGATCTTGAGGCCCGTGTACTAGTCTACGGACGGCGGAACTTGGAGCAGCAATCCTGTAGATTGCTAGGATAGCCTTCTAACATGATATTTAATGTATTCCGAGATACGGATTATTTCTGCGGAGGTAGAAAGAGACACTTAATTCTCCTGTATGGGAGGGAGACAAACATTAACATGAAGATAAGTTAAGGAACTGTTTGATCTTGTTTTATCTTGTCTTTGTGTCCGTGCCCTAAATTATGTAAAGGAACTTGTGATTAATGGGTTAATTAATGAAGTTGTTTTTATATGTCAAACATAATGTGCTGTAGGTAATTAGATAACTAAAACAACCCCCAAGGAAAGCCATGTGGATGAGACCCCGATGGGTCTATCTTAGGGAAGGGTGGTCTCGGTTAGCGAAGAGCTCTCCTCAAAGGAAATGTTAACGAGAAATGTTAGGAAAAGTCGGACTATGACCTTAGACAATGTTGGTTAGAACCCTGATTCATACGGTTTTAGGGGACCGGAATGGGACTATGCCCCACGGGCAGAGAGGTCGGGTGATGTATCCCTCTCGTTTCCCATTACCTTTGAACCAAGTGCGGTATGAGTCTGCTTTGGTCAAGTTGTATCTGTACAAAGTGAAGCAGTTGTAGACTGATGCTAGAAGGATATTAGAAAGACCCAACTACGAGGAACTCAGACTTCAGGTCGATCCTAGTGGAAACGGTCAGATACTTCCGTGCGGGGCAGACTTGGGAAGACCTAGATTTCAAACCGTGTGACATTCCTTGCGAGTGCGAGGCGGCGCTTTCTAGACTCTCTTCCCGATGGGTTGCTAAGATGTGTCCCACAAGCGGACGAGTGGACACGTTACAGAAAGCTTTCATTCTCACCTGCTTCACCTTCTTCATACAAATAATTGATAAAATCGTCCATGTCATCGTTGTTGAAGTCTTCGTGTGCTTTTCTGAAATTCGTGTCATAAAGTTTCTTCAAACTATCATTACTTTTTGGATCACTCTTGCGAAGGAGTCTCATGTACTCATTTGGCATTTGAGAGGTGCCATGAGAGGGTAGATGCACATCATTTCTATATCATAAGCCGGAACCTATCACATCATTCTCTATATTCATCATTAAGCAAGGAGACAATCTAATTAAACAAGGATCTCGTTATTATCAAATATAATGTAAAGATTGAGGAAATTGGAAAAAACAAAGAACACAATTCATGCTTCCATATATAGAGAGTTGAATGAGTATAGATTTTTTTTTTTGTAAATATAGTGTGGCTAACTATATTACTTCATAAAAAATTAAATACAACAAAGTGCTCATACTCGACAGACTAGCTTTTGCATCCAAAGAAAAGTAATGTTGTATTCATGTATCTTAGAAATGAGTATACATGGAAAGGGATGATCCAAGGAAAAGGACAGTCCTAAGAGAAGTAAATCATCTAAACTTCAATCCAAAGGTGGAGATGCTCTTGCAAGTCTGTGAAATCCATAGTTCGCCAATAGTTCATCACTGGCACGCAATGATCTAATGGCATTGAAAATAATATATCTTGGAACATCTCTACTCATGTATCGTAGTTCATGACCATTTTCACCTTCCGTAAATGTGCAATTGATTCTTGCACTTCTTCCTGGATTACTATTAATTAGACCTTTTATGTTTCCTTGTGTGTATGGTCTCCCATCTACATAAATTCTCTATTCTTAAGCATGAATGATGCCTCTATTTGAAAGAGAGGTTGCATTGAGGCATATACCATAAGTGCTCATGCTCAAAGTATACCGCACTAGTTGGTGCCATGGACCCCATCCATATATGGATTCGCAAAAGCACATAAGTGTCACCTAAGAATCGAGTGGAACTTGTGTTGAGATGGCAAGCTCAACACATGCAGACATTGATGATGGACCGCCTAGCTAGATGATTCGACACATCTACACTTAGCACATTGGTGTTCATTATGATACTCACATGGCCATTGACTTATCACTTATTATATTTAGTTTTTTACACCTACCTACAAGTAGCAAAGATATAACACCAGTCAATTGGTGTAGTCGATTATGCACTATTTGACTTAGTAGACCACTTTCCTTTATGTTGTATCTTATCTATACTTTGTGTACATTGTATAGTGTGTGGAAAAAGAAGAAAAAATCAGAAAGAAAACGTTTTTTCCTCCATCTATGTTCTTGTGTTCTTGAGTGAGCTTTCTCTTATGTACATAGTGTGTGTTCGGTGCAGCAGCTCAAGAAACTCCCTTCACATGCTATTCTTGACATGGTATCAGAGTCGCACTACTGAGAGAGACTGATGTTGAAGGCTAAAGTGAAGGAGAAGAAGCAAGGTTTCGAGCTAGCAATCAATGGGTAAGAAGCTCTCCCATTCTTCCACACTCTCTCTTGGATACTACTTGTGGAGGCACCAGAAGCAGGGTAGAGTGAAAATCTTAGATTTTTGTGAGATTTTGTGTGCAAGCAGAGCACTGTATATTTTGTAGAAACGCCCTTTATGGTTTTGTCACAGTTCTTTTTGACATCTGAGGCCGTTTCAGGTCCCGTTTTTGAGCCACAAAGTTGCATACAACAATTTCAAGGTACACTATGATTTTCACTGTATTGACCAAAAGTGGGTGCACATGTTATAGATTTTGAATCTATAATTTTTTAGGTGTTTTCTAGGAAGTAAATATAATGTTCATATGCAAATAAGTTGCAGATTACATGTACTATTGAGCAATTAGTGAAAAAGTTTGCTTGGTGTATTGTTGTGCACTTATTGTGAAAGGCTGCAGAAGACTAGCTTGATGTGTTGTGTCCTTTTTTGTGATAATGGCAAACAATAGTGGAAATCCCATTATTGAGAAGCTCGACAAGAACAACTACCCTTCATGGAAGTTTTGTGTGACAAACTTTCTCATTGGAAAGGGCCTTTATGAGTTTATTTTAGGGGAAGAAAAGGAGCTAGAGTTGGGTATCCCTCCGATTGCAAATGAATTAAAGGCATGGAAAGAGTGGAATGCAAAAGACAAAAAGGTTATGTACTGGATATCTGGAGTCATTGATAATACTATGCTGGGACATATCAGGAATGTAAAAACTTCACATGCAGCTTGGACAATTTTTGAGAACATGTTTTCACAAAGGCACAAAAGATTCAACTCAAGCAAGAGTTAAATATATTAAAGAAAGGAAAAATGTCTATCAATGAGTATATGTTGAAGGTGAGGAGCATTGCAGATGCTTTAGCAGTGATTGATGCAATGCATGATGATGATGATGATTTGGTTTCATCCACTTTGAGTGGAATCAATAATGAGAAGGCATGGAAATCATTTGTTACTTCAGTATACATACGGAAGCCATTTTCATATTTTGATGAGTTGGTCTCTCTCATGATTACAGAGAAGAGATCAATATGCGGGGTGACTCATCTGAAAGAAATGGTGAACAAGTCCAAGCATTTTACTCAAGTTCAAGAAGGGGACGGGGTGGATCCTCTTCGAGAGGCCGTGGTATGGGACGTGCTGGCGATAACTAGCAAAATAGGTTCAATCAACAATTTGGTGAAATGCAAGTTTTAGGAGGTCGAGGAAACTTTAGAGGCAGGGGGAGCTCTAGAGGAAGAGGTGGATGGTAGAATAGAGGTTCTAGAAATTTTGCTATTGTTTGCCATTATTGTGGCAAGACATGTCATATTGCATCCCATTGTTATGCTAAAAAGGATGATATTCACAGTGGTAAATTGTAGCAAGGAAACTATGCATCGTCTTCACGATAGAATGAAGACAAAAATAAGCGCTTGTTTGTTATGCAACATATGACAAATGTAGTTACAAGAAAGGGGACACATGATGATGTATGGTATGTCAATTCATGTGCATCTAATCATATGATCGTTCATGTTGAATGGTTTGGAGAGATGCATGACTTACAAAATCCAGGTTATGTGCAAATAGGTGATGATTCATGCCACCCAATTTCACACATTGGAAAGGTTTACTTATCCTTGCATGATGGCCAGACAAAGAGTCTGATAGATGTATTACATGTGGCATCAATCACAAAGAATCTAGTGTCTATTGGCCAAATGGTAGAGCATGGGTTATAGGTCCGATTCAATGCAAAATGTTATTTTGTAGAAGACTTTAATGATAAGCGTAGGTTGGTCATAAAAGGAAGTAGAGTTGGCCACACGTTTACTTTAGATGCTAGAATTTCTACAATGGATGTTGCTATGTATGCTAAAGGAAAAGGAGTAGTTGCAGATACTGAAATATGGCATAAACGTATTGGACATGCAAATGTGTAAACACTAAAATTAATGCAGTCCAGAGGATTGGTTACAGGGTTTTCTTCTATTAGAGTTGCAGAATTGCATAAAGTCTGTGAAGCATGCCAGTTTGGTAAGCAGGCAAGACAACCCTTCTCGCATGAGAAAGAAGTGAGCAGAAATATACTTGATATAGTGCATAGAGATGTTTGGGAGACCTACACAGAATGTATCTCTTGGGGCACCAAATACTTTGTCACATTTATTGATGACAGTTCAAGGAAGCTATGGGTATATTTAATGAAGAAAAAGAGTGATGTATTTGAGCACTTCAAATCTTTCAAGGCAGCTGTTGAAATAGAAACAAGCTTGAAAGTGAAGTGCTTGAGATCAAATGGAGGGGGAGAGTACCTCTCTAATGAGTTTAGTGGCATCTTGAAGACTCAAGGGATAAAGAGGCATTTTACTTGTAGGTATACCCCATAGCAAAATGGGGTTGTAGAAAGAAAAATTATGTATATTACAGAAGTTGCATGGGCATTGATGGCTGAAAAGAATATGCCAAAATTTTTTTGGTCTAAAGCTATCCATACTGCTATCTATATTATGAACAGAACCCCCACTGTTGATGCAGTTCATGGGATGACTCCTGAAGAATGCTTTACTGGCAAGAAGCCTGGCATATCACACTTGAAGGTATTTGGATGTGTTGCATATGTCCATGTGCCAGATGAGCTATGAAAGAAGCTTGATCCAAAGGCTGAAAAATGCATTTTTATTGGATACTCTTTAGAGAAGAAATGTATCGTTGTTATAACCCTATCTCACAGGTGAGTTCAGAGTGAGCATGGATGTTGTTTTTGATGAGATGAACAATTGGTATGCACCTGCTAGTGATGTATTAGATGATGATAATGATAATGATAGCTATGTGCAAAAAGAAAAGCAAGAATCACGGAGTCTTAGTGGACCAGAAACATCATCTGGTACTACACCTACAGTGAGCCCTTGGTCTAGGAGACTAAGGAGTAGCCCTACATCTTCAGGTGTATCTATAAGTATTGCAAGCAAAAACAAAGGAAAGAAGAAAGTGATGGATGGTAATGATGTATCTACTAGTCATTTGGGATTCAATGGATATTCTAGTGGTTTACAAAGTTTGGATGATGAGCTTGGCATTCCTTCAGTTAGGACACCAGGTGTACAGAGAACTCATAGTAATATAAAGGCTCCATTGAGTGATCTAGTGGTAAGTAGGTCTAGCAGGGTCAGAAACACTGTTAAATTTTTTTTCTTTGAAGGTTATGCAGCTCACCATTATGCTTATATGGTGAAACTAGTTGAGGATGTTGAGCCCACTTGTTTTGAGGATGTTGTTGGTCATGCTCATTGGGATGCATCAATGGATGAGGAGATGGCTGCATTGGAAGCCAATAAGACTTGGGATTCGGTACCCTTGCCTAAGGGTAAGAAAGCTATTGGTTGTAAGTGGGATTACAAATTCAAGCATAATGTAGATGGTTTAGTTAGTAGGTATATAGCTAGGCTGGTTATTGCAAAAGGCTATGCTCAAACATATGGCATAGATTATGAAGAGGCATTTAGTCCAGTTGCTAGGATGGCAACTGTTAGGTATGCGATTGCCTTGGCAGCAACCAAAGGTTGGAATTTGTAGAAAATGGATGTTAAGAATGCCTTCTTTCATGGTGAATTGCAAGAAGAAGTGTATATGGAGCAGCCAGGAGGTTATGAGGATTTAGAGCATTCCGCATATGTGTGCAGGTTAAAGAAGGTGCTCTATGGGTTGAAGCAAGCACCTAGAGCATGGTCTGACAAGATTGGAGAGTATTTTGTCAATATTGGATTTTTTATTTATGATGCTGATCACTCACTTTATGTGAGAAAGGGAGATGCAGGTTTGGTCATCATAGTCATCTATGTGGATGACTTGATTATTACAGGTGACAGTGACAATGGGATTGCTGAAGTTAAGGACTTCTTGAAGAAGAAGTTTGAGATGAAGGATTTGGGTGAGTTGAGATACTTTCTTGGTATTGATATGTGAAGTCCACTTTACATTATGGACTTTTTTATGAGGGAGGTAAGGATGTACAAGTCTTTGGATACACAGATGCAGATTGGACTGGTAGCATGTCAGACAGAAGATCTACTAGTGGATTCATGTTTTCCCTTGGTAATGCAGTAGTTACATGGAGCAGCAAAAAGAAACCTACAATTGCTTTATTGATTACGGAGGCTGAGTATAGAGGCGTTGCTATGGCAACATGTGAGATGGCATGGCTACAAAAGTGATTAGGTGATTTGGATGTGTAGAGAGATGGTCCAGTTGTCATTCATTGTGATAACATGAGCAACATATAGTTAGCTAGGAATCCAGTGTTTCATGCTGGGACAAAACACATTGAGGTGCACTACCACTTTGTGAGAGAGAAGGTACTTACAGGAGAGATTGACTTGGTATATGTCAGCACATAGAATCAAATAGCTAACATTTTCACAAAGGCATTGGGTGCAGAGAAGCTTCAAAAGTTTCAAAGCTTACTTGGAGTTGCAGAGATAGAGTTGAGCTTGAGGGGGAGTGTTGAGATGGTAAGCTCAACACATGCGAACATTGATGATGGGCCTCTTGGCTAGATGAGTCTACATGTCTACACTTAGCACGTTGGTGGTCATTATGATACTCACATAGCCACTAACTTATCACTTATTATATTTAGTTTGTTACACCTACCTATAGCTAGCAAAGATATAGCACCAGTCAATTAGTGTAGTCGGTTATGCACTGTTTGACTTAGTAGGTCACTTTCCTTTATGTTGTATCTTATCTATACTTTGTGTACATTGTATAGTGTGTGGAAGAAGAAGAAAAAATTAGCAAGAAAAAGTTTTGGCCTCCATCTCTGTTCTTGTGTTCTTGAGTGAGGTTCCTCTTGTGTATACAGTGTGTGTTTGGCACAACAGCTTAAGCAAGTCCCTCCACCACAGAATTCTTGACAACTTGTAGGTCTTGTGCAATGAAGAGGCCACATAGCGAGCACCCCAAAAGCTAAAAGTCTCTCCATCTCTAGGAAGTGATCCTCCTTGCCATCCTCCATAGAGCCTATTAAGAGAGAGGGAGAGAAAGTGTAGAGGAACAGAGAGCTCAGTCATACTCTCTACCTTCCATTCATTATTCTATTATCCTTATTAACTTACTAAAGAGTAAGTTATACATATCAACTAACCCAACTTATTGAATGTCCAACACAAATATAGATGGACATAACTAAGACACTATTGGCATCACACACAGGATAATGAGCTTGAAGTCTCAACACTCCCCCTCAAGCTCAAGACAAAACATGTATACCAAGTAGCTACCGGAATCGACTGAACTTATCTTTACCCAAAGACTTGGTTAAGATATCTGCAACATGTTCATCAGTCTGCACATGCATAAGATTTACTTTCCCTACAAGAGCCATCTCTCTGATAAAATGGTAGTGTATCTCAATGTGTTTAGTCTTGGCATGATAAATTGGATTTGTTGCTAGTAGTACACTACTAAGATTGTCACAAAAAAAGGTCAATGGAGCATCCACCTATATGTCTAAATAAGCCATAAGCTTGAACAACCATGCAATCTCACATATTGTTAATGTAGCATCCCTTTACTTTGCCTCGGTGCTAAACAATGCAACTATTGGTTGCTTCTTACTGCTCCAACTAATCATCCCACTTCCAAATCCAAAGGCATAACCACTTGTAGATCTACAGTCATATGAGCATCCTACCCAATCTGCATCCATGTATCCAACTAGTGTCTAGGGCTCATCTTTCACATAAAACAACCCATAATCTATAGTGGACTTTACATATTTCATGATCTTCCTAACAAATCCAAGTGTGTTTTTCTAGGCTTTTTCATGAACTCACTTATGAGCCCAACTACATAACTCAAGTCCGATCTAGTGATAATCAAGTAGATTAGTCTACCAACCATCTACCTGTACATAGTCACATCATTAATTTCAGCTCCAGTGCTAATGTCCAACTTGACATTCTGAACAAGAGGTGTATCCAGTGGTTTACATTCAACCATGCCACATTTATTCAGCATGTTTATGGCATAGTGTTTCTGCATTAGCCATAAACCATTTTCAGCTTTGATCACCTCAATACCCAAGAAATACTTTAGTTTACCTAAGTCTTTCATGTTAAATTCAGATTTCAACATCTACATAACATGCCGTATCCCCAAGTCATCATCACCTGTTATTATCAAGTCATCAACATAGATGACTAGCACTACCATGCCTTTGCTTGTCTTTTTTGTAAACAGAGTGTGATCAGCCTTTCCAACAGTAAATCCCAAACTCTACAAGTAAATACTGATCCTTGCATGCCAGACTCTCAGATCCTGATTTAGCCCATCCAACACTTTTCTTATCTTACATACATAATGCTAAATATCAGGGTGTACATACCCTTTAGACAGATCCATATAAACATCCTCTTCTAAGTCACCATTGAGGAAAGCATTCTTCACGTCAATCTGTTGTAATTTCCAACCTTTAGCAGCAGCGAATGCGATCATTGTTCTTATGGTTGCCATCTTGGCAATAGGGCTGAATTTTTCCTCATAGTCTAACCCATACTATTGGGCATATCTCTTTGTGACCAGCTTGGCTTTGTACCTCTCTACACTGCCATCCGTCTTGTATTTAATCTTGTAGACCCATTTGCAACCAATGGCCTTCTTTCCTTTTGGTAGTGGCACAAGATTCCAAGTACGATTTTTAGCCAAAGCATCTATATTCTTATCCATCATTGTGCACCAATATTTATCCATCATTACTTGATCAAATGTAGCAGGCTCTTTGACCTCTATCACCTTTTTCATATAAGCAAAATGCTTCCTAGAAAAAACACTATAAGTCAACCTATCCACAGGGTACCTGACTCTCTGTGATCATCTAAGCTGTGGTGCACTACTCGATTCCCCTCTCCCATGAGGCGGAATATACCTACTCTGCCTAGTGCCAAGCGTATACATTGTCGAAATACCAAGCTCACTATTTAGACTATCAGCTGAGTCATAATGTGAAGTCATCCTACCTGGTGTCATCATACCAGATGCATCATCAAAAGCTTTTTATTTCCCTTTTCTATCCATCACATCATATCTCTCCCTCACTGACATACTGGTGTTAAAGGACAATGAGCCAGAGCTCCGTAATTTCCATGTCCATGGATATACTGTCGGACGGCTAGGACCTATCGAAGTAGTACTTTGCTATGAATCAATTGTAGATACATGTGTAGAATGCATATTTGATGGCACTGCAGAGCCGATGATGCATACCAAGAGGCCATCTCATCAAAGATGAAATCTCTGCTCACTAATGTATCTTATGTAGAGGGATCATAGCATTTGTATGCCTTCTTCTCTTGCAAATATCCAATAAAGATACACTTATGTGCTTTTGGATCTACCTTTTTCCTTTTCTCATCAGGTATATGCACATAAGCAAGACAGCCAAATACTTCATGTGACTAACATCAGGCTTGTAGCCATATAGTTTCTCAAATGGTGTCATCTCATAAATACCTACAGTGGGAGTCATGTGACTAACATCATGCTTGTAGCCATATAGTTTCTCAAATGGTGTCATCTCATAAATACCTATAGTGGGAGTCTTGTTCTAGATATACATGGCTATCATAACAGCCTCAACCCAATAATGGAGCGGCATAAACTTCTCATCCATCATTGCCCAAGTAGCTTCCATCAATACCATGTTCTTTCGTTCAGTTGCCCCATTCTACAGTGTAGCTGCAGGTAAGCTACTTATCAGTTGGTGTGTATACTAGAGCAGACTCAGCAACAACAAATCCAAATATTACAACAACAACAACAAAGGCAAGACGAAGAGAAGATTGATTCCACAACGATCAAGGCCCTAGAGGAAGTTGGATGAGAATTAAAACAATTTAATGGTCAAAATGTCTCTGTTTTCATTCGCTTGTATGTTGAGAAAATGCTCTTCTTTGGTTTACTGCAACATGCATGAAGTTGCTATTTTGCCAGACTAGCCAAGCATGGTCTCCAAGAAAGAATCCATGGTCTTTTTCAGCAAGATGTGGATTGGGCTGCATTCAAAAAATCCCTACGCGAAGAATTCTTCTAAGAAGACTCTGGCCAATGGTATAGCATTATTCCACCATTCTTTACAACTAAATCTTCTAAGAAGACTCTGGTCCATAGGTCACAAAATGGTATAGCATTAAGTACAATAAGAACAAGAAAAGGTATTGCTATAAATCAACATACATCAACAAAAATCAAAGGTTTATCTATGAAAGAAGGGTGGTCAACTAGAAGCTAGCATGCTCATTGCATTGCTCAAGTTCTAGTTCATTTCCTTGAAGAAGATTATGAAGAAGATTCAGCCAATATTTGAGCACAATGAAGAAGAAAGAGACTTGGTCTAATGAAGAGTTCAAGCATATTAAGAGGAACACTTATGGCTTCTTTCTTAAAAATGGGCATCTATGGAAGCATACAAAGAAGAAGAAAGGAGCACCTGTCCGAGTTCTAGTTAATAAAAGGTTGCAACTATAGGTAATGAAGTTTTTTCATGAAAGCTTGTGGACTGGCCATTGAGGTATATGGGAAACCTTTATTATATTCAAAGAAAAATACTAGTGGTGGTAGAATATGTATTGAGATATAGAGCATTTTGTTGAAACGTATTATGTATGTCAGATGTATTCTATGGTCAAGCATTGAGATGGGTTACAACTGACTTATCCCTTGTCTATACATTATAGATGTGTTATTGATCTTCTAATCATACCTACAGGGATATGGAATATGCAGTATTTAGTGCTTGCAAGAGAATATCTAACCAATCAAGTTGAAGATGAAGATTTAACAACCAAGATCACTCAAGCTGTTTGTCACTTTTTGCTTGAAGAAGTATTTTGCAGATATGGTTGTGTTGGCAAGGTAACTACAGATAGAGGAGAGTTGGATGCCAATGAGGCATGCAACTTCTTTGCTCAATTGGGTATCAAGTTGGCTTTGACATGAGCCTAATCCTAAAGGCAATGGAAAGAGTGAGAGAGGACATCAACCTATTCTCAAAGCTCTAGCAAAGTCTTGTAGAGGAAAGATCAAAGAATGGCCTAAAATGCTACCTTTTGCATTATGGGCTAACCGGACTACTCATAGTACAGTGAGACTGGCTATATGCCAGCTGAACTTATGCATGGACAACAACCAATTATGCCAATTGAAGAATCTATTCTCACATGGAGTATTCTACCTTGGGAGGAAGGCACCAGTAGAGAAGAGTTGTTGACTTTGTGCATATGGTAGGTAGAAAGAAGGCCTAAAGATGTTCAAGCAACTATTAAGAAGTTAAAAACAACAAGACTAAAAAACAAAAGAAGATTTGATAGGCAACATCGACTTCAGCCAAGAGTATCCAAGAAAATGACTGGGTGCTTGTCTATGACAGCAGCCTAGATAATCAATACAGTGCTTCTAGGAAGATGGTAAAGCGTTAGTTTGGCCTACATGTGGTAAAGATCGTTCATGACAATGCCACATATTCATTGGCTAAATTGGATGGGATCAGCATAAATATACCTGTATGGAAAAAGAATCAAGCTCTTCAAATGAAGAGAAAGTTCAACATATGAGTTAGAAGACTTGGATATAATTCAAGAGCATGAAGACATAGAGGAAGAAGAAGAGGCAAAAGATGAAAACATTGACATGGCAGAAGATGCTTCCTCTGACACTGCAAATCCGTAAGACTTTGGCACATGTCAGAGGATGTGTAGGTTAGGAGGGGGTGGATGTCGTGCCGCTACGCACACACCATGTAAGAAAATCTAGAGTGTGGCTTTCTTATTGATTTAGAGAGCCAATGCCATTTTAGACATTAGTGTTAGTGTCTGTGGTTCAAAATTATTAGATTTTTGTACAAGTTTTAGCCAATTTTTTATATTTTAGATATTATCTCTTTCAAAAATCCTTAAAACTGTAGAAAACTTCTAGATTATGATAATATGTAAAAGAAAGCATGTAGCTTTTAGCTATTTTGAGAGGATTTTATGTAAAAAGAAAGATTAGCGAAATCGCGCGACGTGCGATCACTGTTTTCACGTAGTGAACATCACTCTGAAGTGAGAGATGAAGAGGGAGTGGTCTGGCAGAATTTTGGCCAGGTGTATTGGTCTTTTACTTCCCTTTCAAAGCCAATGGAAGCATAAGATTGGCGATCTAAGCAGCATAGAGGAAGGTATTATTTTATATACGTTTTTGTCAATTAGAGTTTTATCTTCTCATAATGCAAAAATAAGTTGACATGCTTCATCTCTGTTAGTATTCTTCTACATTTTCTATTTCTTTTTGTGAATATTCTTCTACGTCTTCTATTTCTTCGAACCCTTCTCTTCCATCTACTCCTCTCCTTGAATCTCCCTTTACCCTGCTGTCTCTTACCCTCGCGGTGGACTTTCGACACCAAATGCTTTGACACCATGTTAGGGGAAGTTTATGCTATCATCAGAGGTGAATTCTAGAATATATTTGGGCTCATTTGGGACTGATATCTTCAGTCATATTCAAAGAATTAGCTACATCATTGTTCTTTTAATTCATTTCTTACTCTACAAAAGACATCTTGTCAAAATATGCAAGTATTATGTGCCCCTATGGCAGGGCAATGTTTGTAGATCATTCATAGATGCTTTGAGTTGAATTAAGAGGAGCTTTTTCTCTTATTTCTTGGCTTTGGTAACTTATCCTTATCAAGAACTCAATTTGAAGCCCTCTTGAAGCAAGTCTCTTTGCCCTACAAGCCTTGTAATTGACTCATAAGCTTTTGTTCCTAATAGTCTACATTGAATGCAATCATGCAAAGTTGATTCATGCTATGGCATCATGTATGAATGATGGGATACATAGTTGTTTATGATACATGACAGCATATTGTACTTGATTTTATAATTTGTGATTGCTCTTACAGTCAAGAAAACAATCTTGATTTGAGTTAGAACTTATGAGATAATACTCTTGTGATCTTTGCTAAGAACATGCAGTTGGAAGCTCTATTAACATCTTCAAGAACTTTGCTTGAAACCTTCAACCCTTCTCTTATCTCTACCATCTCCAAAGTCTAAGCTCTTGAACCCCCATACATTCTTTTCTCTCAAACCCTTGTGATTGATCGTGAAGTACCTCTTAAACCTTTAAACATTCACTATAATATACTTATCTCTTGAAGACACATCTCCATCCATCTTGTCCAATTTTCTTGCCAAACCCCTGTGGTGACCTTCAACCCTATGCACTGCGACAATGTGCATAGCGATGTTTGGGCATCACATATGTGATGCTAGTCAATGTTGTTGAACCCCCCCTCCCCCCTTGTAGTGAAATCTCAATGGACTAGTTGGATCCCTTGCAAGATGGAGACTTTGTAGAGAGAAGGAGTCACTCTACAGATGCTAGAAGCAAGATGGTAGAAAAAGTTTTGCAAGCCAGAGTGGTGCTCTCTTACATGGTGGTTGTTAGTGATGATGGTCTCCTCTTGTTCTTCTCTTCCCTTGCTACTCACTCTCTTCCTCTTTTATATTTCTCCCTCTCCTATTATTCTTCTCTCTTACTTTTCTTCTTCTTTCCTCCTACCTTCTCCTTCTTTTCTCTTCCTCTCACTTCACCTATCTTCTTCTTCTTCTTCTTCTCACACACACACATACACACACACACATACACACACACACAACACAATGGGTATGCATAGTAAAAAAAACTAGTCTTTGCCTAAGGATTTATAGCCTTAGTGAAGGCTAATAATAGTATTATTATCATATACTTAATTGGGTGATTTCTTCAAGTGAATGGGTGAAGGCATGATAGCTTTGATTCCATCAATGAGTGACTGATGATTACATAGATCAATCAAGTAGATAGTTGAGATAGGATCGAGGTAGACATTGTGATCGATGGTGGCATGATTAGTTAGCAATTCGATGGATGATTCCCCCCCCCCCCCCCTTTTCCCAAAACACTTTGTAAAGATTTTATTTACCTCATCCTTGTTAGAATATCAAGCTCTTTCATGTGTGTTTGACCGGAAACAGCTAGTCTGGCTAGATCAGTTAGGTACATTAAATAAGTGGGTTCTACTTCTGGTGTGAATGGTCTTTATGACATTCGGCTGTATATGCACTAAAGTGTGTTTTGAATGAATGATGAGAAGAATGAGAGAGGAAGCATGTTGCTTCACTCTGTGTGTTGCTCTCTATTTGCATCCATGAAAGCTAACATGGTATCAGAGCCTCATCCATGAGGCTGTGGGAGAATGGGCATGACCACTTGCAGTGCAGAGAAGATGAAGTAAGAAATGAAGAAGAAGCTGGACACCTGCAAATGAAGCCATAGTCAAAGGGAAGATATGTATAAATGTCTGTATGCATACGACTGACAGGATGTTATCAAGGCTTGAAGGAAGGGTTGAAGAGCTTGATTTGAATCATGCTATGGAGTAGATTATGACTAGCATTGGAAGCAACAAATAGTGGAAAACATATATGAAAATCAGCGCCTATAAAATAGCGTGAACTGTCTAAAAATCTGTGCCTGTTTTGATGGTCAACGTGATGAAGCATTCACCTATATGCTTGACATCAATGGTGGCATTTCACTTGGTGATTGAAGTATAGTGAGCACTGATTAGTGCTTGGCATCTCCCATACCAGAAGCAGCAGTAAAAACGTCAGTATATTCAGTGTGCAGGCCACATGACTCCTAGGAAAATGCGCCTGATATATGGACAAATTGGTAGCACCATACCTCCTCAAGACAATACACAAAGGGCATGTTGGTTTAAGGCTATTGAGACTATGCAATAAGTCACTGCTATGGGCAGCATTAGCAGCCCCATGTTCAGCCTGCATATAGATATGGACTGTATGTAAGGTTGAGCCAGATTTGTAGTATACTAGCAGACAGTTCTTGTCATTAAATAGTAGAGTTGGCATACACAAACTTTATGGGATGCCTTACATTCATCATGGTTGGAATGAAATGCCTTTGAAGAGTTAAACTCTCAGATTTGTAGAGAGTTAACTGGTTGAAAACAATTTTCAATCTTATGACACTTTGCATTTTGAAGTTGAGAGCCTATAGATGCTTACTTGGTCACAGTAAATGCTAGGTGGGTCTTCATAAATGCAAAGTACTTGTGAAGTACCGAGAGCATTGAATGCTCAAATTTGGACTGATTTCAGGCTAAATAGAAACTTTCATTTGTGCTCTTTGACTATGGGATGGTTACAAACAGTTGATGCAACTCCCGACTTGCCTCTTCCAGGACGGGTTTGACTCCTTGAAGACGGGTTGTCATTGGCTAACCGAATGCTCATGTATTAAGTTTGTCATCAAGCGATGAATGGATGGAATGTATTTACAGTTCTTAGACCGAAAAACACTGAGATTGAATGTCTTTGGCTAATTGAAATCTGTAGCCAGATTACTATGTTTTTGTACTTGCAGTACATGTATAAAGTGACAGATAGACTTGTTTGGAACCTCGTATGCAGAGGTCAACACGTGGACTGCTGCAGGTGTATTTTTGGATCATATACACTCATTTTTGGACTACAAAGAAGCTGCTGGTCACTCAAGGTTTATGCCTACAATCTGCATGTCTGATCATAAACAATTTGCTTGAATACATGATGGCTTTGCATTGATTGCAGTCCATACACACAGGTTGAAATATCTTAGTGATTGCCAAGTGTCAGTGGGAGTATGTACCAGTGTTTTTCAGATTGAAATACTGCGTGTCTGAGCAGAGAATAACCAGAAAACTGTCATAAACAGCCAAGGGCTGAAGTTAGTCAAGTTGACTTATTGGTTTGTAGGTAGTCAAGCAGTGTCTATAACATGGCAAATCCTGATGGAACTGATAATGTAACCCAGATTGTGGGAGAAAAGCTTGATAACAACAATTATGCAATATGGAAGTTTCGCATGGAGAACTTTCTGATAGGCAAAGGATACTGGGACTTAGTGATAGGTGTTGAGGCTGAACCTGAAGTTCCAGAAAGGAATCCTACAGCTGATCAAAGACGAGCGCATCGAGCTTGGACGGAAAGAGCTCATAGGGTTTTACATTGGTTGTCATTATGTATCTCGGATGCTATGGTGATGCAGATCATGAACTGTAAATCCCCAGTAGATGCATGGAATATATTGGTCAAATACTATGGCACAACCATAAGTGCCAGGAAGATACAATTGAAGCAGAAATTCAATAACATGGAGAGGAAGAACAGATCCATACAATATTATGTCACAGAGGTTAAGACCATAGCAGATCAACTGGCATCTATTGGTTCACAGGTTGAAGATGAGGATATGGTTGCAGTGACCTTGAATGGCTTGGGTCCTGAGTACAAGTCTTTTGACACTTCAATGTCTGTGCAGGCTGAAATGCCTGACTTTAATGAGTTGGTTGCATTATTGATTCATGAAGAGGTGAAGCTTGGCTTAGCTACAGGGTCAAGCAGTTCAAAGAGTAAGGATGCAATTTTTTACTTAAATCAGCACAGCGGTGGCAGCTGTGGCAAGGGTTATGGATCTAGCAAAGGAGGCCAACAGAATGCATCCTATGGTAATAGCAATCAGCAGTCATCAAATGCAAGAGGTGGTGGAAATTTTCGAGGCAGGGGGAGATCTAACTCCCGTGGCAGAGGTTCATGGCAGCAAGAGTGTCAGTCAGACAATCCAAATAAGGATAAGGATTGTCATTACTGCGGAAAGTATGGGTATATTGCAAAGAATTGCTAGAAGAAGCAGGGAAACCAGAAAGGTAAATAGCATGGACACTATGCTACGTCCAGTAAGGCAGATGACTCTGGTGATAGAATG
This sequence comes from Lygodium microphyllum, assembly GCF_053477565.2. Taxonomy (NCBI): domain Eukaryota; kingdom Viridiplantae; phylum Streptophyta; class Polypodiopsida; order Schizaeales; family Lygodiaceae; genus Lygodium; species Lygodium microphyllum. The sequence goes on along the minus strand of NC_141149.1, from coordinate 8,071,094 downwards.
TTTGCCATGCAATATGTCAAAGATAAGACTGCTGAACAATCATCTGATGATGCAGTGTGGTACATTGATTCAGGGGCATCGAACCACATGACCCCTCACGGTAACTGGTTCACTCATATGGTGGCTTAAAAGAATGGATATGTATGCACAGGTGATGACACGCAGCATAGCATTGAGCATAAAGGCAAAGTGCCTCTTGTGGTTCATGATGGCAGGAAGAAAAATTTGCATGATGTCTTCCATGTCCCTTTAATTACGAAAAACTTGTTGTCTGTCGGGTCAAATGACGGAGCAAAACTTGCAGGTTAGATTCAATAAGCATGGCTGCTTTATTGAAGATTTTGGCAATGGCTACAAGTTGATAGCTCGTGGTCACAGGAATGGCAGAATGTTTACTCTTGATACTTCTTTGCCAGAGCTGAATTCAGCTATGTTTGCCCATGGTTCTGGCACTGTTAGGGATTTGGAAATATGGCACAAGAGAGTGGGACATGTCAATTTGCACAGGCTGCAAATTATGCAAAAGAAACAGCTGGCTACAGGTTTACCCAAGTTCCAATATTCAGATATTGGTCATGTATATGAGGCTTGCCAGTTCGGTAAGAAGTCACGATTGCCGTTTGTCACAGGCATGTAAGACAGAGTACACGTCCATTGCAGTTAGTGCACTCTGATGTTTGGGGGCCAGCTCATAATGTATCTATGGGAGGTTCCAGATATTGTGTATCTTTCATTGACGACTACAATCGCTATACCTGGATTTACATATTGAAAACAAAAGATGAGGTCTTTGCTATTTTTCAACAATTTAAAGCACAGGTTGAGAAGGAGTTTGAATGCTATATCTCTTGCTTGAGATCTGATAGTGGTGGGGAGTATATATCAAATGAATTTGATGATTTCTTGGCTGAAAATGGCATTCATAGGCAACTCACCTGCAGCTATACTTCGCAGCAGAACGGAGTAGCTGAAAGGAAGAATAGGGTTCTGATGGAAGCTGCTAGGGCCATGATGAAGGAAAAGCATATGCCGCTTTATTATTGGGCAGAGGCTGTTACGACAACCATAACATTCTGAACAGGACTCCCACTGCAAGTATTCATGAGATGACACCATTTGAGAAGCTATATGGCTATAAGCCGGATGTAAGTCACATGAAAGTCTTTGGCTGTCTTGCTTATGTGCATATCCTAGATGAGAAAAGGAAGAAGTTGGATCCAAAAGCGCATAAGTGTGTTTTCATTGGGTATTCGCAGGAGAAGAAGGCATACAAATGCTATGATCCCTCTACCAGGGCAACTTTGGTGAGTAGGGATGTCATCTTTGATGAGATGGACTCTTGGTATGGATCACTAGTTGCAGTGCCATCGGATATGCCTTTCATTCATGTATCTACAGTTGATTTGCAGCAGAGCACTACTATGACAGGATCTAGTACTCAGACAGTATCCCCATGGACAAGGAGATTGAGGAGCTCACCGTCCACTGACACCTGTATGTCAGTGAGGGGGAGACATGATGTCTTGGACAACAAAGGAAAAGAGAAAGCTACTAAGGATGCATCTGGTATGATGACACCTAGTAGAATGACTTCTGGCTATGAGTCTGCTGATACTTTGGACAGCAAACTTGGTATTCCGACTGTCTATACGCCTGGCACAAGGCACAATAGGTATATTCCACCTCATGAGAGAGGGGAATCGAGTAGTGCACCACAAATTAGACACTCGCAGAGGGTCAGATACCCTATTGACAGGTTGACATACAGTGGCTACTTCGCAAAGCATTATGCTTACATGACAAAAGTGATGGAGGTCAAAGAACCAAGTACATATACTGAAGCAGTGAAAGATGAGAATTGGTGTGTAGCCATGGATGAAGAAATGAATGCCTTGGCTGAAAATAAGACATGGGATTTGGTGCCACTGCTTGAAGGGAAAGTCCATTGGCTGCAAATGGGTCTACAAAATCAAATGCAAGTCAGATGGCAGTGTGGATGTCAAGATTGTGGGAGAGAAGGAAGGAGTCTCACTTGTAGCTTTCTTGCTTGCACAATGGGGGAATACACACAAAGGTGGAGGCTGAAAACAGTTTTCCTCTTCTTAGTTGTGTAAGCCAAAAAGAACTCTCATACAAAGAAATAGAAGAACCCTATATATGGGTCTTAAACCAAACTCAACTAACTAAGGTGATATACTAACTGAGCCACGAACTAGAGTAGATAAGGATAGCTGTCATGTAGCTATTATTCATGGGCGGTGTACCAACCGCGTCTGCAAACAACTGACAAGTCGGTGACATAAATACACAACGGTCACCCTGGCGTATCACGAGTGGAGCTCGATATCTCAACACTCCCCCTTGAGCTCAATTCCAATTCCTGCACACCAAGCAGGTCTCTGAACTTGCACAGCTTCTCTGCGCCCAATGCCTTCATGAATATGTCAGCTACTTGATCCTCTGTGCTGACATAAACTAGATCAATAAGACCTAGTAAAACCCTCTCTCGCACATAGTGATAATGCACCTCAATGTGCTTTGTTCTAGCATGATACATTGGGTTATTTGCCAAGTGTATACTACTCATGTTGTCACAATAAATGACAACTGGCCCATCTGTAGATTGATGCATATCATAAAGTAGCTCATGCAACCAAGCTACCTCACATGCAGCCATTGCTGCACCCCTGTACTCAGCCTCTGTGCTCAATAAGGCAACTGTAGGCTGTTTCTTGCTGCTCCAAGTGACTGCAGCACTCCCAAAAGAGAACACATATCCACTGGTAGATCGTCTATCAGAAATACTACCAGCCCAATCAGCATCAGTGTATCCATGCAACTGTATCTAAACCCCAGTCTCATAAATTAGTCCATACTGCAATGTGGACTTCACATACCTGAGTATGCGTCTAGCCGCATCCAAATGTGGTTTCCTTGGAGCCTGCATAAACTGACTTACCAATCCAACAACATAGCTCAAATCTGGCCTAGTAATAGTCATATAAATCAAACTTCCTACTATGCGTCTGTACATAGTAGGGTCTTCTAGAAGCCCACCTGTATCTGTGCTCAGCTTCACATTCTGCTCCAAAGGAACTGAAATAGGCTTACAGCCTGTCATCCCATATTTGGATAGCATGTCCAATCCATACTGCCTCTACAAGAGCTGTATCCCACTTGGTGATCTAATCACCTCAATACCCAAGAAATAACGTAGCTCTCCCAAATCCTTCATCTCAAACTTCTGCTTCAATAGCATTTTCACATGAAGGATATCTTCATCACTGTCACTTGTCATAATCAAATCATCAACATAAATAACAAGTAGCATAATACCTTTCACTGTTTTTCTCACATAAAGTGAGAAATCTGCCTTGGAAATCTGAAAGCCAATAGTGACAAGATACTGTCCTATCTTGTCAGACCATGCTCTAGGTGCTTGCTTCAAGCCATACAAGGCTTTCTTCAACCTGCAAACAAACTCACGATGAACATCATGCACATAACCTGGTGGCTGCTCCATATAGACCTCTTCTTGCAAATCACCATGCAAGAAGGCATTCTTTACATCCATCTGACGTAAAGACCATCCCTTTGATGCCGCCATAGCAATGACTGCTCTTACGGTTGCCATCCTTACAACCGGACTGAATGTTTCTTCATAGTCAATGCCATATGTTTGTGCATACCCCTTGACTACTAATCTTTCCTTGTATCTGTTCACAAAACCATCTGCATTGTGCTTCACCTTATAAACCCACTTACAGCCAATTGCATTTTTACCTTTAGGCAAAGGTACCAATTCCCATGTAGCATTTGCTTCCAAGGCATCCATTTCTTCATCCATGGCTTTCTCCCATTTTTCTTTTCCCATGGCTTGCTCAAAAGAAGTGGGTTTTGGTTCCTGTATCACTTTGACCATATATGCATAGTGAATGGCTGTAAATCCATCATATTTCAGCCTATCCATAGGATACCTAGCTCTCGTGGACCTGCACAAAGTAGGTTCAGGTGCTCTCAAAACATCCTTGGTCTTCCTTACTCCAGGTGTAACAATAGAAGGAATACCCAACTCATCATCAATGCTCTGTTCTGAGCCACTGGATTCACCATCCACATGAGAGTGACCTGCATTCACATCAAACATGGGCTGATTAACCTTCTCTTTTCCTTTTCGTGATACCTGCATGCCACTATCTGCATTGCTTTGAGAAGATTCTCCTGATCTCAATCTGCCTGTCCATGGCGAAGAATGTGAACCGCTGCTAGAGGACGCTCCAGGTCCACTAATATTTTGTGACTGCTGCTGTGAATTCTGTGCAGTATTACCATTTTGTGCATCTACATCATCAATCACATTTGCTAGTTTATACCAGCTACTCATCTCATCAAAAACAACATCTCTGCTCACTGTAAACTTACGAGTAGAAGGGTTATAGCATCTATACCCTTTTTGCTGCAGAGAGTAACCAATAAAGATGCACTTCTCAGCTTTTGGGTCCAACTTGGATCTCAACTCATCTGGCACATGTACATAGGCAATGTAACAAAAAAATTTCAAATGAGAAATATCTGGTTTCCTACCAGTATACCTCTCCTCTGGAGTCATTCCATGTATTACTGCAGTGGGAGTCCTGTTCATTATGTAGACTGCTGTAGCAACTGCTTCAGCCCAATAAAAATCTGGCAAGTCTTTTTCATTGAGCATGGCACGAGATACCTCTCCAATATGCCTGTTTTTCCTTTCTGCAATTCCATTTTGTTGTGGGGTATGATTGCATGAATAATGCTGCTTTATGCCATGCTCCTACAAGAACTTTGCAAACTCATTTGAGAGGTACTCTCCCCCTCCATCTGACCTTAGGCATTTTATCTGCAGGCCTGTTTCTTTTTCAACCATAGCTTTAAGAGTTTTGAAATGCCCAAAAACTTCACTTTTCTTTTTCATAAAATACACCCAAACTTTTCTGCTATAGTCATAAATAAAAGTGACAAAATAATGATAGCCTCCAAGACATGCAGCTTTACTAGTCCACACATCAGAGTGGATTAATTCCAATGGCTTCTCACTCTCTTCAACATGTCTAGGAAATGGTTTCCTTGTCTGTTTTCCAAACTGACAGGCTTCACATACCTTATCCATTTCTATAACCTTGAATTTGGGAAATCCTGCAACAATATTTTGGGCCTGCATTGATTTAAGTCGCTGTACATTAACATGACCAATGTGTTTATGCCAGATATCAATATCTGCAACTACACCGGTCCCATGTGCAAACATTGCTGCACTCAATTCAGACATGTCTGCATCCAATGTAAACATTCTGCCCTTCTTCTTTCCTTTTGCTATCAAGCGACCTTTATTTTTTATATCCTCAACAAAGCATCCATGAGGATTAAATCTGACCTGCAAGCCCTGCTCAACCATTTGACCAACAGAAACCAGATTCTTGGTGATATTCGGGACATGAAATACATCGGACAGGTATTTCTTTTTCCCATCCTGCATAGACAAAGGAATTTTTCCAATCTGCACAATAGGATGTGCAGTATCATCACCAGTCTCCACAAATCCTGGTTTTTCCATTTTCCTTGCATCCTCTATCCATTCTGCATGACCTATCATGTGGTTTGATGCACCTGAGTCAACATACCATACATCATTGCTTTCTTCTGCACTTGTCATAGAATTGTTCATGTGCTGCACCATAAACAAATGCTCATTTCTGTCATCACCCTGTCTACTAGAAGATGCATAATTCCCTTGTTGCAGTTTTTCATTCATGATGTCATTCTGCTTTTTATAGCAGTCTTTAGCCATATGACCCATTTTACCACAGTAGTAGCATTCAACATTACTGTTTGCATTTTGGCCTCTTTGCCATCCACCATGACCTCTTTGGCTCCCCCTGCCTCTAGAGTTACCACGTCCTCCTCCATAGGACTGGTTTTCTTGAGTTTGCTGCATATTCTGATTTCTACCACGGCCTCCAAATCAGCCTCCTCTACCTCTGCCTCTACCTCTTCCAGCATTTGAGTAGAAGACAACTTCTTTTGAAGTTCCTCCTGAAGAAGATGCACCACCATTTCTCTACTCCTCAGAAATTAGAAGAGCAATCAACTCCTCAAAATCAGGAAATCTTTCACGGACAGAAATGGATGTTCGGAACTGTGCATAATCCTTTCCTAGACCATTCAAGGTTACTGAGACTAAATCATCATCTTCCACTGGCGACCCAATGGAAGCAAGTGCATCTGCAATCTTCTTCACCTTCATGTGGTAGTCATTGATGCTCATACTTTCTCTTTGCACATTGTGCAACTCTTGCTTGAGCTGCATTTTCCTGGCTTGCATATTTGTGCTATACATTTTTGACAAAGTATCCCATGCCTCCTTTGGCGTACTTGCATCTTGAATATACACAATCATAGAGTCTGAAATGCTGATAGAGAGCCAGTACATAACTTTCCTAGCTCTCTCATGCCATGCTTTAAATGCCTGCATTTGCTGTTGATTGGGAACATTAGGAAGAACTGGTTCTTCTTCATTTCCTGCAACAAATTCCCAATATCCTTTTCCCATAAGGAAATTCGTCATTCTAAACTTCCATGCTTGGAAGTTGTTCTTGTCAAGCTTTTCAGTGACAATCTGTGAAAGAGAATCAAATGCCGTTACAGAACACTACAAAAAATTCTGTCACTGCAAAAAACATAGCTTCACCCTCACAAGGGAAAATCTGCAAAACTGGCGAAAGTGGTATTTAACCACACAGTCACTTCCTAGTGACAATTTTGCATCAACAGGCAACAGGGATGATTTTGTAACTCCCAATGTCTCGACGCACAAGCATACGATGCAATTTCTATAGTAACTTTTCACCGACCTGTAGAACAGTGGCTGCATAGCATAAAACTGGGCCTTTTCCTGAGTGCGTGCAGAAAACTTCCGCCTCCAAAACAGGCCCCGAAATGGCCTCAAATTAAAAAAACAAGGTCGCGAGGGTCTAAAGCCTTCTCCCGCAACATATACTGCCCTCTTGCTTCACCGCGAAGGGCATCTCAGTTCCTGAGACAATGCACTCCTACACTTTCCGACTGTGCTACCTGCAGAGATCTGCTCCCAAAACAGAAAATGAAAGCAACACTGCTCCTCTTACCAGAACACTGCGCGCTTGGCTTGCTTTCTTGAGCTCCTTACCACGAACAAGGCTCTGATACCATGTCAAGATTGTGGGAGAGAAGAAAGGAGTTCCAGTTGTAGCTTTCTTGCTTGCACAATGGGGGAATATACACAAAGGTGGAGGCTGAAAACAGTTTTCCTCTTCTTAGTTGTGTAAGCCAAAAAGAACTCTCATACAAAGAAATAGAAGGACCCTATATATGGGTCTTAAACCAAACTCAACTAACTAAGGTGACATACTAACTGAGCAACGAACTAGAGTAGATAAGGATAGCTATCATGTAGCTATTATTCATGGGCGGTGTACCAACCGCGTCTGCAACTAACAAGTCGGTGACATAAATACACAACGGTCACCTTGGCGTATCACGAGTGGAGTTCGATATCTCAACAGTGGAGAGATACAAAGCTAGGCTGGTCACAAAGGGGTATGCCCAAGAATATGGACTTGATTATGAGAAAACATTCAGCCCTGTTGCCAAGATGGCAACCATATGCACTGTGATTGCCTTGGCTGCTGCTAAAGGCTGGAAATTGCAGCAGATGGACGTTAAGAATCCATTTCTTAACGGTGACCTAGTAGAGGATGTCTATATGGTTCAGCCGGAAGGGTCTATATGGTTCAGCCGGAAGGGTATGTTCACCCTGATTTTCAGCATTATGTATGCAGGCTGAAAAAGGCGTTGTACGGGCTGAAGCAGGCTCCGAGAGCTTGGCATGCTAGGATCAGTAACTACTTGCAGAGATTGGGTTTTACTATTGGCAAGGCTGATCACAACCTATTTACAAAGAAGACTGATAGTGGCTTGGTAGTGCTGGTCATATACGTTGATGATTTGATAATCACTGGTGATGATGACTTGGGCATACAACATGTAATGAAGATGCTAAAATCTGAATTTGACATGAAAGACCTAGGAGAACTGAAGTATTTCTTGGGCATTGAGGTAGTTCCAGGTGACAATGGGTTATGGCTAATGCAGAAGCACTATGCCATGGAGATGCTGAAGAAGTATGGCATGGCTGAATGCAAACTACTGGATACACCTCTTTATCAGAATGTCAAGCTAGACATGAACACTGGGGTTGAAGTAGAGGATGTGACTATGTACAGGCAGATGGTTGGCAGCTTGATTTACTTGACCATCACTAGGCCTGACTTGAGCTATGCTGTAGGGCTCATAAGCTAGTTTATGCAGAAGGCTAGAAAGCCGCACTTGGATGCAGTTAGACGCATTATGAGATATGTTAAGTCCACTATAGAGTATGGGATGTTCTATGTCAGAGATAAGTCCTTGATATTGATTGGATACACGGATGCAGATTGGGCAGGTTGCTCATATGACCGTAGATCTATGAGTGGATATGCATTTGGATTTGGTAGCGGCATGATTAGCTGGAGCAGCAAGAAGTAGCCTACAGTTGCTTTGTCGAGTACTGAGGCATAGTACAAGGGTGACGCATTGGCAGCATGCGAGATTTCATGGCTGCTCAAGCTTATGGCTGATTTGGACATACAGGTAGATGCTCCAGTGAAGTTACTATGTGATAATCTGAGTAGTGTACTCCTGGCTATGAATCCAGTCTATCATGCCAGGATGAAACACATAGAGGTACACTACCATTTCATCAGAGAGATGGTTCTTGTAGGACGAGTTGATCTTATGCATGTAAAGACAGATGAACAGGTTGCAGATATCTTTACCAAGTCCTTGGGTAAATATAAGTTTTGTGGTTTTAGACAGTTGCTTGGAGTACAGATGTTGTCTTGAGCTTGAGGGGGAGTGTTAGAATATCAAGCTCTTTCATGTGTGTTTGACCGACATGAGCTGCCGACATGAGCTGGACACAGCTAGTCTGGCTAGATCAGTTAGGTACATTAAATAAGTCGATTCTACTTCTGGTGTGAATGGTCTTTATGACCTTAGGTTGTATATGCACTAAAGTGTGTGTTGAATGAATGATGAGAAGAATGAGAGAGGAAGCATGTTGCTTCACTCTTTATGTTGCTCTCTATCTGCATCCATGAAAGTTAACAATCCTCTTAGGCTCCCTTCACACTTAGGTTTTTCAAGGATATTACAATGTCCCAAAAGTTTTTGTCCACCAAAAAGGATCAATCCAATTATCTCACCATCAATAGCCAAGTTAGCCAACAATGAGAGCATTAGATGTGTTACCAAGGCAAATAGTAAGGGACCAAAAGGGCATCCTTGGCAAAGTGAATGAGAAATAGAAATATCCTCAGTCATACCCCCCTTAAGTGTGATTCATGCCACTGCATCAATGTGATAGTACAATAAGATGTGTCATTTGAGGCACAAAACCCATAGCACACATTAAATGTTTAAGAATTTACCAACTAACATGGTGAAAAATATTTTGAATATACAGTTGAGTTGTAACAACTTGCTAGCATGAGGCTTTTTCATAATCTATCCCCAATTGAATATTTAGAAAGTTATGCATGATATTGAATCCCTTGATGAAACCATATTGTCATGAATGAATCATCTGTAGGGAAACTAAGCATGAGAGCCTCATCATCCACAACCTATATATACTTTGTGCACTCCTAAAGCAACCATCCCTCTTCTATAGACCCTTTGGGCTTTGCTCTTTGGCGCATAAATCCCTTTAGAACTACCATATTTTATCTCTAAATCGAGGTTTTGTACACCTAAAAGCTTCAACATATCAACAAATATCTTTATTGTCTCTTATCAATTAATCATTCATGCACCGTAAAGATAAACTTATGCATAAATTACAACTCACATACTTGGACTCAATAAATATAATATTAAGTGCTCCTTTTTAATATAGATTAATGATGATATGTTTTGATCCATAAGAACAATTGGGCATATTGACCATCTACTTGATTGCATTGAGAATGGGTTGATTATGTCAAATCTTGTTACTCCTCTTTGAAGTAATGAATGCATTAGAAGAAAGGCCAACAAAATAAGAAGAAAACCTACTGTGCAATCATAAGGTAGACTCATGCTCAAGTAGCATCAATGTCATGTGCTAAAAGGACTACAAGGACCAATTTGTTGTCATTGATTTTCAAGCCATGGTAGCTAAGGCATTCAAGATATGAATCATTTTGGTAGGCGTAGATGTCTAAGAGGGAAAAGGGAGACCATTTCACCACTTAACTTTGGCTGATGGCATGGCCCTCTGGAAATCTGTAAATCAAGTCTTGCAACTCAATACGCTTGATCTAACTTTTCTATGTAATTCTATTGTTTGCTCAATTTGAGCATTACAAGTCTTGCAAAATCATCCTGCCATTCTTGCTACAACTATAAATGGTTTCAATTTACTCACTATCATTCTTACTACAACTCGAGTGCACTTTAGTATTTTGGCATCATTGACCTCATCAAAATCTTTTTCTAATGGGTGTATATATGAAAATTGATCCATCAAGCTATAGTGAAGTTATGAAAGGAGGTAAGCATTGCACTGATATACATTTCTACATTGACCTCTTCATTAGGTACTTTATTCAAGGTTACTCCTTCAAGTATGTTACTCAAGATTACTAAACACAATATATATGCAAGTTTTTAGTGGTAATGAAACATGCATGTGTATGATTCTCACAAAAAATAAAGGAGTTCCTAGAACATGTGTCATGTTAATAATAATGCTAAAATTCCATGTTAGATATCTATATCATTCTCCTGCAAATTTTGAAAATGGTTAGCTAAAATATTAGAGAAAAACCAAAATATGATGATATAGGTGGCCATAATGATATTTTAAACCATCCCCAATATTGTCATTGGTCATGTTTTTAATGGCTTCCCATCAAGGTTCACCCTTATTTTTTATTTTTCTGAAACCACTCACATGAGCTCCACTTTGAATGGATATGAGATGTGGATGTCAAAAAAAGAAGTTGGTAGCTCCTTCTCCATCAGGCAAAGGAGCTCAATGCATTCTCTTTTCTTTTGCACTATTGACAACACATCTATCTCCTTAGATGTGATCCATTTGAAAAAATAGAATCTATAGGGGGATCCTTGGGCAGGAGGAGTTGAGGGTGCTAGGGGGCTCTAGCTAATAAACTCTTAGACTCCTAGGAATCGTCCAAACCTGTACATGACTCAAGATGGACTTATTGAGGGCCTCAATACTAGTTAGAGGTGGAAATCTTGGTAAAATAAAGACCTTTGGCCTGTTCTTTCATATGGACAGAAGGTAAACACTTGTATAAGATTTCTCTATTAAATAAAGAAGCGGTTTTTTCAAAGGTTTATTTTCATTGTTTATGTGTTGTGACTTAAGTTACATGAACGAATACTATGATTAAAAGGGATTAATGAAGAAAGTTGCTTTTATGTGTATACCTTAAATGTGTTACCATCCAATCCAGTGCCCATCCTAATGTGTCATGGTTCTTATTCAAATTCTGGTCACTTTTAATTGATATTCTTGAAAGCAAGATAGATCGAGGGAATTCACATAATCACATCTGTACTTACATTCTTTTCTCCCCAATCCATAAGCAATTCTAACTCTGGGGTCCAAAACATATGTTGTATACGGGGAGCCAATGGAAAATGTCGAAGCACCTTACGAGGGATCTTTCTGCTTGCATCTTTGTAACATGATGTTTCACATTTTGGGCATCTCTCCTCATTCTTGTATTCACCTCTATATAAAATAATGATCATTGGGACATGCATCAATCTTGTTGTAGTCCAGTCCAAGCTTGGTGATCATCTTCTTTGCCTCGTCTCTTGACATAGGAAGGACATTGTTTGTAGGTAAAACCTTTTGTGATAACAACATTTCAAGCACACGCAACTCTTAGATTTTGTTAAATAACACACTCGCATTGGCATGGGAGAAGTAGCTTACTTTAATAGTGCTAAAACAGATGCATTACTCCAAGCATAACAACTTTGGAGGTTCAAGATAAGTAAAGTCGCACTTAATCGTGACAATTTTGAGCCTTCATAGATTTGTTGAAGTACTTCAGCTCTAAGAAAGCTTTCATCCTCACTTGCTTCACCTTCTTCATACCAATCATTAATAAACTCGTCCATGTCATCATGGTTGAAGTCTTTGTGCGCTTTTCCAAAATCTATGTCATAAAATTTCTTCAAACTGTAATAACTTTTTGGATCACTCTTGCAAAGGAGTCTCATGTACTCATTTGGCATTCGAGAGGTGCCATGAGAGGGTAGACGCACATCATTCTCTATATTCATCATTAAGCAAGGAGACAATCTAATTAAACAAGGATCCCATTATTATCAAATATAGATGTAAAGATTGAGGAAGCTTGAAAAAACAAAGAACACAATTCATGCTTTCATATATAGAGATTTGAATGAGTATAGATTTTATTTTTTTTCAAATAAAGTGTGGCTAACTATATTACTTCAGAAAAAACTAAATACAACAAAGTGCTCATACTCGACATACTAGCTTTTGCATCCAAGAGAAAAGTAATGTTGTATTCATGTATCTTAGGAATGAGTATACATGGAAAGGGATGATCCAAGGAAAAGGACTATCCTAAGAGAAGTAAATCATCTAAACTTCAATCCAAAGGTGGAGATGCTCTTGCAAGTATGTGAAATCCATAGTTCACTAATAGTTCATCACCGACACGCAATGATCTAATGGCACTGACAAGAATATGGAACATCTCTACTCATGTATCCTAGTTCATGACCATTTTCACATTCCACAAATGTGCCATTGTTTCTTGCACTTCCTCGTTGACTGCTATTAATTAGACCTTTTATGTTTCCTTGTGTGTATGGTCTCCCATCTACATAAAGTCTCTATCCTTAAGCATGAGTGATGCCTCTATTTGAAAGAGAGGCAGCATTGAGGCACATACCATAAGTGCTCATGCTCAAAGTATACCACACTAGTTGGTGCCATGGATTCCGTCCATATATAGGTCACCTCTGAATAGGGTGGAACTTGTCGGTCTTGTGCAATGAGGAGGTCACATCCTCCATCCAGAATACTAGAAGGAGCTATCACGTAGAGAGCACCCCAAAAGCTAAAAGTCTCTCCATCTCTAGGAAGTGATCCTCCTTACCATCTTCGTAGAGGCTATTAAGAGAGAGAAAGAGAAAGTGTAGAGGAACGGAGAGCTCAATCATACTCTCTATCTTCCATTCATTATTCCATTATCCTTCTCCACCTAAAGAGTAAGTTATACACATTGACTAACCTGACTTATTGAATTTCCAACACAAATTAGATGGACACAGCTAAGACATTGTCGGTCACACACAAGATAATGAGCTTGAAGTCTCAATACTCCCCCTCAAGCTCAAGACAAAACATATACACCAAGTGGCTATTGGAATTGAGTGAACTTATCTTTACCCAAAGACTTGGTAAAGATATCTACAACCTGTTCATCAGTCTTCACATGCAAAAGATTTACTTTCCCTACAAGAACCATCTCTCTGATAAAATGGCAGTGTACCTCAATGTGTTTGGTCTTGGCATGATTAACTAGATTTGTTTCCAGTAGTACACTACTAAGATTGTCACAAAACAAGGTCATTGGAGCATCCATCTATATGTCCAAATCAGCCATAATCTTGAGCAGCCATGCAATCTCACATGCTGCCAATGCAGCACCCCTGTACTCTGCCTTAGTGCTAGAAAATGTAGCCATTTGTTGCTTCTTGCTACTCCAACTGATCATCCCACTTCAAAATCCAAGGACATAACCACTTGTAGATCTACGGTCATATGAGCATCCTGCCCCATTTGTATCCATGTATCCAACCAGTGTCAAGGCTCTATCTTTCACATAAAATAGCCCATAATCTATAGTGGACTTTGCATATCTCATAATCCACCTAACAACATCCAAGTGTGATTTTTTGGGCTTCGGCATGAACTGACTTATGAGCCCAACTGCATAACTCAAGTCCCAGCCTAGTGATAATCAAGTTCATCAGACTACCAACCATCTGCATTTACATAGTTACATCATCAATTTCACCTCCACTGCTAATGTCCAACTTGACATTCTAATCAAGAGGTGTATCTAGTGGTTTACATTCAACAATGCCATATTTATTCAGCATTTTTATGGCATAGTGCTTCTACATTAGCCATAAACCATTTTCAGCTTTGATCACCTCAATACCCAAGAAATACTTTAGTTCACCTAAGTCTTTCATGTCAAATTCAGATTTCAGCATCTACATAACATGATGTATCCCCAAGTCACCATCACCTGTGATTATAAAGTCATCAACATAGATTACCAGCACTACCAAGCCTTTGCTTGTCTTTTTTGTAAACAGAGTGTGATCAGCCTTTCCAACAGTAAATCCCAAACTTTGCAAGTAATTATTGATCCTTGCATGCCAGGCTCTTAGAGCTTGCTTTATCCCATCCAACACTTTTCTTAGCTTACATACATAATGCTAAATATCAAGGTGTACATACCCTTCGGACAAATCCATATAAACATCCTCTTATAAGTCACCATTGAGGAAAGCATTCTTCACGTCAATCTGTTGTAATTTCTAACCTTTAGCAGTAGCCAATGAGATCACTATTCTTATGGTTGCCATCTTGGCAATAGGGCTGAATTTTTACTCATAGTCTAACCCATACTACTGGGCATATCCCTTTGTGACCAGCCTATCTTTATACCTCTCTACACTACCATCCGTCTTGTATTTACTCTTATAAACCCATTTTCAACCAATGGTCTTCTTTCCTTTTGGTAGTGGCTTAAGATCCCAAGTACTATTTGCAGCCAAAGCATCTATATTCTTAGGATGGTACATTCCGCCTCATGGAAGAGGGGAATCGAGTAGTGCACTATAGCTTAGATGATTGCCCATAATCTATAGTGGACTTTGCATATCTTATAATCCACCTAACAACATCCAAGTGTGGTTTTTTGGGCTTTGGCATGAACTGACTTATGAGCCCAACTGCATAACTCAAGTCCCAGCCTAGTGATAATCAAGTTGATCAGACTACCAACCATCTGCATGTACATAGTCACATCATCAATTTCAACTCCAGTGCTAATTTCACCTCTTGATCAGAATGTCAAGTTGGACATTAGCACTGGAGGTGAAATTGATGATGTGACTATGTACATGTAGATGGTTGGTAGTCTGTTCAACTTGATTATCACTAGGCTGGGACTTGAGTTATGCAGTTGGGCTCATAAGTCAGTTCATGCCGAAGCTCAAAAAACCCACTTGGATGTTGTTAAGTGGATTATGAGATATGCAAAGTCCACTATAGATTATGGGCTATCATCTAAGCTGTAGTGCACCACTCAATTCCCCTCTCCCATGAGGCGAAATGTACCTACTCTGCCTAGTGCCAGGTGTATACAATGTCGAAATACCAAGCTCACTATCTAGACTATCATTTGAGTCATAACCTGAAGTCATCCTACCTGGTGTCATCAAACCAAATGCATCATTAGAAGCTTTTTCTTTCCCTTTGCTATCCATCACATCATATCTCTCCCTCACTGACATACTAGTTTTAAAGGACACTGAGCTAGAGCTTTGTAATCTCCCTGTCCATGGAGATACCATTGGACTGCTAGGACCTGTCAAAGCAGTATCTTGCTATGAATCAATTGTAGATACATGTGTAGAATGCATATTTGATGGCACTGCAGAGTAGGTGATGCATACCAAGAGGCCATCTCATCAAAGATGAAATCTCTGCTCACTATCTCGAGTAGAGGGATCATAGTATTTGTATGCCTTCTTCTCTTGCAAATATCCAATAAAGACACACTTCTATGCTTTCGAATCCAGCTTTTTCCTTTTGTCATTAGGTATATGAACACAAGCAAGACAGCCAAATACTTTCGTGTGACTGTCATCAAGCTTGTAGCCATATAGTTTCTAAAATGGTGTCATCTCATGAATACCTATAGTGGGAGTCTTGTTCAAGATATACATAGCTCTCATAATAGCCTCAGCCCAATAATAGAGCGGCATACTCTTCTCATTCATCATTGCCCGAGCAACTTCCATCAATACCATGTTCTTTCATTCAACTATCCCAATCTACTGAGGAGTGTAGATGTAGGTAAGCACACATACCCCACAATATCCCATAAACATACCTATAGCATCAATGGCATGATTCAAGCCTGACATGTACCAAATGGATATCAGTATGTTTCAACCTTGAGTGATAACTGTCATACATTCAAATTGCAGATTTCAGCTTGCAATTTCAAATCTATAAATTCACTCCAAAACTAAGTTCTTAATCCATTTTAATCATGCCCAAGTGTACACGGGTATTACCCAGACGTTCACCCAGCATTCTAGATAGTCAAATCCATCATTCCAAGGCATTTATGGATCAAACGGTGCCTTGTATTGGTGCTAGAAATTCTAGGATAGATTTTAGCATGTTAGAGCTTTTCAAAGTTGAGAATTTAACATCCCAAACCAATGCTTAAATGCATGAGAGATAGCCCATATACTTTGCCAAGCATAACCAACCAAAGCTAATGGCATGATCACTTATCAGTCATGGCATCTTCTGCAGGTATGCCATTCATCAACAATGGGCTACCTTAATCATTGCCAATGCAAAGAGAGCATCAATAACATTTCAATCCAAGATTTGTGACCTTCAGGCCTTCTTGATTCATTCCATGTTGCTGCTCAGTATCTCAATAAGATACCTTCTTGATTCATTCCCTGTTGCTGCTCAGTATCTCAATAAGATACCTTCTTGATTTGACTTACTGAAATTGTCTTCAAGGTTCATCTGGTTATTATCCAAAGTATTCAGCCAAATATATTTAGAGTGTTGTAAAGTGCTACTCTATAGTAGCCAATGAATAGTATCAGCCATAGTCATCACGTATTCAACTAAAGACTGTGCCCTGTGATGTCCACGTTGACCACAACTATGCTAATTTAGCATGGCTTTAAAGCTCTTCATGCTCTCCCTTAAAAAACAAGCACAAGCTAAAAAACTCATCACGTGAGCTATTTCTTGTATTCTTCAAGCCAATGCTCACTTATGAAGGCTCTAACTTACACATTTTAATCCTTTGAATGGCTCCATGATGCAAAACCAATCTTCTAAAAGGCTTGGTCATGGCTACTCTATCCTAACGTCTTTGCTACTCGTTTAAAGTACCTTGGTCACACAGCACACAGGCAAAGCTCCATTGCAAGCCATTAATCCCATCATATGCTACCTCAATAGGTCTTGTAGAGCAATTTCATTTGACCAAGTCCATAGAGATTCCTGGAGCACAATGGCTCTGATACCATGTTAAGAGAGAGGGAGAGAAAGTGTAGAGGAATAGAGAGCTCAATCATACTCTCTATCTTCCATTCATTATTTCATTATTCTTCTCCACTTACTAAAGAGTAAGTTATACACTAGGTTTCACTAACCAAGACTAACTCTGGTTAGGTCACACTGACTAACCGAACTTATTGAATGTCCAACACATGTACAGTTGGACACTGTCAATTACACACAAGATAATAAGCTTGAACACTGTCATCTCTCTGAAAATGGTGGGGAATATGTGTCCAAATCTTTTCACAACTTTCATGACAGCAAATGGATTAAAAGGGAGCTTACTACCCCTCATTATCCACCCCAAAATGGTGATGCAGAGTGTATGAATAGGACCATTCAAGACAAGGTCTACAATGTTGTCACATGCTGCTTTACCCCATGGATTTTGAGTAGAGGCTGTTACGACAACCATACACTTGATTAATCAATCACCAAACAAGTCTTTAGGGGCGGAGTCTCTCAAGAAGAGTAGTTGGGCAAGACACCTTCGTATGCTCACTTAAGAGTATATGATTGCAAGGCATTTGTGCACATTTGCAAGGAAGAATGTAGCAAACTTGAGCCAAAGTCCTATAAATGTATTTTCCTAGGATATGATGATGAATGTGAGATGGAGTATTGATTATGGGATCTCGAGAAAAGAAAATTAGTATGCAACAATGATGTTATCTTCACGGAAGATCGCATGCACAAACAGCCCGAAAGAATAGAGAAGGTCATAAGGGTTGTATTTTCAGAGGATGTACCAATATGATAGCAAAGAATGCATGTTAGACAATAGCAAATACCTATTGTAAAAGTCCCTATGAAAATACAGGGAATGATGCTCAAAATGATCACCAGGATTTTGCCCATGATGTCCCACAAATTCAGCAAGAACATGTGCCTTTGGAACAACTTGAACTAGCTATACAATATGCTGAACTTATAGAATAGGAAGCTATTAATGCAAATTTTCATGCTAAACAACCAAAAAATCTTGACCATTGGGTCTGTAGGCCCACCAGAGTGCCAAAACATCCAAATAGATTTGTTCTTGGTGTAAACTATGTGGATGATTGTCATGTTAATAGAATGTGATGAACCATCTGTTAACATCCTATAGGTCGACCGAAGTGAAAAAATAGCTAGATAGATTTGTTATGGTGTAAACTATGTGGTTGATTATGTCTTGTTAACAGATTGTGGTGAACCATCATGCTTCCAAGAAGCAATGGATATATAGGATAGTAAGAAATGACACAAAGCAATGCTATCAGAGATGGAATCCCTCATGAAGAATGGCACTTGGGATTTGGTACATTTGCCAAAAGGACAAAAAGTGCTACCTTGCAAATGGGTTTACAAAATAAAAGTCACTTCTGGTTCTTTGTCAAAGTACAAGGCACGTGTTACAATATAGGCATGGGAATACACCCTAAACAAGGATTATATGAAAGCAGATGGATGTGAATGGCCTTAAGGGGCACGAAAAACCCTAACCCTAGCTTGGCAGAGGCTATATAAACAGCCTATGGGTCACTATCAAATGAGAGATAGAGTGTATCCAAGTTGTACTTTGAGCAACTTAGTAAGCAAGATTTTGTTCTTGTACTTTGAGCTCTCATCTCCCTCTTGTGCACATTCTTCTTGTTGCAACTCTGATTTTCCACATGGTATCAGAGCCTCCTCTGATCCTTTCATCTTCCTCTAAACTCAACCTCACTAAGTGCACAAGAAAATATTCATTATCTCATCTTGGACCTTCAACCTCCATAGCCAACTTGACCTCTTGACCTTGGAGGAGCTGGGAAAGCCAAAGGAGAGCATTTTAGCTCCTAGCTTCAACTGAGAACTTCTTCCCTAACACAAGATTCTTATTCATGGCACATTAAACTCAGGGATTAGTCGACATGAAGGGCAGCATTGCCCAGTTCTTGAAAACTGCACAATTTTGGGCAGTGTGATGTTCTAGGGCATGGCATGGTCTACAAGCGGTGCAATCTTCCTAGCCACCATATGGTTTTCAAAGTCCCTCCCCCCCAGTGAGCTATCTCCCTCTAAGAGGGTTTGGTGAAATTCTTCCTGTGGTGGCTGCAATCAACCAAACCCTAACTATCTGTTTCCTGGCAGCCATAGCCAGGAAGCTTCAAGCTTTTTCATTCTTCAAACTTTTCAATGTTTGAGCACTAACAATGATTCTAATCATTGATTGATCTTCTCCAAAGTTAGTTGAAGGTTTGAAAGCTCCATTTCAAAGTTCTTACACTCAGTGGATCTCTTTAATTTAGCAAACAATCCACATCTTACATCTCAAGTGGCATAAACCTTGAGATGAGTGCTTGTAAGCGCTAATGTTGCATTTTACAATCATGTTGCTAGCTGGATGACTAACTCAATATGGGTTTTTAATCAGAAAATTAAATCCATCAAAGTGCCTTCCTGCTTGGTTGTAAGGCTATGTGCACAACTATAAACACATAGACCATATCCCAATATTAGTCTACTGGTACATCAAAGATATGAGTGTTATTGTACTCTCCTTTGATTCATCCAAGAGCATAGAATTGATCGATAAGTCGTGCTCCACCAAGAACTCCTGTAATAGGCCACATTATTGGGAAGAGCCTGAAGTCCAGTCAAAGCTCACCTCGTTGAAACCTAGAAAAACAATAAAGCCTAAATCAAAAGTTGTTCAAAGAATAGGACCTTCTAAATCCTATCTTGAGATATTGCATATGTATGATTTCCAACCATTTTCAACTTGTTAAGGGCTCAATCATCAACCCCTAATTTACTCCCATCTTACTTTTAACATAAATCTGTTATGAACCTCTCCCCCATACTGAATACAAAAAATAACAATCTTCCTCTCTCAATACATCCATTGCGACACTATTGCACCACTTAAAACAAAATAGATACTCATTTCTCAAAAACAAAAAAATAGGGAAATAAGAAAAAACTGTGTAATCACTGAAATTTGTTCTGATATTCATGGCCAGAAAGCTTCCCTTACAGCAACACAAACTTCTCTCGCTTACAGTTATCATCAGATACCTTTGTACATCGACAGAAAAAACCCCTTACAAGTGTTCTTTCGCAAAAGACACACACCCTTTGATATCTGATTCCTTACAAAGGCTTAAAAACATTAACTCTACTAATAACAAGACCCCTAATGTGTACTTAGTACCAGGCATTAACACTGGCACACCCAGTGGCTACTATTTTCCAAAAATAGTTGACTTGAACCCACAAAATCCCTTGTTTGTCCAACAATGATGATTGGATTGCGAAAGTTATCCAAAACACATTGCTGAAATCAGCTTTCCTATTTCTTTTCATCAATAACCACCACTGGCTAGGTCTGCTCTTCAGCTTGTTGTACTCCCTCATCCAGCTTGGTTTCCTCAACACTAGTGCCTTGTATGTCCTTCTCTGGAATCACATCAGGTGCACACTGAACCTCCTCTGTAGTAATAACAGGTTGAGGCACTTCTCTTTCCAATACAGTCCCTTCCACAAGCAAAAGTTGTTGCCCAACGTGTATATTAACAACCTCCTCCTTTTCTGACATAAGTGTCCAATGATGTGTCAACAAAACAGGCTCTGTTTGCTAATTCTGTTCTGTCTCCATCTGATCAAGAAAATTTAACTCCTTGGGAATTATCCAACAGCATTTGTTGAATATCCAGCCATTCTTCACATTCCAATAAACCAGGAATATGATGAAAGAACCCCTGGTGCCTTCCCACAAATTGCAAAATAGTTTTAAACTTATTGTGCACATCTGCATCTTCATTTACAAATTTCTTTGAATGATCAGTAAAAACATATTTCTTCTCAGACTTTTCTTGCAACACCTTAAGTTACTCCTGCAAAACTTCTACATTCAGTTTTTCAACAGCTACTCTCTGTTTCAAAACTGAAATTGAGCTTTTCAATGCATTAGTAAGCAATTTCAAATTTCTATCCTCCTCTGACTCCTGTTTCAAAAGAAACATTTGATACGGTTTTTACATTACGACCAACATTCTTTTCTGAATAGATTGCCAAATCTATTCCCTTGTTTCCACAACCTCATTCATTAACTCATTCAAATCAGATTTTGACAGAAAAACTGCCTCCACATCAAGCTCATCTGTATCCATAGAATGTCTGAGCTGATTCTCTACATTTTCAAGTACTTTGACCCTGTCAGTCAAAACACCACACTGAGCTACCAAATTTGCATTCTGTTTGCTCAAAATGTTCAATTCAGTTGTAAATGTTAGTTTCAATTCTTCAATCCATCCTGTAATGGTCTCTATTTTCATTGTAGCATCAGCTAATTCCTTATTTAGCACAACTATCTGTTCCTCTTTAGCTTTGACTTCCTTCATGAACAGATCCCTCAAATGATTAACATCTTCAAGAAATCTATCATAGGTAAGTGTCTTCATTCTCTCATCCTGGTACATTGACACTAATGCAGTATTGGAGTCCTTTAATGCCTTGATAGTACTGTGCAGATGTAAGGCAAATTGTTGCTGTCTTTGCAGAAAGACAATAGTATCATTCAGACCTCTGACAACAACTGAAAATCTTAAAGGAGATTGAGATCCATGATCAGAACTCCCAATGACACGCACTAATTATTTATGTTCAAAATCATCTATCTGCTCAGGTAAAACAGGCTCAGAAATATCCACTTTCTTTGAACTCCTGGGCCTGTTCAACTTAATAGAAATCTTCTTAATAGGCGCAGAGGAGGACTTCCCCTGCCTACTAATTGGTCTCTGCAACAGATTTCGTGTCAAATCTGCATCCCATAAAGTATCCTCCTGTTTCTGATCTTAGCCTTCCTTCTGTTCCTCTTTAATTCTAGGATGACTAGAATTGACCCCTAATATTTGGTGCAGTTTTACTCTTCTTGGTAGGAGGTTTACTATCATCTGGCATAGGAAAAGAGATAGATTTTTTGGATTTACATGTCCCTGGTTTCCCTGTTCTTCCTAAATTGCTTTGTGAAAGTGCCAAACTCAGTGAAATTGGCCTAGCATAATCAAATATAAACCCCAAATATGCAGGGATTTTTTAAGTCCCTAACTGCTTCCTCTTATCCATTCCATGGACCTCCAGCACAAATCTGTTATATAATATTTGAGCCCAATTGAATAAAACACCATGTTCTGCTTGCAGCTATCAATCCAAAAGTGTCCTTACACATGTAATCGAGCTTGACCAAAAGCAAGATTCTCTCCATAAACCAAGTTAACTGTAACCTTCTGTTCGTTGTTTTTGCCTTCTTGATCACAAAATAGCCTTGTGTTTGTTGAGATATCGAGCTCCACTCGTGATATGCCAGGGTGACCGTTGTGCATTTATGTCACCGACTTGTCAGTTGTAGATGCGGTTGGTACACCGCCCATGAATAATAGCTAGATGACAACTATCCTTATCTACTCTAGTTCATGGCTCAGTTAGTATGCCACCTTAGTTAGTTGTCTTTGGTTTGAGACCCATATATAGGGTTCTTCTATTTCTTTGTATGAGACTTCTTTTTGGCTTACACAACTAAGAAGAGGAAAACTGTTTTCAGCCTCCACCTTTGTGTGTATTCCCCCATTGTGCAAGCAAGAAAGCTACAAGTGAGACTCCTTCCTTCTCTCCCACAATCTTGACATGGTATCAAAGCCTTGTTTGTGGTAAGGAGCTCAAGAAAGCAAGCCAAGCTCGCGGTGTTCTGGTAACAGGAGCAGTGTTGCTTTCATTTTCTGTTTTGGGAGCAGATCTCTGCTGGTAGCACAATTGGAAATTGCAAGAGTGCATTGTCTCAGGTTGAGACGCCCTTCACGGTGAAGTAAGAGGGTAGTATATGCTGTGGGCAAGGGCTTTAGCCCTTGGCGACCCTGTTTTTTTTATTTGAGGCCATTTCGATGCCTGTTTTGGAGGCGGAAGTTTCCTGCATGCACTCAGGAAAAGGCCCAGTTTTATGCTGTGCAGCCACTGTTCTACAGGTCGGTGAAAAGTTACTATAGAAATTGCATCGTATACCTGTGCGCAGAGACATTGGGAGTTACAGAATCATCCTTGTTGCCTGTTGATGCAAAATCGTCACTAGGAAGTGACTGTGTGGTTAAATACCACTTTCGTCAGTTTTGCAGATTTGCCCTTGTGAGGCTGAAGTTGTGTTCTCTGTAGTGACAGAATTTTTTGCAGTATTTTGTAATGGCGTCTGATTCTCTTTCACAGATTGTAATTGAAAAGTTTGACAAGAACAATTTCCAAGCATGGAAGTTTAGAATGACGAATTTCCTTATGGGAAAAGGATATTGGGAATTTGTTGCAAGAAATGAAGAAGAACCAGTTCTTCCTGATGTTCCCAATCAACAACAAATGTAGGCATTCAAAGCATGGCATGAGAGAGCCATGAAAGTTATGTACTGGCTATCTATCAGTATTTCAGACTCTATGATTGTGCATATTCAGGATGCAAGTACGCTGTCAAAGGGTTTCGAAAGCAATGTCGCAACTTCAGAGGTCCTTGATAAATTTCAGGATAGAAGATCAATCAAGCGAGACATTTACAACACTATTCAACGTCAACAGCTTCAGCTTCATAAAGGAAACAAATTTGATTTATAAACTGGCTGCTCAAAAACTGAAGTCCTTCACGTCCCTTTTATATGCCCTCAACTTTTTTTACAGTCTCCTTTGGTAGAACTCTTTTCAAACAGCACTCCCTCTCTGAATAAATCTGCTGAATCAGAACAAGAGTGCAAGCCACTATTCACATATTTGAACAATGGACACGAGAGGAGAAAGCCCTCATGCACAATGCGAGAATTGGGAAGTCCTGGCAGGTCTTCATGAGCCAAGATTGTAAGAAAATTAATGAATCTGCATATTGATCTTCTACATAGACCTCTTTCAGAAACCTGAACTTTATGTATGAGGAATAAATCTCAAGTTTTGGTCACAAAAAGGAGTTCAGCAAGGAACTAATAGCCATAGTTTTAAATGAGTTACATGCAAACTGCATTTGACGAGGTCCAGGCATCCAATTTTGGTTGCTCAGTTACATCCGGTTGCTCTACTGCCAAGGCATTTTCCTGTCAACTCAATAATAGCTTTCTTTGCATCCTAATGGCTTCTAAAAGATACAAAACTATCTGACATTCACAATAGTACACAAAGGATTATTTTCAGGTGCATCTTTAAAAGCTGGTTCTGTATCCTATTGCATTTCATTAGTTCTAGAAACTGTATTTGATAGTAAGGAGGGAACATCAACATCCAAATTCATAGAATTGTTTGCAGCTGTGGCCTGGTTGCATTATGCAAGGATTCTTAATGCTCCTGTTTGCACCATGAAGGATTCTGCAACCTTATGTACAGATGGAGGTCAGATAGAGCAGGAAATTCAGGGCCTCTGATGTGAATTCTCAATCTGGATCTCGGAAGAGGATTGAGGAAATGTATAAGAGATACAACTAAGGCAACGTGGTAAATACTGGAGTAGAGTGTGCTACAGGAGATTGAATGTGCTCTGCTATTGTGTCAATAAAGCCTCCTTTATCCTCCTTTCAGTCTCTCTGCACAGAGACAACCTCATGTTCCTTTTGCAACAGATTGAGTCCTTCGATTCTCGTCTTCACAATAGCTTTGCCCTCTTCATCAGCCTTCAGCAGCTCCAGATGTCCTCCTTTTTCTTATCCTCTTCAGACTTCATGATCATTATCGGTCACCTTCTTTTGCTTTCCTGATGCCTTCTGTGTTAACTCTCTGACCTCCTCGATGTCGTCCACTCATTCCTTCATCCTCTCATCCTTCTATCTTTCTGGTCGTAACCTTTCACATTATCAATTCCTTCCCTTCCGTTGCGTCATCCCTGTCAACACAACGATTTCGTTCCCTTCAGTCTGAACCCTGAATTGTCACCCCGAGCTCGAACTTCTTCCGCTTCTCCGATGAATTCCCTATTGGTTCTTCCTCTCAGAATCAGAAAAGCAGCCCCTCCCATGAATCTCCCGACTGTTATTGGCTGAAATTTTTTCTCTGATCCGTCCCAGTCTGCCGAGATAAACATTCCCCTCTATCTCCATTGAATTCGCGTCGTTCCTGTCCTCCTCACTGATTGCTTCCAAAGGTCTTCCCCTCTTTCAAAAATAGTGTTCTTTTTCTTTCCCCCCAAAAAAGCTCTTTTAAATATAGTTCTCTTTTGCTTTCTTCCCCAGCACCCTAGTTAATACAACCACTAGCATCTCACACATAAAAAAAAAACTGAGAACTTTGTACCAAGACTGCACCACCACTTTGCCTGACTTCATCTATGAAAGCAAAGCACTCATCAAAGTGCTCCTCCATGTTAACATCCTCACTATCAAGCACACTGATTTGCTTGTACTTGAAATCTGAAGGATAACGCGGCTCGATCATGTTTGCAATTGTAAGGATGTGTCATTTCTAATCTTAGCAATTCCTCTTTATTGTAAGCTGCTCCAATCGATCCAACGTACAACCCCTCAATGATTTTGCAGTGCAGACTATCATCTCTCCTATATTTGGTTACCAGATAATCCTGCAAGATCCTCTCCATTCTATGTTTGTAAATGACCTCCATCATATCACTCAATATATATCATTTGTTGGCAAAGCATTCACATTCATTTCTTGTCACCACTATGGCCACCAACCATGAATCATTGCTCAACTTGATTTGTTGATGTGAATGTATCTAAGATATTTGTCCTGCAGCCTACTATGGCGGAGATGGCTCCCCGTTTGATTCCGTGATGATGACAAACTTTTCGTATGCCCGGATACAGTGAACCACTGCTTAACATAGACTCACCACTATGCCTCCAAACTCCTCCCCACTATACTCATACGCAGAAAATAAATGTAAACACAACAACTAAGTATGTACAAAGTATCAAATCACACACACAACTTTTGGGTGGTTTTCACACCTCGGATGCGCAGCAGTACAACATCCACCCCCTCTGATCCTGCGCATCCTCCGGATGCGCCAACTACCCATGATCGTTATCATCAAGATCCACAAATAGATCAATCTCTTCATTATACATTTCCGGTATATCAACAAGATTATCTGTCATATCATTTGTCTCTTCCATTGGAGTTTCTTCTCGTTGTTCTTCTCTTGCAAATTCTTCCAATGCATAATCTTCATCATCTCTTTTCTTGAAAATCTTGATTCTTTTTCCAGCAATAGGCACTCTAAGCACTATCCCATCCAATTGTGTCAGCTCATATATTGCATTATCAAAGATATGTCTGACTATGTACGGCCCAAACCATCTTTTCACCATCTTTTGAAGTGCAGTATGCTGATTTTCAAGGCTGCTATCAAAGACCAATACCCAATCTCCCTCTTCTATTGCTCTAGGCCGCAAGCGATGCCTGCTGCCAAACCTGTCCTTATTTCTTAGTCTAGCAACCTTCAACCTGTCAATAGCTAGCCGAATATCCTCTGGTCTCCTCTCCAACTGTCAAATCTGAAGAGCTAAGAGCTCTTCTCTCGTCAAATCCTCCTGCCAAGGTAAAACTGACCAAGTCAAAGCACAAGTCTCAATCGGCATAATAAGTTTCTGACCATACATCAACTCTGCAGGCATATATCCTGTGGTAACACTGTGAGTCGTACGATCATCCCATAAAGCAACTGGTAGAAGTCTCGGCCATTCTCCAATCCGTCCTCTGCATACTTTGGCTAATGCTTTCACTATCGGCGAATGCCCTCTTTCACTCTTCCCATTTCCCTCTGGATTATATGTTTTAGTTAGAGCCAACTTGATTCCTAGCTGAGAGAAAAACTCCCTAGCTTCATCTGCATCCAATTCACCACGATCCGCAGTGATCTTACCCACACAACCATACCTGTAGAAAATTTCTTCCAATAAGAACTTACACACTGCTCTAGTGGTCTTCGTTCTCAAAGATCTGCCCTCAACATGATTGGTAAGATCCTCTCTAGCCAAAACAATATACCTCATCTGCCATAGACCCATAGGCATGGTAACCAAGTCAACTACCCACTTATAATGAATGCATAGCGGATAGGTCGGATGAAGCTCATCTCGATGACGCACTATCGAATACATTTGGCAGTCTCTGCAAGTCTCAACAAAGTGAGAAACATCTCTGTACATGCCTTTCCACCAATATTTCTCCTTGATTTTCTCATAAGTAGCCCACACTCCTCTATGACCAGCCCAAGGACTCTCATGAAACTCCCTCATCACCTGTAACTGTATCCCTCTATCGCAGACAACCCGCAAAGGTAATCCGCCTCTTTTCTTTGGATGCTTTCAAAGAAATCCGTCCTTGAGAAAATAACCATAGGCTTTCCTTCTGATCTTCTTGAACTCTTCATCTATCCATTCATCTCTTTTGCTTAGTATACTAAGGTACCTGCCAATCTGCAACCAATCTCCAACATAGAGTTCTTCTATGAAAGCCACAATATCATAGACATGACAAACATGATCAACCATAGTGGCTGAAATTTCTGCATCATCCTCTTCTGCAAGTAGAGTCTCCTCATCATCATATCTGGCTCTAGACAACATACCTGCCACTGGATTATCCTTCCCTGCTATGTGTTTAAATTCCAGATTTAATGACTTGATGTATGCAATCCATCTTAGCATAGCTACATCCGGAGTAGAGCAACTCGTGATCATACCAATCAATGGCAAGCAATCTGTCTCTACCACAACTAAAGCTCCAATAAAGTACTCCTTGTCACATTTGAGAGCCGTAACAATCCCCAATAACTCCCTCTTGATTTGAGGATATCTCCTCTGTCTCTCGTTTAGGACTTTCGCCCCAAACCAAATGGCATACCTATTTCCATCTGCATCATCTTGACCCACAGCCCAACCTATGCCAATTGGACTAGTGCCAATTATCAATACAATAGGCCTTCCACAATTATAATCCGCTTTCCTGAGAGTAGGAGCATTCTGCAATAACTTCTTCAATTTCCGCATAGCTCTAGTGTGGCTCTCATCCCAATAGAATTTCTACCCCTTTCGAAGCAGCTGATATAAACAATCTGCTATGTGTGCAAAATGAGGTATCCAAATCATATAAAACACACAAGCTCCAATGAATCTCCGTACCTCTGAAGTGGTAGAACAATACTCCGCAATCTTGCCTATAGCATTCACCTTATCAGGTGAGGGTTTCCTGCCATAATACCCACACATATGTCCAACAATGACAACCTCATTCACTCCAAAAATAGATTTTTGCCTTGAAAGTGTCAAGTTCACTTCTTCTAACCTAGCCAAAATCTTCTCACATGCTGAAATATGATCAGCCACAAAGTATCTGCATCCCTGATCATTTAGACTCTCATTTTTCTCTTCTTCTGCACACCCCTTAATGGGCACATCATCCAAGAAAGGCATAGTAAGCTGAGGTATGTAATCTCGAAGGACCTTATGCATGGTATTCATCATATGCGCAATAGAATTAGTGGCACCTTGAGGCAAGGTACACATCGTGACAAGCCCAATAGGAGTTCTCATGGTGGTTATGTCCCTGCTTTCCAAAGCTAGCTGAAACTGATCATATCCTGAATACAAATCACCTAAAGAATAGATGGCACGTCCAGCAAATGCTTCTGCAAACTCATCCACAACTGGACCTATACCAACATTCTTGATAGTAACTCTGTTCACTGGCTGCATATCCTGAATAAATCGGAGAGTACCATTCTTCTTTGGAATTGTAAACCACCTGTTTGAGTATGGTGCAGATGAAGGCTCAAGGATTCCCATCCTGATTTTCTCATTCAATAAATCAATCAGCTTTGGCAGGTGTGCCTTAGGCACTGGAATAGGTCGGAGATTCCATGGAATATGAGGAATAGTAAAAATGACCATAGGAGCAACAATATCACGATTCACACATCCAATCTCATGCGGGAAAAAAGCAAATCCCCTTCCATGTCGCTCAAGCATCTCCTGAAAGCATTGCTTCTCTATGGGTAGCAAGAAATCACCATTTCCAATTTTCAATTTAGCAAGAGTCTCTGCTGAAAATTTATGACCAATATGCTCCGGATTCCTCAAAATTGGCTGTTTAGCAGCCCTCTCTATTTGCTGATCACTATCATGTGGAAGCGGTACAGCAACCGGCTTCACCTTCTTATCCACAGTTTTGTATTTTGTGTCAACCCTGGCTTCATTATGCTCTTCTGCATTACGTAAATCTTGCTATAAATCAGCAATTCTGCACTTCAATGGCTGAATATCCTCAGCCCTCTGCTCTATGGACTGCATAGAAACAGCCCTAAACTCTGGATGCTGAAATATTTCAGCAGTAAACTCTGTTGGCTGAAAGTTTTCAGTCCTCTGTGTCTCTGAAAGCTGATCATAACCAGCTGGAAACTCTGTTTGCTGAATTTCTTCAGCACTCAACACTCTTTGCTGAGTTACCTCAGCCTCTGACTCAATCTGTGACACAAAATCTGCAATTTCATGAAACATGTCCAAGGACTGCACTAATACATTACTGTGACAACTCTGCATATCAGTTTTCAGCATATCTTTCATCTCTTCCATTGTATCTGCACAAATCATACTGTCATACATCCCATCTATGTGCTCATCATACTCCGAAATTCCTGCATTTTTCAAAATTTTCTCCTTCCTGCATATGTACTGCCTGGCAGCTCTAGGCAACCTAGAAGTCTTCTGATAGCTCATCGAACTATTTGCTAAAATCCCAACAAAATCGGAGGAGAAAACACTGTTGCCAGGAGGCGAGAACTCCAATCTCCTCTGCTTTGTACCACCGTCGTCTCACAAAACGGCGGTACCTAATGAAAACCCGAATCCCTCACAGTGGGCAAAGGTGCATCTCTGAGAGTATCCCTGTTTCTAACATGGTTCACACACAGAGTCATAAACTGAACTGCTCTCATACCATCTTTACTGCGAATCCGTGCATAAGCAGATCCATCATCCATGACCTTTGTTTCCATGCGCATCTCTATGATGAATGGATGTCCAAGAATTATAGGATAAGAGCATGAATCCTGCACAAAGAAATGAAAATCCTCCTCTACATCACCAATAGAAACCCTGACACTAGGACAGGCAGCATACAAATCACCTGCAGTGTTATTGGCAGCTCTCATACGCCACCCATGCTCTATATCCATAGGCCATCTGTTACTCTCATAAACTCCATGAACTATGAGATTAATCTCTGAACCATGATCCACCAATGCAACATAAGGCACCTGTTTCTCTCCAATCTTTATCATCGTCTCTGTAGTTGCCCTAGCCCAATGGCTCCGCGAAAAGTGACTACGCGGTATCAAGACAGGCTCATCAATTTCAGCATAATGCATAGGCTGAACCCTCTTCTCTACCTGCGGAAAAACAGAAGCATTATCAACCATAACCTCATCCAACCCCCCAATCAAAACTCCCTGTGTATCAGTGGTAGGCAATGCATGTCTTTTCCTCTTCAGGACCTCCTGAAACTGATCCTGAAACTCTCTTTTCGAGATGCCCAAAACCTCAGAAATAGTGAAAGTCACCTCACTGCCAAGTATCTTATCATTAAATATTTTCTTCATGTCCGTAGATGTCTCAATATCGGACATCAATCTAAACCCTGGCTGCTTTCTCTCTCTAGGCTCTTGCCTCTTTTCTCTCTTTTGAGCATCTTCCATATGTCGATCTGGCCCTGGTCTTGAAGACGGTCCTACAGTAGGTGGAGTAACAAACTCACCCCCTCTAGTCTTTTTAGCTGCACTTGGATTTTCTTCATCCCTCTTACGCTTCTCCTCAACAAGTACATCTACTCCCTGAGACTTAGCCAAATAAGCATAAATAGAGTACCTGTCATCAGGCGAGTCCCAACATGTCTCTGATCTGATGCTAGAGCCTGCACTAGTCAAAACAGTTTGCTGAATTTTTCCCTTATTTGCAGTCTCCATAGCATAAGTCCATAGTGCTGACTAAGTCTCTGATCCCTTCTCAATCTGGGCTCCATATGCAAAAGCATCACCTCTAGCTGTCACATAAGAAGTACGCGCAGCCATGTCATCCACTAACTTCTTCATTCCACCTTTACCAAAGTTGGTAGCAAGTGGAGCTCCTGTTTCAGTCAACCAAATCTTACCATCTTGTCCCCAATATACCAAATTCTTCCTCCTTGCATCCTGAAAAGATTCACAATCCCTGCAATGCTGATGGTCCATACTATCACACCAAATACATCTCTGATCTCTCCTAGGTGCACTAGGAGCACTCCTAGGTGCAGTAGGAGCACTAGAAGAAGTAGTAGGCGCAGTCGAAGCAAACTGCTCTTTCAACTTTCCCACCAACCCCGCTTTGATTGACTCCAGTGTTAAATCTGTTATGCCTTTGATTATGTCATCAAGAGAGGTAGGCACTGACGGAGTGGATGGTTTTGGAGCAAAAGGTGTAGGCATCGGTCATGGAACAGGAGGAATAGGAGGAGTGGAAACAGTAGGCATTGGCATAGGCCAAGAAACTGGCTGAGGAGGAGAAGAAATAACAGGGATAGAAGCAGGCATAGGAGCAGATGATGGTGTAGGTGTCATGGAACCATTCTGTAGGCGAGTCTTCCATATCCTCCTCTTGGTCAAAGTCGAGATTGCATCCTGAGCATCCTGCCAATCCGTTTTAAGACCCATAGGCTTCGTGCGATCCTCAAGAAGCTCACCAATTCTTCTTGAAGAGCAGGATCTGCAGCTTGCAAGAAAACCTCAACTTTTTCAACATCCAATGCTCTTTGTTCAATGGCATCAAGCTGACTATACCTATCTTCGAATTCTCGAATCAACTCCGAAGCAGCTAGACCTTTGTTTGGCATGTAGACCCCTTCTCGGAATGACCGCTGAGTAGCCATACCAAAGTCCTCAAGGAAATATTCTTCTTTCAAGGCCTTCTTAAAATCTTGCCAATGTGTATTTTGAATAAAAATATCAGTCACTTTCGCCCTCAAGGCGGGTGTGACAAGACGAAGGAAATACTTACTCATAAGTCCAGTTGGAACTCCGAAAAACCCCATCTTGATCTCATATGTCTCAAATATGCTGAAACATTACGGCCGTCAAATAGCTTCTTCTCATTCTCAACTGCTTCAATAGCCTTAGTCGTGTTGTTTGCATTCTCCTGCTCCGAGTAGAGTTGCCTTTGCTGAGACAACTGCTGTTGATGCAATTGTTGCTGCTACTGCATATACAATTGTGTCTGCTGATTTTGGAGCTGCATATACATGGACATGTTCTGCAAAATCTACTTTAGATCCTCTGTCGAAGTACTTGACGCAGCAGTCATTGATGGAGCTGAAGTAGAGGCAGCTGGAATTGTAGAAGAGGCTGAAATAGAGGCTGAAGTATCTCCCATCCTGAAATTTTTGCAACGCTTTCACGTCGGGTTCACCAAAGATGTCGAAGGGTTTCGAAAGCAATGTCGCAACTTCAGAGGTCCTTGATAAATTTCAGGATAGAAGATCAATCAAGCGAGTCATTTACAACACTATTCAACGTCAACAGCTTCAGCTTCATAAAGGAAACAAATTTGATTTATAAACTGGCTACTCAAAAACTGAAGTCCTTCACGTCCCTTTTATATGCCCTCAACTTTTTTTACAGTCTCCTTTGGTAGAACTCTTTTCAAACAGCACTCCCTCTCTGAATAAATATGTTGAATCAGAACAAGAGTGCAAGCCACTATTCACATATTTTAACAATGGACACAAGAGGAGAAAGCCCTCATGCACAATGCGAGAATTGGGAAGTCCTGGCAGGTCTTCATGAGCCAAGATTGTAAGAAAATTAATGAATCTGCATATTGATCTTCTACATAGACCTCTTTCAGAAACCTGAACTTTATGTATGAGGAATAAATCTCAAGTTTTGGTCACAAAAAGGAGTTCAGCAGGGAACTAGTAGCCATAGTTTTAAATGAGTTACATGAAAACTACATTTGATGAGGTCCAAGCGTCCAATTTTGGTTGCTCAGTTACATCCTGTTTCTCTACTGCCAAGGCATTTTCCTGTCAACTTAATAATAGCTTTCTCTGCATCCTAATGGCTTCTGAAAGATACAAAACTATCTGACATTCACAATAGTACACAAAGGATTATTTTCAGGTGCATCTTTAAAAGCTGGTTCTGTATCCTATTGCATTTCATTAGTTCTAGAAACTGTATTTGATAGTAAGGAGGGAACATCAACATCCAAATTCATAGAACTGTTTGCAGCTGTGGCCTGGTTGCATTATGCAAGGATTCTTAATGCTCCTGTTTGCACCACGAAGGATTCTGCAACCTTATGTACAGATGGAGGTCGGATAGAGCAGGAAATTCAGGGCCTCTGATGTGAATTCTCAATCTGGATCTCGGAAGAGGATTGAGGAAATGTATAAGAGATACAACTAAGGCAGTGTGGTAAATACTGGAGTAGAGTGTGCTACAGGAGATTGAATGTGCTCTGCTATTGTGCCAATAAAGCCTCCTTTATCCTCCTTTCAGTCTCTCTGCACAGAGACAACCTCCTGTTCCTTTTGCAATAGATTGAGTCCTTCGATTCTTGTCTTCACAATAGCTTTGCCCTCTTCATTAGCCTTCAATAGCTCCAAATGTCCTCCTTTTTCTCATCCTCTTCAGACTTCTCGATCATTATTGATCACCTTCATTTGCTTTCCTGGTGCCTTCTGTGTTAACTCTCTGACCTCCTCGATGTCATCCACTCATTCCTTCATCCTCTCATCCTTCTGTCTTTTTGGTCGTAACCTTTCACATTATCAATTCCTTTCCTTCCGTTGCATCATCCCTGTCAACACAACGATTTCGTTTCCTTCAGTCTGAACCCTGAATTGTCACCCCGAGCTTCAACTTCTTCCGCTCCTCCGATGAATTCCCTATTGGTTCTTCCTCTCGGAATCAGAAAAGCAGCCCTTCCCATGAATCTCCTGACTATTATTGGCTGAAATTTTTTCTCTGAGCCGTCCCAGTCGCCGAGATAAACATTCCCCTCTATCTCCGTTGAATTCGCGTCGTTCCTGTCCTCCTCACTGATTGCTTCCAAAGGTCTTCCCCTTTTCCTCAGCGCTTTCCCCTCTTTCAAAAATAGTGCTCTTTTTCTTTCCCCCCAAAAAAACTCTTTTAAAAATAGTTTTCTTTTGCTTTCTTCCCCAGCACCCCAGTTAATACAACCACTGGCAGCTCACACATAAAAAAAAAGCTGAGAACTTTGTACCAAGACTGCACCACCACTTTGCCTGACTTCATCTATGAAAGAAAAGCACTCATCAAAGTGCTCCTCCATGTTAACATCCTCACTATCAAGCACACTAATTTGCTTGTACTTGAAATCTGAAGGATAACGCAGCTCGATCGTGTTTGCAATTGTAAGGATGTGTCATTTCTAATCTTAGCAACTCCTCTTTATTGTAAGCTGCTCCAATCGATCCAATGTACGACCCCTCAATGATTTTGCAGTGCAGACTATCATCTCTCCTATATTTGGTTACCAGATAATCCTGCAAGATCCTCTCCATTCTATGTTTGTAAATGACCTCCATCATATCACTCAATATATATCATTTGTTGGCAAAGCATTCACATTCATTTCTTGTCACCACTATGGCCACCAACCATGAATCATTGCTCAACTTGATTTGTTGATGTGAATGTATCTAAGATATTTGTCTTGCACCCTACTATGGCGGAGATGGCTCCCCGTTTGATTCCGTGATGATGACATGCTTTTCGTATGCCCAGATACAGTGAACCACTGCTTAACATAGACTCACCACTATGCCTCCAAACTCCTCTCCACTATACTCATATGCAGAAAATAAATGTAAACACAACAACTAAGTACAAAGTATCAAATCACACACACAACTTTTGGGTGGTTTTTACACCTCGGATGTGCAGCAATATGACATCGCCAAAGGAGGCATGGGATACTTTGTCAAAAATGTATAGCACAAATACGCAAGCCAGGAAAATGCAGCTCAAGTAAGAGTTGCATAATGTGCAAAGAGAAAGTATGAGCATCAATGACTACCACATGAAGGTGAAGAAGATTGCAGATGCACTTGCTTCCATTGGGTCGCCAGTGGAAGATGATGATTTAGTTTCTAGGACCTTGAATGGTCTAGGAAAGGATTATGCACAGTTTCGGACATCCATTTCAGTTCGTGAAAGATTTCCTAATTTTGAGGAGTTGATTGCTCTTCTAATTTCTGAGGAGCAGAGAAATGGTGGTGCATCTTCTTCAGGAGGAACTTCAAAAGAAGCTGTCTTCTACTCAAATATTGGAAGAGGTAGAGGCAGAGGTAGAGGAGGCCGATTTGGAGGCCGTGGTAGAAATCAGAATATGCAACAATCTCAAGAAAACCAGTCCTATGGAGGAAGACGTGGTAACTCTAGAAGCAAGGGGAGCCAAAGAGGTTGTGGTGGATGGCAAAGAGGCCAAAATGCAAACAGTAATGTTGAATGCTACTACTGTGATAAAATGGGTCATATGGCTAAAGACTGCTATAAAAAGCAGAATGACATCATGAATGGGAAATTGCAACAAGGGAATTATGCATCTTCTAGTAGACAGGGTGATGACAGAAATGAACATTTGTTTATGGTGCAGCACATGAACAATTC
Source organism: Lygodium microphyllum (assembly GCF_053477565.2). Lineage (NCBI taxonomy): Eukaryota > Viridiplantae > Streptophyta > Polypodiopsida > Schizaeales > Lygodiaceae > Lygodium > Lygodium microphyllum. The sequence goes on along the minus strand of NC_141149.1, from coordinate 8,034,930 downwards.
TGTGACAAGTGCAAAAGAAAGCAAAGATGTGTGGTATGTTGACTTAGGTGCATCAAACCACATGACAGGTCATGCAGAATGGATGGAGGATGCAAGGAAAATGGAAAAACCAGGATTTGTGGAGACTGGTGATGATATTGCACATCCTATTGTGTAGATTGGAAAAATTCATTTGTCTATGTAGGATGGAAAAAAGAAATACATGTTCGATGTATTTTATGTCCCGAATATCACCAAGAATCTGGTTTCTATTGGTCAAATGGTTGAGCAAGGTTTGCAGGTCAGATTTAATCTTGATGGATGCTTTGTTGAGGATATGAAAAATAAAGGTCACTTGATAGCAAAAGGAAAAAAGAAGGGCAGAATGTTTACGTTGGATGCAGACATGTCTGAATTGAGTGCAGCAATGTTTGCACATGGGACCGGTGTAGTTGCAGATATTGATATCTGGCATAACCACATTGGTCATGTTAATGTACAGCGACTTAAATCAATGCAGGCCCAAAATATTGTTGCAGGATTGCCTAAATTCAAGGTTGTAGAAATGCATAAGGTATGTGAAGCCTGCCAATTTGGAAAACAGGCAAGGAAACCATTTCCTAGACATGTTCAAGAGAGTGAGAAGCCATTGGAATTAATCCACTCTGATGTGTGGACTACTAAAGCTGCATCTCTTGGAGGCTGTCATTATTTTGTCACTTTTATTGATGACTATAGCAGAAAAGTTTGGGTGTATTTTATGAAAAAGAAAAGTGAAGTTTTTGGGCATTTCAAAACTCGTAAAGCTATGGTTGAAAAAGAAACAGGCTTGCAAATAAAATACCTAAGGTCAGATGGAGGGGGAGAGTACCTCTCAAATGAGTTTGCAAGGTTCCTGTAGGAGCATGGCATAAAGCAGCAATATTCATGCAGTCATACCCCACAACAAAATGGAATTGCAGAAAGGAAAAACATGCATATTGGAGAGGTATCTCGCGCCATGCTCAATGAAAAAGACTTGCCAGATTTTTACTGGGCTGAAGCACTTGCTACAACAATCTATATAATGAACAAGACTCCCACTACAACAATACATGGGATGACTCCAGAGGAGAGGTATACTGGTAGAAAACCAGATATTTCTCATTTGAAAATTTTTGGTTGCATTGCCTATGTACATGTGCCAAATGAGTTGAGATCCAAGTTGGATCCAAAAGCTGAGAAGTGCATCTTTATTGGTTACTCTCTGCAGTAAAAAGGGTATAGATGCTATAACCCTTCTACTCGTAAGTTTACAGTGAGCAGAGATGTTTTTTTTAATGAGATGAGTAGCTGGTATAAACCAGTAAATGTGATTGATGATGTAGATGCACAAAACGGTAATGATGCACAAAATTCACAACAGCAATCACAAAATATTAGTGGACTTGGAGCGTCCTCTAGAAGTGGTTCACATTCTTCGCCATGGACAAGCGGATTGAGATCATGAGAATCTTCTCAAAACAATGCAAATAGTGGTATTCAGGTATCACGAAAAGGAAAAGAGAAGGTAGATCAGCCCATGTTTGATGTGAATGCAGGTCACTCTTATGTGGATGGTGAATCCAGTGGCTCAGAACAGAGCATTGATGATGAGTTGGGTATTCCTTCTATTGTTACACCTGGAGTAAGGAAGACCAGGGATGTTTTGAGAGCACCTGGGAGTGAACCTAGTTTGCGCAGGTCTACCAGAGCTAGGTATCATGTGGATAGGATGAAATATGATGGATTTACAGCCATTCACTATGCATATATGGTCAAAGTGATATAGGAACCAGAACCCACTTCTTTTGAGCAAGCCATGGGAAAAGAAAAATGGGAGAAATCCATGGATAAAGAAATGGATGCCTTGGAAGCAAATGCTACATGGGAATTGGTACCTTTGCCTAAAGGTAAGAATGCAATTGGCTGTAAGTGGGTTTATAAGGTGAAGCACAATGCAGATGGTTCTCTGAATAGATACAAGGAAAGATTAGTAGTCAAGGGGTATGCACAAACATATGGCATTGATTATGAAGAAACATTCAAGGCTGGCAACCATAAGAGCAGTCATTGCTATGGCTGCATCAAAGGAATGGTCTTTACATCAGATGGATGTAAAGAATGCCTTCTTGCATGGTGATTTGCAAGAAGAGGTATATATGGAGCAGCCACCAGGTTATGTGCATGTTGTTCATCCTGAGTTTGTTTGCAGGTTGAAGAAAGCATTGTATGGCTTGAAGCAAGCACCTAGAGCATGGTCTGACAAGATAGGACAGTATCTTGTCACTATTGGCTTTCAAATTTCCAAGGCAGATTTCTCACTTTATGTGAGAAAAACAGAGAAAGGTATTATGCTACTTGTCATTTATGTTGATGATTTGATTATGACAGGTGACAGTGATGAAGATATCCTTCATGTGAAAATGCTATTGAAGAAAAAGTTTGAGATGAAGGATTTGGGAGAGCTGCGTTATTTCTTGGGCATTGAGGTGATTAGATCACCAAGTGGGATACAGCTCTTGCAGAGGCAGTATGGATTGGACATGCTGTCCAAATATGGGATGACAGGGTGTAAGCCTATTTCAGTTCCTTTGGAGCAGAATGTGAAGCTGAGCACAGATGCAGGTGAGCTTCTGGAAGACCCTACTATGTACAGACGCATAGTAGGAAGTTTGATTTATATGACTATTACTAGGCCAGATTTGAGCTATGTTGTTGGATTGGTAAGTCAGTTTATACAGGCTCCAAGGAAACCGCATTTGGATGCGGCTAGACGCATACTCAGGTATGTGAAGTCCACATTGCAGTATGCACTATTTTATGAGACTGGGATTCAGATACAGTTGCATGGATACACTGATGCTGATTGGGCTGGTAGTATTTCTGATAGACGATCTACCAGTGGATATGTGTTCTCTTTTGGGAGTGCTGCAGTCACTTGGAGCAGCAAGAAACAGCCTACAGTTGCCTTGTCGAGCACAGAGGCCGAGTATAGGGGTGCAGCAATGGCTGCATGTGAGGTAGCTTGGTTGCATAAGCTACTTTATGATATGCATCAACCTACAGATGGGCCAGTTGTCATTTATTGTGATAACATGAGCAGTATACACTTGGCAAATAACCCAGTCTATCATGCTAGAACAAAGCACATTGAGGTGCATTATCACTATATGCGGGAGAGGGTTTTACTAGGTCTTATTGATCTAGTTTATGTCAGCATAGAGGATCAGGTAGCTGACATATTTACGAAGTCATTGGCCACAGAGAAGCTACGCAAGTTCAAAGACCTGCTTGGTATACAGGAATTGGGATTGAGCTCGAGGGGGAGTGTTGAGATATCGAGCTCCACTCATGATATGCCAGGGTGACCGTTGTGCATTTATGTCACCGACTTGTTAGTTGTAGATGCGGTTGGTACACCGCCCATGAATAATAGCTAGATGACAGCTATCCTTATCTACTCTAGTTCGTGGCTCAGTTAGTATTCCACCTTAGTTAGTTGTCTTTGGTTTGAGACCCATATATAGGGTTCTTCTATTTCTTTGTATGAGACTTCTTTTTGGCTTACACAACTAAGAAGAGGAAAACTGTTTTCAGCCTCCACCTTTGTGTGTATTCCCCCATTGTGCAAGCAAGAAAGCTACAAGTGAGACTCCTTCCTTCTCTCCCACAATCTTGATAGTGTTCCCTCTGCAGGGCCAAACTCTGCCACCATCTATTCATCTGATGCTTTTCCCCAATCAAATACACCATCATTTGGCAAACGAAATAATTGAGCTAAAAACTCAGATGTAATTTCCAAGTCACTCTTAGCAACATCTGCAGACTGCAAGTATGTTAGTTGTGTAGGGGCATAAATATTTTGAGAAAATTTCTCGCATTGTCCTCATCATTTAACTTCAATTGCACCAGCAATTCCTACAAAGGACGCATCAAATTCGCAGCAAAATCTTTAGCCGCGCGGGGCTTGATCTCATAAGTGGACAAATCCTCCTCATTGTATTCTGAGTCATCATGTGGCATCTACTGAATAGCCTCTAACCTGTGTGAACGCCGGACCGATTGTTCAACAATCTTCTCTGTGGAAGTATTCTTCTTCCTCATGTTATGAAAAGGACAAGAACATACCACAGAGATAGCAAGGGTAGAACAACAGAATTCAAGTAGCTGGTTTGCATGAAAACGCATCAAGCAGAAAACACACTTGTGCAGAGAGAGATAAACGCAAAAGCTAGGGTAGCCTGGACGTTGAAAGAACAATCTGCAGAACCCTCCCATTTGAACCCTTTGAAAATTCAAAATCTCAAATCAACACATGTATGGATGTGACATCTCACACAAGCACATCTTTCTTTAATAAGTATCTCTTTGGACAAGTCAGTTACTAGAATATTATTAAGCTCACACTTGATTTCTAAATCCTCATTCGCACGTCCACGTCTTCAAAGTGGTTTTCCCAAAAAGTTTTAAACCTGAAGCCATTTACCGTTTTATTCAGCACTTTGCCCTTGAGATCAGCCAATTGAAAAGTCCCTTGGCCTAAATCTTTAAATACTCTATAGGGTCTAGCAAACCTGAGTTTAAGCTTGCTTGGGTGCTTCCCTAACTTGGAGTTGTACATCAAAACCAAATCTCCTTTTTTGAAGAATTTCTTTTTTAAATATTGATTAAGCCATACAGACCTCCTGTTCTGAATAACAGTGGCTACATAGGCACTGTGACATCTATCCTCATCTAGAGCCATCAACTGCTCCAGTCTCTTTAAATGCTGTCCTGAATGCCCATAATGCTGAATTCAAATTCAAGTCCCAATCTTTCCTGTTTTTAGAAATAGTCCTTTTCAAAATCTTCACCAGAATTTTATTACTACTTTCAACCAACCCATTAGCATGTGGATGATAAACAGAAGACATGTTGTGGCTAATCATATGTGTTTCAGCAAGAATCTTTATCACTTTGTTTAAAAAATGAACTCCCTAATCTGACACAAGTTCTATAGGACAACCAAATCTAGTCATGATGTTATTATATAGGAAAAAGGCTACACTCCTGGCTTTGTTGTCCTTCAGTGCAACTGCCTCCACCCACTTGGTACAATAATCTGTAGCAACCAAAATATACATGTTTCCTGAAAATTCAACTGCTAGCTTAAATGGACTCATAAAATCCAATCCCCACTTCTCAAAATATCCTAAAGGTAAAATAGGGTTTTGTTTCATTTTATCCTGATTTCTTGGAGAGCCATCTCACAAGATTTAGCAAACTAGTGAGAATCCCTGATTACAGTAGGCCACCACAATCCACTCTGAAAAATCTTTCTGCTAGTGATGTCCCCTAAAAAATGTCCTCCAACATTTCCTGTGTGACTTCCATCAAAACAACTGCCTGTTAACTATTAGGAACACATCTTCTTATAACCTGATCCACTCCTCTTTTGTATAAACAGCCTCTAATAACATAAAAATTTGCACTCTTCAATGCTACTTTCCTTCTGTGATCCTTAGTCATTTCCTTAGGAAAAACTCCTTCAGTCAAATAATTCAGCATCAGATCATACCAATTATCTATTTTTGTTATCTGAATCTGAAATAAATCTACATCAGGTAATTCATTTGAAATTCCATCAAGAATTTCTCCTGAATCCAATCTACTCAAATAATCAACAATAATGTGTTCTCTGTTAGGCCTGTGAATAATTAAATAATCAAACTCCTGCAGCAACAATATCCATCTGGCTAATTTCCTTGATGGTTGAGGTTTATTGACCAAATACACCAGAGCCTGATGATCAACATGAATAATAATAGGATTGCCCAACAAATAATGCTTGAATTTCTTTAAACCAAAAAGATTACTCCCAGACATTCCCTTTCTGTAACAAAATAGTTTCTCTCAGCTCCTGACATGACTTTGCTGGCATAATACACTGGTCTAAACTATCCCTTCTGTTTCTCCTGCATTAATACAGCCCCCACAGCAATATCGGAAGCATCACCAAATATATGAAAATGTAAATTCCAATCAAGAGGCTGCATAATGGGTGCCACTTGCAACATCTTCTTCAGCAATCTGAATGCCTTCTCTTCTTCTTCTTTCCAAGTGTACTTCACATCTTTTTTTGTCAGCTTTGTTAATGGGACACAAACATGAGATAGATATTTCAGAAATCTGCTATGCCATTTAATTTGACCCACAAATCTACTCAACTCCTTCAAGTTAGTAGGTGCCTTAGCCTTTTGGATAGCCATTACTTTTCTGGGATCTACCTGCATTCCTTCTTTTGATATGATGTGACCCACTAAAATCCCCCTTCTAAGTGCAAAGGCACATTTGGCTGGATTCAGACTCAGTCTAGCCATTCTACATCTCTCAAAACATAATTTGACCTGAGACAGGTGATCATTTGTTTTACCAAAAATTCTGAAATTATCAAGAAATCTCCCCCATGCCCTGTGTCAGCTCTCCATAAAGCATGTATTTGATATATTATTCATCTCCAAGCTCAAAAAAATAGCCCAATTTACAATTATCACGCTTTAGCTTTTGTGTTTGCTTTTGTCCCACTAAAGAATTAAAGCTATTGGGCACACAAAGAGTCCGGCTGTGCCCAAATACAATATTCAATAACAAATATTTAAATCGTGTGTCCATGCGCATACAAAATAATAAATAAATATCAAGAGCTTCAATACATAAGTGCATCAAAATAAATATTGGCGCCACGCCTAAGATGCGTGCCCATAAAAAATAATAGTTTTTTCTAAATAACTTGAATACACGCTATCGCCCAATGCTTCCCACCGCCACCGTTGTCTGCTCTATACATCAACTGAAGCATTCACAATTGTTAGAAAATAATAAAATTAAACTGACAAAATTGGATACCTAGCAGTCTTCAACTACAAAATAAATAAATTGGTTAGAACTCAATACTAACCTTAATTTATTACGAGTGCGCACTCTAAACTCATAAACATCTATTAATTTAAATATGTATTTTGCGGAATCACCCACTATGGAATCACCCACTTACACATTAAATTAACAAGACGCCCGAAAAGGACAGGCATCCCCATTGACTTTTTACACAAGGAATCCACCTTGTGTATGAGCCCCAGCAATAAATATAATTTTACAAAATCCATCGCAAAACCTCACGGAATCCACCGTGGAATATGCCTCCTAGCATCATACCCCTAGGGTGGGATAGCAATTGTCCTCAATTGCTATTAGCTCAATGTGGAGCCAGTAGTGAGGGGTAAGCACTTAGGTCGCGAGAGTGCATATATTGGGTCTCTTTAACAGGATTAGCATATAATTGATTCTCTTTCAATAATTTTAAAACCAAAGATAAATATTCATAATGCTCATTCTCATTCTTACTGAAAACCAATATACCATCAAAGAAAACAATGACACAATGCTGATGCTTCAAAACTGTGTGATTCATCATACGACTGAATGTGGCTGGTGTATTAGTTAAACCAAAAGGCATAACAAGAAATTCATAGTGTCCAAATTGTGTTCTAAATACAATTTTGAATATATCATATGTGTCCAATCTACTTGATAGTATCCATATTTAAGATCTATCTTGCTAAATATTGCAGATCCTTATAGCTTGTCCATAAGATCATCTACCCTAGGAATCGGATATCTATTCTTAACAATGATCTTATTTAGGGCACGATAATCAATGCACATGCGATAGGTATTGTCTTTCTTCTTCACTAATAGGACAGGTGCACCAAATGGAGAACTACTAGGTTTAATGAGTCCTCGGGTTAACAATTCTTCAACTTGGGCTTGAATTTCTTTCTGTTCAATTTGGTTATGTCTATATGGTGCTTTACATGGTGGTTGTGATCCAGGAATTAGGTCTATTTTGCGATCTTCAGGACGTATAGGTGATAAGCCAGGTGGTAAGTCAACAGCAAAACAATCTTGAAATTGTGAAAGAAATTGTGTGTGCGTAGGATGCATCTGATTTTCTTTAGCTTCAATTTAATTCACCCATATTAAATAGGATTTGCTACCTTTTCATAATGCACGTTTAGCCTGTGTATGACTAAGCAATAGAAAATTATCGAAAGTGTGCATACCATGCAATGTGATTTGTTTCTCATTAGAATGAATCTTTATTGAATGTGTGGAATAATCTATATCGGGATTGTACTGATGACGCCAAGGCATTCCTAAGATAATGTCACTAGATTCCAAAGGCACAACTAAGAAATTTCTACGTTCAACATAATTACCAATTGTAATTTCTAAGTCATGCACTTCTTGTGTTCCATTGTTGCGATAATGCGTAGAAATAGTATGTAAATTCAATTCTTTGACCAATTTTGTAGAAATAAAGTTGTGTGTGCTCTCATCATCATGCAAAACAGTTTTTTCTTTACCATGCACAAGGCATTTCATCGTTAATAAAGAATGGAGATTTGGCATACCTAGTAAAGTATCTAAAGTAGTACCGATATTGTCATCGTCTTCTGTGAAATCTGGCATTTCTTCATGTTCTTCATCTTCTGTCACTCCCAAATAATTGATGTGTACAATTGGATTTTCGAATTGACAATTCGTCGTGCTAGATATCCATATTGATGACATTTGTAACAGACTATGGGTTTGGCTTTAAACACATTATTGGTAATAGCGAGAAGTTTAGGAATATTGGAATTTTGTTGGAAAGATGGCTTAGGGTTTGGATTTATATTTGATGGTAAAGCAAGGGGTCATGTCCAAGATTTACAGAATAAAGATGAAAGGAAACGGTTTTGATTGAATCTTCGAAATTTTGAATTGAATTGTTTTGAATCAAAGTTACCATTAGTTTGAAATTGTTGTGATCGCTTCTCTCGTCCTCAAATTTTGTCTTCAGTGTCATGGGCCATGGAAATTGCATCTTTGAGAGTCATTGGCTTGAACATGTTGACCTCCGCATAAAAATGTCCAAGTAAGCCATACATAAACTTGTGTTTATAGGTTGCCTTAGGTACATCTTCAAGCATTCATAGTTGCAATAAAGCATTCCAAAAATGCTCGGTATATTGTGAAATAGGCTCATGATCCCTCTGTTCAGAAGATCCCATTGTTTGATTGCTCATGGAATTGGGGTGGAAGAAAATTCTGCAAAGTAGTAGGACAATCAATGCTCTTGTGGACAACAATCCACCATAGGGATGCTTTGTCTACTAGATGATTAGTGACACACTTAATTTTGTCTTTCTCAGCATATTGTTCTTCATGGAAATAATCATCAAATTGACTGATAAAAGCAAGTACAATCTTTCCATTGCGTGACCCATTGAAAGTACGAAATTTGAAATTTCTTTTACTTATCTTTGTTTCTTTCCGAATAGATTGCGCTTCAAGTGTTGCATCAATCGTACGTCGTATAAGATCTTCAGATTGCAGTCCATCTTAGTCGGTGGTAGATCGTTGCAGATTGGCCAATTGAGCTTGCAAAGTTTGACGTGCTCTTCATTCCTCTTGAAGCTACATTATAATCAAATCCAATTTTTGCTCCATCATTGGTTCGGGTAGGTCACCTTCAACTATAAAATCTTCCATGGTTTGATTGGACATTATGCAAAATTCCAAAAGACCTCACACACTCGAAATCTTGTTAGCGGGATGAGCGTAGCTCAAAGTCGGGTTTACAAGACTTATTTCTTTTTCTTTTTTTAAATGGATTTTTGTAGTATTTCTTCTTTGCGGATGCAGAATTTGATATCACAGTCATCTTCCAAGAAGATAATTCGTGTGTGCAGACTGCGTATAGCAATCTCTTTGCTAGAATTTGGCTTTATTAATCCACAGGTGTGAATAGGGGCTTCGATGGAAGTCAAAACCCGTCTAGGAGTAACTGTATACGAACAGTTGCTATGGAAGAGCTTGAATCTTGAGATTTTAACCTTTGTGACTTATTAGACTTGAAGCTTTAGTAAGCTTAAATCTTTAAGCTTTACCTCTCTTTTTTTAAAAAGAAGATTAATCGAATTATTTGATATGCGCTGGAATGAGAGTATGTTGATATCGACGTCGCCAGGGAGTACACACTTCTGCCACGGACGAAAAAATTATGGCCCTTAAGCTTTTTATTAAGCTTAATAAGCTTTCTAATCTCAATTGAATAGAAGTTACTTATCTCCTTTTCTCTGAGAAAAAACGTTTTGTAAAGGAACTTCTTGAGTGGTCCTTCGCCTGTAGAGGCCGGTTCTTCACGATCCAATAGCGTAGCAGGGGGTTCTTCACTACCAGGAACACGTTGGTATTGACGGATTGCCACGAGACTAGCTATAGAGCTCGATCGTTCCAGGAGATCCACCTTCATGTGAGATAAGCGATTGAAAGCCCTCGATCTCAGCTTCGCTTTGATACCATTGTGCACAGATCAGATGTTGTATGCGCACGTAGTGAGCACCGGAAGGTCCCCAAGAACAAAAGAACTATACTTTTGCACAAAAAACAAGAGAGAAGACTTGTACGACATGAAGCCAAATACTAATTGGGTACAATCTCCCCCATGCCTTGTGTGAGTGCTCCACAAAGCATGTATTTGATATATTATTCATCTCCAAGCTCAAAAAATAGCTCAATTTACAATTAGCACGCTTTAGCTTTTGTGTTTGCTTTTGTTCCACTAAAGAATTAAAGCTATTGGACGTCCAAAGAGTTGGGCTGTGCCCAAATATAATGTCTAATAATAAATATTTAAATCATGCGTCCATGCGCATACAAAATAATAAATAAATGCTAGGTGCTTCAATAAATAAGCGTGTTAAAATAAATATTAGCGCCACGTCTAAGATGCGTGCCCATCAAAAATGATAATTTCTTCTAAATAACTTGAATACACGCTATCGCCTAGTGCTTCCCAAGGCCACCGCTACCTGCTCTACACATCAATTGAAGCATTCACAATTGTTAGAAAATAATAAAATTAAATCGACAAAAGTGAATACCTAGCAGTCTTCAGCTACAAAATAAATAAATTGGTTAGAACACAATCCTAACCTTAATTTATTATGAGTACGCACTCTAAACTCATAAACGTCTATTAATTTAAATATGTATTTTGTGGAATCACCCGCTATGGAATCACCCACTTGCACATTAAATTAACAAGACCCCCGAAAAGGATGGGTGTTCCTATCGACTTTTTGCACAAGGAATCCACCTTGTATATAAGCCCCGACAATAAATATAATTTTACAGAATCCACCGCAAAACCTCACGGAATCCACCATGGAATATGCCCCCTGGCATCAAATATACTCCCCAAAAACATATGGAATTCTACAATTCATAGCTGTCCTAGCAATTGAAACTACAAGAGGCCAAGGCAAACCAAATGCACTTATCCTATGACATTTAAGATTTCTAATTCACAATTTAGAGAGAGCACGATAACCTCTACGAGTAATACCCATATTGTCACATGTCTCCACTATTTCATCTAGTTTAACTGTTCTTTTTAAATCTTTTACTAGCTCTTTTAGAGTTTGGCTTCTCAAGCCTACATTTTTAGGTGATTTAAGAATCCTTATAATGTCCTTCCTTGTCATGGTTTCTTTAATAAGCTTAATCCTCTCATCGTTCTCTCGAATATTAATACCTGAAATATTAGAGACATATCTCTTTTCAAGATTTAGTCTCCTTTTCTTCACCTGACTACACAAGTCCATTATATTTTTAAGTGGTCTTTTTCTCTGTCTAAACCCTATTGGAGTTTCTTTCAAGCACAGTAATTTTTCTTGCAATGATTGATTAGAGTTTTCTAGATTATCGACCTTGTCCGTTAGCTTAGAAATAGTGTTTTGTGCCAATGTTAATGCTTTCTTCATTTCGTGCATTTTTTGTGCCAATGTTAATGCTTTCTTCATTTCATGCATTTGTTCTGCATATACTGCCCTCTTGCTTCACCGCGAAGGGCGTCTTAACCTGAGACAATGCACTCCTGCACTTTCCGGTTGTGCTACCTGCAGAGATCTGCTCCCAAAACAGAAAATGAAAGCAACACTGCTCCTCTTACCAGAACACCGCGAGCCTGGCTTGCTTTCTTGAGCTCCTTACCACGAACAAGGCTCTGATACCATGTCAAGATTGTGGGAGAGAAGGAAGGAGTCTCACTTGAAGCTTTCTTGTTTGCACAATGGGGGAATACACACAAGGGTGGAGGCTGAAAACAATTTTCCTCTTCTTAGTTGTGTAAGCCAAAAAAACTCTAGTACAAAGAGATAGAAGAACCCTATATATGGGTCTCAAACCAAACTCAACTAACTAAGGTGGCATACTAACTGAGCCACAAACTAGAGTAGATAAGGATAGCTATCATGTAGCTATTATTCATGGGCGGTGTACCAACCGCGTCTGCAACTGACAAGTCGGTGACATAAATACACAACGGTCACCCTGGCGTATCACGAGTGGAGCTCGATATCTCAACACGGGCGCCCAGCACTATCGCTTCATTCTTTATTCTTTCAATGACATTTGAATAAAGGGAAGGTCAGTCACACATTGTGACTGCTTCAATGGTTTTTTTTTGCACCTTGATTACGTCAAGGGTGGTTGGAGACTCTTCATTGTTGGGAGGAGTTGGTTTCTATGGTCTTGGACCAAGAGGAGTAGTTGAAAGGGACCAATGATTTTAAATTGGAAGCATTGATAGGTCATTCCTCTCAAAAGAAGGGAAAGGACCAAAATGAGGAGAACAAATCAAATAAGGACAAGGAAAAGAAGTCCACTTGTCAAATCTATGGCAAGACCGGTCGCTAGAAGAAGGACAGCGTGACAAGGAGAAGAAGAAGAAATCTTTAAAGGATTCCAAAGTGATAGTTGCTCCCTCATTAGCTACTTTCCTCCACTTGGGGGTGGTTGAGGCATCGACTTAAAGGCCTATGATGGTGCGTTTACAACACCACACACTTGGGAGTGGATTGTTTATAGTGGTGCATTCTAGCATATGACTCCTTCTATAGCAAGTGTTGCTCATTTATGGCCTTTGCATGGGTAGATTCTCATTAGTGATAGTTCTTCTATCTCTATCCAAGGACAGAGTAATATGTATCTTATTCCAAATGGGTAGGGTGGTGCCCATACATCCGAGGTGCTTTATGTGCCGGCCTTAAGAAACCATCTACTTTCAGTGCACAAGATTTGTGCCCTTGGCCTCTTGGTCGAGTTTGATGTGGATTCCTTTCAAATTCTTGATCATGGATCTAGACATGTCCTTGCTTCAAGTTGTTATGAGCAGAATAGATTCTTCTACAAGTTGATGTCTTCTTCTTCCTTGACTTCTCTTTTTTTTACCTCTTAAACACAGTCCGAGCTTTGGCATGCTCGATTTGGCTATCTCAACTATGATTACCTTCAGAAGGCATCTAAGGGACAGCTTGTTCGAGGTTTGCCTAATATTGTGGCGAGCCAATAGTCATGTGTATCTTGCATTCATGGGAAGAAAACTCGTAATGCTATTCCAACAAGGCTTTGAGGTGGTCTTTAGCACCCTTGGAGCTTGTTTCTACTAATCTTTGTGGACCGATGAGGTCAGAGTCCCTTAAAGGGAGTTTGTATTTCATGCTAATTGTGGATGATTATAGCAAGATGACATGGGCTTATTTTTTGACATTGAAGTTTAAGGCTTTCTCTAACTTCCACTACAAGGATTTGAGCTAGTAGCGACGGTGGATAGCGGCGTCGCTATTGGCGTCACTATTTGCATCGCATTGACGCAAATAGCGTCGCATTTGCGACACAAATAGCGACACGCTTCAGGGAAAAAAAGCAGCCGAAACCAAGCACGGTTTTCATTTCGCGTTTGCTCCATTGTGAGTTTTGAGAGCGAGAGTGAGGGAGAATGCGACCGTCATGAGAGAAGGAGAGGAAGAAGACTTGCCACCGCCGCCACCGTTGTTCGCGAAGGAGAGGAGGAGCTTTCATCGCAAAGAGAAGCCGCCCCACTCTCACCATATCTCATCGGTGAGTCTCCCTCTCTCTTTCTTTTGCTTATTTAAGGTTTAAATCACTCTCTCTTTCTTTTGCTTGTTTAGGAGAGGAAATGAGATAGAGGGAGAGGGAGAGGGAGAGAAAGAGAAAGAGAGAGAGAGGGAGAGGGAGAGGGAGAGGGAGAGGGAGAGGGAGGGGGAGGAAATGAGTGAGGGAGAGAAAGAGAAAGAGAGGGAGAGGGAGGGAGAGGGAGAGTGCATTCTCTCTCTCCCTCTCCCTTTTGCTTGTTTAATGTTTAAATCACTTTCTTTTTTGCTTGTTTAGGAGAGGAAACGAGAGAGTAAGAGAGAAAGAGAGGGAGAGGGAGAGGGAGAGGGAGAAAGAGGGAGAGAAAGAGAAAGAGAAATAGAAAGAGAGGGAGAGGGAGAGGGAGGGGGAGGAAATGAGAGAGGGAGAGAAAGAGAAAGAGAGGGAGAGGGGGGGAGAGTACATTCTCTCTCTCCCTCTCCCTTTTGCTTGTTTAATGTTTAAATCACATTATTTTTTGCTTGTTTAGGAGAGGAAATGGGAGAGAAAGAGAGTGAGAGAAAGAGAGGGAGAGGGAGAGAGAGGGGAAGGAAATGAGAGAGGGAGAGAAAGAGAAAGAGAGGGAGAGTGCATTGTCTCTCTCCCTCTCCCTTTTGCTTGTTTAATGTTTAAATCACTTTATTTTTTGCTTGTTTAGGAAATGAGAGAGAAAGAGAGATAGAGAGGGAGAGAAAGAGAGGGAGAGGAAGAGGGAGAGGGAGGGGAAGGAAATGAGAGAGGGAGAGAAAGAGAAAGAGAGGGAGAGGGAGAGGGAGAGTGCATTCTCTCTCTCACTCTCCCTCTTGCTTGTTTAATGTTTGAATCACTTTCTTTTTTGCTTGCTTAGGAGAGGAAATGAGAGAGAAAGAGAGAAAGAGAGGGAGAGGGAGAGAGAGGGAGAGAAAGAGAGGGAGAGGGAGGGGAAAGAAATTTAAGATAATAGACTTATCGATTGTAAAATATTACACGGCGTAGCGAACAGAATCTGAGAAAGAGATAGAGAGTACACAACAGATAAGAGGAGAATCAGTAAAATTCTTTAACTCCAAACAACTGATACAAAGATGGCTCTGTCCACCCGTGCACTTCCACTAAATGAAGCTTAGATGGCGATCTAGACAGAAGATAGGTGAAGAGCTTAAGGCTAGCTGGAACAACAACTCTGACAGGGTGAAAGATGAGTGTCAGATGGTTGCGAAGGGGTTTAGCTTTTATAGCCCACGAAGGTCGTTAGGTCGGCCTGCTGACCGACCTACCATATGAGCCCCCGGACCCCACAATAGGGGCCCCTTTTAACTCCCTTACTACGCAACTCAATGCAATGTGCCTCGAGTTGCTACCAGCTTAACCACTCTGTCTAACCCAAAGATTAGACCCACAATGGTCACCTTTTTGCCATCCGGTCACATAGACCTCATCTGATATACAAGTCAGGACTCCACCAATGTCCGGGCTCACACTTGGCTTCTCCTCATAATGGGGGCCTTACAACTTTGAGCACCATGGATCATTGGTAGTATCTAATGAGGGTGGGGCATTGATCATATCTAACACCCCCCCTCAATGTCCACCCATAGGTGAACTATCTCCTCGGCCCAATGCCGAGTCTCTGAAGATGAACTTGAAGCAGATCCTTCGTAAGTGCTTTGGTGAAGATATCTACTCCATTCTCCTCTGTTGGACAGTAGACCAATTCCACTATCCCATCCTCCATCAAATCACGCACATAGTGATACTGGATCTCTATATGTTTGGTGCATGCATGAAACACTGGATTTTTGGCAATGGCGATGCAACTCTGATTGTCACATCTCAGCACAGTTGGTTCTTCATCCTGCACTCCCATATGCCATAGAATCCTTCTCAACCATACGGCCTCACATGCAGCAAAACAAGCTGCCTTGTACTCTGCTTCGGTAGAAGACAATGCCACTGTTGGTTGCTTCTTACTAATCCAAGAGAAAATTCCTGAACCCAAAGAGAAACAATAACCAGAAACTGACTTCCTGGAATCAATGTCTCCTGCCCAATCTGAGTCACAGTTCCCCACAAGAGAAGTTCCGAAACTGTATGTGATACCATAGTCAAGAGTTTTCTTCAAGTATCTGAGCACCCGCATCCCAGCCTTCCAATGACTCTCATGAGGTTTGTTTGAGAACCTGCTCAAAACACCAACAGCAAAACTGATATCTGGTCTGGTGTTACACAAGTAGATTAGACTGCCGACCAACCTCCTATACCTCCCAATGTCTGCTAGTGCTGATGTATCCTCAACGGATAACTTTACATTCACCTCCATAGGTGTACCTATCTCCTTGCACTCGGTCATGCCAAATGCCTTCAAGATCTCCCATGCATACTTCTTCTGAGAGATGAAGATCTTTCCTGGCTCTTGCCAGACTTCAATCCCCAAACAATAGTGCAGCAAGCCCAAGTCTGTCATTTCAAACTCAAAACTCAAAGCCTTTCGAGTTTGGTTGATCATATCTTCATAGTCACCTGTAATAAGAAGGTCGTCCACATATAGGACAATCACTACAGACTTTTTACCATCCCTGTAAACATACAAGTTAGCATCTGAGGCACATCTTTTGAAGTTTAGGTCTAAAAAGAACCTATCTATCCGCTGGTACCATGCTCTGGGGGCTTGTTTCAGCCCATACAATGCCTTCTTCAGTTTACACACTTTGTTCTCAGAATGGGGGGCCTCAAACCCTGGTGGCTGAGCCACGTACACCTCCTCCTTGAGGTCACCATTTAAGAACGCTGACTTAACATCCATTTGGTACACTGGCCACTTCTTGTGGGCAGCCACTACAAGTACCGTGCGAATAGTGGTCATTCTGGCAGTTGGGGCAAATGACTCTTGAAAATCAAACCCTTCAACTTGTGAAAATCCTTGGGCAACCAGTCTAGCTTTGTACTTTTCTAAGGTACCATCAGCCTTGTACTTTACCTTCCAGATCCACTTGGTGCCAATAACCTTCCGCTTTGCTGGCCGATCCACTAGCTCCCAAGTGTCATTCTTCATTATGCTGTCATACTGCGCCTGCATAGCAGGCTTCCATGATGGATCTGCAAGTGCTTCTTCTAAGTCAGTTGGCTCCTTTACTTCTCTCATAATCTCAACCATCAAGGCCATGTTGACTATGTGAGCAAAAGCCCTCCTTTGCTCCTCTATTCTCTGAGACCTCCTTGGTCCGTCTGCCTTCTCCTCAACAGATGCAGGCATAGGATTATTGTGGTCATAGAGCTGCTTCACCCAGCGTGGCAATGGCTTTTCCGGTGGGGTGATGTCAGGTTGGTGAACTTTTTCCTCATCATCTGAAGATGATGCTTCCTCCTCCTTAAGGATAGGGATAGCTCTCGGGACAGGTTCATAGTGGACTACTTCTTCGCTTGATGATAAAGTGGAAGACCTTGCCTTCTCCTCCTCCACTGTATGCGGCTCCTCCTTGAACACCACATCACGGCTCGCGATGATCTTCTTTGCCTCTTGGTCATATAACTTGTAAGCCTTCTGCTCATCACTATAACCCAAGAAGATACATTTTCTGCTTTTTGGTTGTAACTTGTTTCTCTTCTCATCCGGAACATGTGCATAACATTCACATCCAAAAATTCTGAAATGTGAAACAGATGGTTTCTTACCAGTGTAAGCCTCATGAGGTGTTTTTCCCTTGAGAGCCTTTGTGTAGCTCCGATTTAGAATGTAGACTGCAGTATTAACAACTTCAGCCCAAAAATGGTTAGGCAATCCCTTGCCCTTTAGCATGCATCTTGCCATCTCCACAATGGTACGATTCCTGCGTTCCACAACACCATTCTGCTGAGGTGTGTGAGGCGTCGTCAATTGACGCTTGATCCCTTTGCTCTTGCAAAAGCCTTCAAACTCCTTTGAGTTGAACTCACCACCACCATCTGTTCTAAATTTCTTCACACTTTTCCCTGTTTCATTCTCAACAAGTATTAGCCATTCTTTAAACTTACCAAAAGCTTGAGCCTTATCACGAAGGAAGTACACCCACATCTTCCTACTGTAGTCGTCGACAATCAACATAAAATAAGAAGATCCCCCCAAGGCCTGTGTAGGCATCTTACCACACAAGTCAGCATGCACCAACTCTAGAGGAGAATGTGCTCTATTCTTGCTTTCTTGTGGAAATGCCTTTCTCTGTTGCTTGCCCATCATACAAGCTTCACATGGTTCCTTCAATTCAGTTATTGTAGGTAGGTGAGCAACCATACCTTGCTTTTGCATCTCCTTCAATACTGCAAATCCGATGTGTCCAAACCTTTCATGCCAAAGCTTACTTGTGCCCACTCCAGCGGTGGCTGTAAGAGCACTTAGCTCATACAGGTTGTTCCTTCTTTCTCCTTTGCCAACAATTGTGCCAGCACTATCAATAATTTCTGCACCTGTCTTCTTGAACCTCACTTTATGACCAAGATCAGTTATGGCAGCAACTAATAAGAGATTTCTCCTGATTTCAGGAACATACAACACATTTGAAAGCTTTTTGACTTCACCATTTGCAGCAACAAAAGAAATAGTACCTGTGCCCGCAGCAGGGCATTTAGCATCATTTCCAACCGTCACAGTGATGGATTCTTGTAGAGGCTGCATAGAACTGTATAGACCTTTCTTGTTGGTCATGTGACGGGAGGCCCCACTATCCAACACCCAAGATTCAGTGGTAGATTCTTCTTGCGCCGAGGAGCACACTTCCTCAATGGTCGCCATGAATAATTCCAACTCTGCTTCAGCCGTATTGGCTGTCTCTTTCCCTTTAGTTTTAAGGGTACCATTCTTTTCATCTGCCTTCTTGACACGACAATCTGCAATTGCATGTCCTTTCTTCTTACAGTAGAAGCACTCTCCTTGAAACTTCTTCTTGCCGCCCTTTTTCTTTTTGTCACCATCATTTTTGGTGGAGGAAACACCTTTGCCTTTTGCATTGGCAAAGAATGCAGCATCTCCATTGTTGCTTCCTTCTCGGGCTTTCAGCCTCAACTCCTCCTCCATTAATAATGCACAAAACTCCTCAAAAGTCAAAGCTTGAGGTCTCACCTGAGTATTAAGGGCAGTTACTAGTCCATCAAACTTTTGTGGACAAATCCGAAGACACCTCCGAGCTAGCTCTTCGCTAGTCTTTTGTATCCCAGCGCCAGCCATCTGGTCGCGCAGATTCTTAATCCGAGTGATGAATGCTTCAACCGTCTCTCCTTCAGCAAACTTCTCCGCTGCTAGTTGATTCTCCAAGTTTTGAATCCTTGTTTGGTTTTGTGTTTCATACTGACTCCTTAGTACATTCCAAGCCTCTGACGCTTTGGTTGTATGCTTCGCTGAAGGTTGGTGGACGAATCCTCAGTGTTTGAATAGCCGGTACAGCAGCACCACCTCCTGCACCGCTTCCTGATGCGCCAGAACTGCTTCCCGGAGTCGACATCGTTTCTCTTTGCTGTTGAAGCCTTTGCCTCTTGCACGCTCTCCGATCTCTAGAGCCCCCTGGGCTCTGATACCATGTAAAATATTACACGGCGCAGCGAACAGAATCTGAGAAAGAGATAGAGAGTACACAACAAATAAGAGGAGAATCAGTAAAATTCTTTAACTCCAAACAACTGATACAAAGATGGCTCTGTCCACCCGTGCGCTTCCACTAAATGAAGCTTAGATGGCGATCTAGACAGAAGATAGGTGAAGAGCTTAAGGCTAGCTGGAACAACAACTCTGACTGGGTGAAAGATGAGTGTCAGATGGCTGCGAAGGGGTTTAGCTTTTATAGCCCACGAAGGTCGTTAGGTCGGCCTGCTGACCGACCTACCATATGAGCCTCCACTAGTCGGCCAAGGAATATTCCAGGGAATATTCCCTTTACCATCGGGCCGGGGGCGCTGCCCCTGGACCCCCGCCAGGGGGGCCGCTGCCCCCCCTGGGACCCCCCAGCCAGGGGCCGCTTCCGCGGCCCCCGGACCCCACAATAGGGGCCCCTTTTAACTCCCTTACTACGCAACTCAATGCAATGTGCCTCGAGTTGCTACCAGCTTAACCACTCTGTCTAACCCAAAGATTAGACCCACAATGGTCACCTTTTTGCCATCCGGTCACATAGACCTCATCTGATATACAAGTCAGGACTCCACCAATGTCCGGGCTCACACTTGGCTTCTCCTCATAATGGGGGCCTTACAACTTTGAGCACCATGGATCATTGGTAGTACCTAATGAGGGTGGGGCATTGATCATATCTAACATCGATAATGGTATGCAATGTGCTTTGCCATGGGCCACGTACATTGGTGACTCTTTAAGATGGCTTAAAATTGGTCATGTCCTTCATAATGTCCAAGTAGGGGATCTAATTGTGATATGCATAATTCATTGTTTTTGTATTAACTTTATAGGCATAACAAATTAGAAATCATGCCAACTAGTCAGCGGAAGGACTAAAAGAAAATGATACCGTAGCTAATGGTCATTACGGTACTTCATCAAAATGAACCCAAAAGTATTGTTATAGAAGAAGAATCCCTTAAATTGAGTATAGGATATTTTCTCTCAGGTCTTATGACTATGAGTAGAATTGATTGAAATAAATTTTATTACTATAGTTGATAAATTTCATAGATGGCATTAATTTTAATACGCGATCCTAGGACAAAAAAACCACATTTCTAAGATGATTTTTGTTGAGACTGGTTTATTATTAGACTAAGAGATCCTCAATGATGCTCATAAATGGATTACTTATACTCAAAGCCCTCAAGTGTAGTTTTTTACAATAACGAATAATTATCTACCGGGACAAACAAATCCTTGAGCATGATACAAGGCCGAGATATAACATCAAAAAATCTCTCAACTACTATGTACAATGCAAGATTTATGGTCAACTTGCAACTTGACGTACATCTCCATAAAGCTATCCATTTAAGCCTCGTTTTCTGTAATGTAGATAAGATGGGAAACGAAGAAGGTCTTATTGTTCAAGACCGCGAGACGTAACTTAATCAGCGTGTCCCATGTCCTTGCTCTCAATGTAAGTTGGCAATTAGACGAAAACGCCGATTGTCTATAGAACACGTACGATGATTTGGCGAGTTTCAATCTGAGATCATCGATCAGGCGATTGTGGATTTTCAGCAAACGGTAAGTTTAAGTTAATATTAATTGTGCATTGTACTTGCAAGCTAATTGAAAACCATACACAATAAGATTGGGTCTTGTTGGCAAATTTTCTATCCAGGGGGGTGATGTCTCGACCCAAGGGGGAGTGCACCCTTTGCGGCCAATTAGAAGAGTTCGTGGACGTGCGATGGATGGATTGCAGGAGCCAATCCACCACTCGCAAGGCCCATCTATACCGTCAATGCCAGAGGAGACAGACAACCTTCCCGACCTACCTACAATCTTGGAGCCTGAGATGGAGGCAATGATCGATGCATTGATTCCCATGGATGTTGAGACATCTAACCCGCTTAGAGAGGAAGCATCCATACCATTATACGATGGGTGCCGAGTATCTTGGTTGAAGACATTGTTTACACTCTTAAGTGTGCAAGTAAAATACGGTTGGAGCGATACGAGTGTGACTGAGTTATTCAGGTACCTTGCACATAGGCTTCATTGATTTTTTTTTCAATATTATTACAAATATTTGTGCTTTTTCAAGGTGTTTTATGATTTTTTTTAGGTTATTGAAATATCATATATTACCACCTACAAATACCATGCTTGAGTCTCGTGATGATGCACGACATGTTTTACGGAAGCTTGGCATGGACTACAATAACATCCATGCATGTATCAACGACTGCATATTGGTTCGAGATGAATATGAGACTATGGAGACATGTCCAAAGTGTGGTGCTCACAGGTATCAACAGGACTTGCAAGGACAAACCATCCCTCAAAAAGTTCTCAGACACTTTCCGCTCATCCCCCGCATAAACCACATGTTTCGCACGTCTGGCATGGCAAGCTTGACAACGTGGCATGTGCAGAATAGGTCCACGGATGGAGTTCAACAAATATCAATAGATTCGCGCGCATGGAGCCACATTCACTCTACCTTCCTAGGCTTTGCGCGAGAGCCAATGAATCTTCGGCTCGGTCTCGCCATGGATGGTGTGAACCCATTCGGTCTGTGCTTGACTTCTTACAGTGTGTGGCCTATAGTGCTTGTCAACTACAATATCCCTCCATGGCTTTCTACGAAGAAATGACATCTCATCCTTAGCTTGCTCGTCCCAGGCCGCTACAAAGTAAAAAATATGGACGTGTATCTTCGTCCATTAGTCGATGAGCTTAAGATTTTGTGGGAGGAGGGGGTCACTCTGCAAGATATGAGCAGGCGCGATGGTTAGCGGTCAGCCAACATTCGAGCCATTCTCATGTGGACGATGCATGACTTTCCGAGATTGGGAGAGTGCTTAGGTGAGCAGACCTCCATTCTCGCTAGTAATATCTATATTTTATTTCATTCAATCAAGTATTCACTAGGTCATGGCTCGCCTTATAGGTCCGGTTACCTCAGGTTATCATGCATGTCCATTGTGTGAGCCACAATTAGACTCCCGAAGGTCACGAACCATGAAGAAGATGGTATATCAAGGACACGCTGCTTTCTTGCCGGAGGATCATGAACTCAGGGAAGGTTTTCTTGGATGACCTCCAACACGTATGAACGTTGCAAGCTGTTACGAGCTGAAAATGGTAAACCTAGAATCACATCCAAATGGAATGCGACAGTTCTCAGTTTTCTACGAGTTGCCATATTGGACCCACTTATAGGTCAACCACTTGTTGGATCCCATGCATATTTTCAAGAATGTGGGCAGCTTGCTATGGGACCACATCACAGGAAAGAGAGACACTATAGGGTCACGAATGGATTTGAAGGAGATAGGTAAGATGGAGGTGCTTTGGCCGCAGTTGAGTGCTGAAGGGGGAGTGCAGCTTCCTCGCGCTCCTTGGGTTTTGTCCACCAAAGAAGAGCGCATTGTGAAGCAAGTAATCAAGTCTATCCACACTTCGACGGGTATGATGCGTTCTCTCAGGTCCGCATTTTCTAAAGATGACCAATTGTCGGGGCTAAAATCCCATGATTTGCATAAGATATGTCAGGTTTGTGAACAGAATGGATTGTAATAAGCGTGGGCATTTTGCAATTTGAAAAGTGGCCATTATTCATAATGCTTTCTCATTTGTGGCAGTTTGTCCTACCGATCGCGATCGCAGGATGCCTTACTCCAGAAATTCGTGGGGCCATTTACAAGTTGTCGACTTGGGTGCAATGGATCTCATAGAAAGAGATTAAGACGTCCTCTATTGAATCCGCAAGGCGGGGAGCAGTGGAGATGGTCTGTCTCTTTGAGAAATACATCCATACACGATGGATGTTCTTCCTGGAGTGCTTCATGAAAACCCTGAAAGGCTTTGTGTGACAACGAGCTTGTCCAGAAGGTAGCATGGCGGAAGGTTGGTTGGTGTCAAAGGCGTTAGTGCATATCTCACAATGGCTACCAACGGTGGAACCAAACAATGAAATGCTATGGACGTCTACTCCAGTTACTTCGGCTTTTGCGCAGCCGTCAGCCGGGTGGCACCCCT
Source organism: Lygodium microphyllum (assembly GCF_053477565.2). Lineage (NCBI taxonomy): Eukaryota > Viridiplantae > Streptophyta > Polypodiopsida > Schizaeales > Lygodiaceae > Lygodium > Lygodium microphyllum. Next base: position 8,011,292 of record NC_141149.1, on the reverse strand, counting down.
TTTGATGGCACCCCCTTTGGTGGCACTCCTTTGAGTGGCACTCCGAGAGAGGTTACCCCCGTCGGTACACCGGATGCATAGGGGTCTCCTGGATATGCCCAAGAGCGTGGACGGAGATGGGAGAGGACCCATCTTAGGCAGACTCCTAGGGGTTATGGATACCTAGTTGATAGTAGGTCAAGAGCCATCATCATGAATGATGAGGGGAGAAGGGTGATGGCTCGCATGAGAGAGTTGTGCCAACAAGTTTTTCGGCACAACGTCCTGGATCATTGGAAGAATATACCGGAGGGGAGCAAGGACTACATAGTAGCATCCTTGCACGAGGAGTTTTCGGTGCCAGCCACAGTAGATAGATTCTCTACGGGCTAGATGATGGATTGCATGCGTGCATACATGTCACATAGACGATCCGACGCACGCAAGGCAATCAAGAGTGGGGCTACAAAGCCCGAGTGGTTAGATGCAAACGACTGGCGCCGACTGAGGGAGGAGGCTACAGATTCGCTAGGACATTGGAGTCAGCAGAAGCGGGAGGTGGTGAGGGCACGACTCGGGGCCGGAGTGGTCCATCATCTTGGGAGTGGCGACCACAGGACATATTTGGAGGACTTTGTAAGTTTCTCTTTTGTTTTGCTTATTTATTTTTTTGAAATATTCTTTGTACTGACAATCATGTTTCTAACAGTTAGCATTTTGTTTTCTTTGTAGCACTCCATTACAAATCACGATCCACAAGGCCTTGAAACTCGATATGCAGAGAGGCACGGTCTCAATGCATTGATCGACCGATTGTATAGACACGACGGCCCTGTAAGTCACTCATCTTTCTTGTCCGTAGTTACCATGAGATATTTGAATGCATTATTGTATGGTGGATTGATATGTTGTTTCTTTTTCTGCAGAATCCATTCAATGCTCCTTTGCGGCGGGACGAGCTTTCGGGGGATGAGGATTTCTAGCTCGCCCTTAGATCCTTGGAGCTCACACACCTTTAGTTTTTAGTCGCCTGATCTATGTAGTCATTTTCTATGTATTAGTGATATCCTTTCATGATTGTACCAATCGCATTTTATGCGATCATGTATTTATTTCATGTATCAGTTTTATGATTTCAGTATACATTCTTTTTGTTTGCAAGCGCTTTGTATGCAGTAGTGTAGCTTCCCTGCCACAAAAAAAAAAATTTCCCTGTTACCGTCGCTATTTGTGTCGCAAATTTACTACTCGCATCGCTATATGCATCGCATTTGCGACGCATATAGTGACGCCAATAGCGACATTTCTATGGCGTCGCCAATAACAACGCTTTTTGCGACGATTGGGGCAAATTTTGCTGTTTGTATTTTCGTCACTTTAAACGTCGGTATAAGGTCTATATCTTGTAGTGTTTATGGATTGGTTACTCTTTGAGAAGAACCGATCGTGCCAAAAACTGAAGACCTTACGATCGGATAAGGGTAGAGAATTTGTTTCTAATGAGCTTGCTCATTTTTGTGCAAAGATCCTGGTATTCACGAGGAGTTTTCCAACACAAACACCCCTCAGGAGAATGGCATATTGAAGTGAAAGAATCACAGTGTGATCAAGACGGCCCGTACCATGATGGAGTATAGATAGATGCCTCAATGTCTATGGGCTGAGGTTCTACTGTGGTCCACATTCTTAATTGATCTCCTACTTCTACTATTATTTGTATGACACCGGATGAGGTGTATTTTGCATCTAAACTAGATGTTTCTTATTTCAAGGTTTTTGGGTGTGTCACCTATGTTCACATCTTGAAAACACAGCATGGAAAATTTGAAGTGGCTTCCAAAAGATAGGTGCTTGTGGGCTATAGCTCACAATTTCAAGGTTACTAATTATATGATCCCATTAAGTTGGATGTCTACACAAGCCATGATGTTCTATTCTTGGAAGTTCCATCCTCAAGGGGAGGTGAGCAGCATCCCATTCTTGGAGATCCATGAGATAGTTGGGCGGCAATGACTGTCCCTTTGAAGGCCATGCTTCTTGAGGATTCTTTTTTGGATGAGGAGCTTAGTTCTCCACCACTCAACTCTTTGATTGAGCCCCAATAGTAGCACTCGGTGGACATTCTAGAGACTTTAGCAGAGTAGATGGAGAGTGATGTGAGGACAGATCCGGCCTACTCCTCATTGGGCATGTGACACACTTTGTGATGTAGGGATTGAGGGGGTCCCTGAGTAGTAGCAATTGCAGGATGGCCCACATGGCATTCTCGGAGGAATCAAGCATATTATACCAACCCGGCATACACTAATTACTATTTGATGACTCGTGCCATGCAAGATTGGGAGCCCACCTACCTTTGTGAAGGAGGCTTTATAACATGAACATTGGCAGTGAGGGATGGAGCAAGAGAGCTAGAGTTAATTAAGAGGAACGAACTCGGTACCTTGTGCTACGCGTTCTCATAAAAAGGTAATTGGAGTCAAATGGGTCTTCAAGACCAAGTACCACAGTGATGGCACATTGGACAAGCACAAGGCCTGTCTTGTTGCTAAAGGTTTTTCTTAGTGCCCAAGAGTTGATTTCCATGATACTTTTGCCCCTACTGCCCCCAGATGGTGGCTACTATTCATGCAATTCTTGCCTTGTCTAGTAGCCATAGGACATGGCTAGTCTATCAATTAGATGTGAAGTCTGCCTTCTTGAATGGGGAGTTGAAAGAGAAGATCTATGTTGAGTAGCATCCAAGCTTTGGTTCTTCTGATGGTAAGGTGTACAAGTTGAGGAAGGCCCTCTATGGCGTTAAGAAAGCTCCCCGTGCTTGGAATGAGAATATTGACTTGTTCCTCTAAGAGAGATTGGGGTATCAATGTTCCAAGGCCAACCCATAGATTTATGTCCACACCTCAAGTGGAGGTCGTGTGATGTTTGTCCTTTATGTGGAAAACTTTATTGTGGCATGTGACCATGCCAAGATGGTCGAGCAGACGAAGGCAACACTTCATGAGAAGTTTGAGATTATGGATATGGGACTGCTTCACTTCTTTGTAGATCATGAGATTTATCAGACTCTAAGGGAGATCTGTTAGCAGAGTATTTGTCAGCTCATGTGTGAGTCTGAGCTTGATCTGGGCTGGGCATTTTTATTAGGTATTTTAGGTTTTTTCTAGTGTGGCATTTTATGCCAATGGAGCATTTTACGCACCAGTCGGCCAGCTTTAATGCTGTCCGACCAGCATTATTGCTCCCCACTTTTTCAGTCTATATATACTCAGTGGCTCCTCCTCAGTCATTATCATCATCTTCACCATCTGCAGACTCTGTGGAGAGAGGAGCCAGTGCCAGTGCCCACGCAGCCAGTGACTCACTGTTGTATGCGACTGTCTCGTATTCAGATATATGGATTCCATTTCCCGTGCATACATCTGAGTTCTCATCTGTATCGTGTTCTTTTCTTTTCTCTTTTTGTCTTGTGTTTCAGCAGTTTATTTCAGCACATGTTTATGCTTCCACCGCTGCTCCACTTCTGACAAGATCTTTATCTTCCAACACCACTATGTGCAGGAGCTCTTGACTACATATGAGATGGAGCATTGCAAGTCTATTATGATGCCTATGGATCCGAACTGGAAGGCCATAACTCATTCTAATTCTCCTTTGGTGGATGTTACATGTTTCAAGTAGTTGGTTGGCTCCTTGATATGGCTTCTCAATCCTTCTGCTGACTTATGTTATATTGTGGGTGTACTCACCGAGGTCATGAGTGAACCCAAGATAGTGCATTGGCAAGCTGCTCGAAGAATTTTGCAGTTCCTTTGGGGAACCCTTGATCTCATGATCTATTATCCAATAGGTACAAGTGATACATGCATGGTACTTATAGGATGGAGTGATTCAAATTGGGTTGGTGATGTGGATCATCAAAGGTCCACAACAAGTTATTACTTTACCTTAGATGTCAGTGTTGTTTCATGAAGTAGCAAGAAGTAGCCTAGGGTTACCCTATCTTTGACTGAGGTGGAGCATCAGTCGATGCCGTCTTCTACCACATGTGAGACAATGTGGCTTCACAGGTTATTAGAGGAGCTTGACTACTGCCCGCAAACACAGGTCCCACTATTTTTTAGTGTGCCAATGAGAGTTGCATTGCCTTGGCCCGGAACCCTGTGTTTCATGCTCGAATGAAAAACATTGAGATCCAGTACAATTTCATTCGAGAGAAGCTTTTGGATAAGACTATTAATATGGTATACAGCAAGATAAAGGACAATCTTGCAAACTTGCTTATGAAGGTGCTTCCTCGTGCATTACTTCAACAACATTCCAAATGCCTTAGCCTTATGCCTTGTCTAGAATCTGAGAGGGTGCGTCAAAGATTGTTATCCCGTGGATAAGCAATCATATGCATTGGTGCGGAGCAATTTTGTGTGGTGGAGCAAGTAGGATATCTACGTAGCAGATTTCTATGTAGTTGCAATAAACATGACACATGGCACTCTAGTCCTACAACATGTGACATTTGCAGACAACAGTCATCGTCGCAGGTGCCACGTGGCACAGCAGGAGCAATCGGCCAATTTTTGAGTAGTCGATTACATTTAAATTATGCAATCGACCCACATTATATTTAGCATTTCTCTTGACCGATTTATTCTGCCTAGCCTCCACACACTTTCACACATTTATTATCATCACAGGTTTCCAAATTGTTGATCGTGGAGACTACTGCATATACTTAGAGGTTCACAACCCATGAGCTTCGAGGTGGAGACATATGCAGATATACACTCTACACCTATGTACATATCTGCTTCCTTATACAACATTCTTCATTGTAGCTCTGACACTCAAATGGTTCACCCTGGCTAGTTGGACAAATTTAGTAACAAAGCACAAAGTTCGCAACAATTGAGGGATCAAAGTTCAAACAAAAGTTAGAAACAAAGAATACCAAGGTGCGTCAACTCTGATACCATGTCATACGAATGTGGAGCAATGGATGCAAAATGATGATGAAGTTGTATAAACATAGAGAACTAGACAAAAGAACAAGAACACCTGAAATTAGAAATAATAAACTTCAAAATAGAATCCATATACCAAAAAACAAGCGTGGGTACAAAGGCACTGGCTGTGGACAACCAATAGATTGCTTCCTCTCCCATGGGATGCACTATGCATGTATGTGATAGATATGAGATGGAGTAGAAGTTGCCTTTAAATAGGTTGAAATATTGCAAATAATGGATAGCTCCACCAATATTTGGTAAGGTCATAAATGCAAGACAACCAACCATAAATGTACATATTCATTAGTAAGGCTAACAAAATCACTATCAAGGTCAAGTCATGAATATCTACGTGTTGACTTCTCAATGCTAACTAAAGGTGTGCAATACCCATTGGACTTATGGAATGCCCACAAAGTAACAGAGGCACCACCAAGGTCACCAGAGGGATATCGCCAAAATCTAAAGAATGTGTCCCACTACCAATGCCCAACCCTTGTAAGACTCTTAGTGGAAACAAAAGCATCACATCACAACTCTGTCATCATCAAAAGGCTTTCTCCCAATGGTGGTCATTGATTGCCTTGTAAGCTTGAGCCTACAATCAAACTACCTTTTGCAAGCTCATTAAAAACTTATCGGTGGCAATGGCAAAGATCAAGAGTCTTATACTTGAGTCTTACAGGCCTACAAAGACTCGTGCATTTCTCGAACAGTTCGTCATTTACATAAACCGAAATTCAGCTGCACAAGTCAAGAATTCCATGACATTGCACAATACAGAATCAAACTGCTTCAAATATCTCAAAAGCTCTCTCTAAACTTTATTCTGATCTGCTAGATCATATGCAAAACATGATATGGGAAATGGTGCGATACTCAAGACTGCAGTAGATCTCTAAATGCAACACACTGCAGTAGATCGATTTTAGTCTGAACAGCATATATGTAAAGTCCCGGAAGAAGCTAAAGAATGTCAAGCGAACAGGTAGATCTGGGCATCAGTTTATTGAGGAGCCCCTGCACGTTTCTGAGGCAAAGTAACAATGCGCGCTAATGTGTTTTTAAAAGTCAGTTTGATTATGAGTAAAATACACGAGCTCGTGACAGGAAAGATCAAGATTGCATCTAGCTGCAAGTCCAGCATTACTAGAAGCTGGAATAAGGGTTACAAAATAGATTCTAAGCTGGCCTAAGGAAAGAAATAAGCATTAAGGTCCAATGATCTCAAAACTCGGCTTAAAATTGGGAGGCAAAACGTCACTCACCCCGTGCCTGGTGTGATTTGATAATCTACAGCTGGACCGGCGGGTGCTGATATTGTGCCTCATGGCGCCCGAATCCTTGCAAAGCATTACAAACGAGCTGCAGCTTTCCATCACACAAAGGTTTAAGTTGTGCATGCTTCCAACTGTGACAACCATCCAAGCATCCGGCTCTCAAGCTGCAGCAGCGGGGAGGTCTGTCACTGCTGAGGCCAAGCCCCAGCGATCAATGTGAAGTGGCGACACAAGATTGGAAGCAGGCCTTGTGTGATGGTGTTATACTTGCTGCAATATCGGGCAGTCAGCCATGTAAGCTCGTGCATGTGCTATGCACTGTAATGATGTCAGTCAGTAATAGCAGCATCGAAATTTTGAGGGATTATGTTACTCCTGGCTTCTGGAGGCGGTGGCCATGTTCATCAACTCAGGCGGGTGCCCGGCCAGCTTGTGCACTAAAGCCATAAGAGTGGCGCTGTCGCGGGAGCTGAGGGCGCTATCAGAAGCCTGCTGTACTTGAGAAGAGCGTTCTTGTGCAACAAGCCTCATCTCATGGTGATGATGATGGTGGTGGTGGTGGTGTTGCTGCTGCTGTTCTCTCATTTCCCGTTCATGCTCCAACCTCTCGTACTCATCCACCAGCTTCTGATGCTGCTGCTGCTGCTGCAGCTCCAGCATCTCACGCATGAACCCTTCCACCTGAGGCAGGCTGTTGCTGCTGCCTTTACCGTTACTGCTGCCGTTCATGATGGCGAGGTGGACCTGCTCATCGGCGCTAGCGCCATTAGCAATGTCGTGCGCGGCATCGGGGGCAACAGCAGTGTGCAGCTGCTGCTGTTGCTGGAGAGCTTGGCCGGCAGTGGTATTGTCAGCAGCAGCAGCACCGGCACAGAAAACCTTCGACTCGGGCAAGTGATGATGATTGTGGTTATGACGGTGGTGATCGATGGGTGAGGCGGTTTCTTGGTTGTGAATGCTGTTTATGACGTTGGCAGCAGGAATGGCGGCAAGGGAGGAGGGGTCGGGGAGGTACTGGCTGGCAGCCTCTTCCTTGCTACTGCTGGCAGCAGCATGGTGGTTGGTGTTGCTGCTGCTATGGTTAGGGTTGTGATGAGTGGTGATGGTATGATCAGAGGCGGCGCTGGTAGTATTGTGGGCGCCGCCGTCGGCACGGTTGGATCTGTTGTTGTTGTTGTTATTGTTGTTGATGTTGTTGTTGTTGCTGGAAGGGGAGCTGAGGATGCCCTTGTCGTAGAGAGCCTCGAGCTGGCGGAAGTAAGGGCAGGTCTTGGCGGAGTCGAGGCGCTTGCGGCTGCAGTCCTTGTCCTTGGTCTTGCGGAAGTACTTGTTGATGTTCTCCCACTTCTCCTTGCAGCGCTTGGCGCTGCGGGCGAAGCCCATGCACGCCATGGACGACGCCACCTCCTCCCACAGCTGCGCTTTGGGCCCCGCCTCCTGGAACCGCGGCTCCAGAGCCGTCCGCAGCCGTATCAGCGCCAGCACCTCCACCTTGGGCCACCGCCGCGTGGCCGCGTCCGAACCCTCCACGTCCTCCTGCGGGCCGCCGCCCGCCACCAGCGCCATCAGGTCTCCACCGGAGCTGCAGGGTGTATTCGTCGCGGCGGCCTGCGGCGCACCACCAGATCCGCCCCCTGCCACCACCGGCAGGTGGAGGGTCTCTCCGGTCACCCTCTGTAGGAACGCCACCAGCGCTGCGTCCCGCGCCGCCGCCAGCGCCTGCTCCTGCGCCCGCAGCTCCTGCTCCCGCCTTACCCTAGCCATCTCCTGCCTCTTGTGCGCCTCCTCCCTCGCCGCCCTCTCCTCCTCCCGCCTCTCTATCGCCTCCAGGAACTTCCTGTGCAGCTCGTCCTGTTGCTCCATCAGCTTTTTGCCCAGGTTCTCGAAGAACGCCCTCATCGTCCGCCATGACTTCCTCTTCCTCTTCCTTCCTACCACCAACTTCTCCTCTTCCTCGTCCCCGTCCTGTTCCTCCTCCTCCTCCTCCTCCTCCTCCTCTATTCTTCCTTCCTCGTCCATCGCCTGGCTGGCTTGACGATTCTCGTCGTAGTTCTCACCGGACGAGGTCCACGAATCCATAGCCCCCTTGAAAGGATTCGCCAAGCCTGCCGCAGAAGCCTCGGGTGCAGCTCGTCCTCCAGCTCCGCCATTAAAATGCTCCACTACCATGTCTCCCGCAGTCCGTTCGCCTTCTGCACTGTCCTCGTTGTTAGCGGCATAGATGGCCTCCAGCTCGCTGCAGAAGCGGTAAGTCTTGCCCTCCTGCCTCCCTGACCTGCCATCCTTCGTCTTCTTGTAATACTTGTGGACATTCTCGAACTTCTCCTTGCACTTCTTCGCGCTTCTTAGATAGCCGGCCTCCGCAAGCTTTCTGCTTAAACACAAAAAGAAAGGACTTGCTCAATTAGGAAAGAAACTGTCTTTAGATCGTCGACGTCTTAAAAACGACCGAACCCTAACGGACGGCCTTGACCATTATCAGATACATGACATTACCTTGAGACCTCTTCCCACAGAGGCCCTTTCAACCCCGTCTCTCGGAACATTACATCCATCTCTGACCGTATCCTCAGTAGTGCTAGGGTTTCTTCTCTTGGCCAGCGGCTACCACCTATTCCTTTATCTCCATCTTCTGCAACGTCTGTTTCTTCTTCTCCAAGACTTGGGGAATCCCTAGCAGACATCATAGATTTGAAATGCGCAGGTGAGGGAGCAGAAGGGGCCTTGATGGCGAGAGGGGAGACCATTTCAGAAGACTCTGTACCGAGACTCATCTGCTGAGTAAGCGGTAGATGAAGTGCAGGCTCCATAGCAGGTCTCGACTGGTGTTGCTGAAGGCTGAACAATGCAGCTTGTTGTTGCTGCTGCTGTAGCTGGTGGTGTAGGTTTTGCTGCTCATGCTGCTGCTGCTGCTGTGGACCTTGCAGACCTTGATGATGGTAGAGTTGCAGAGCTTCCACTTGCTGTTGAGCATGGAGATTTGGATGCAGCTGATGCTGCAGCTGAGGACGAGAGGGATCCTGATGTGCTTGGAGGGAAGGGAACATATGCGAAGCTCCCCTTCCGAGAATAAACTGCTGCATGTCCGTCAGGCCATATGGACCGCCGGCAGACTGCATGACCTGGAAAATTACTTGGCTGCTGCTAGATGCCGGTCCTTAAAACTGGCTAATACTTTCCTCCAAGGAGCGGCATGGCATCAATGGGAGAGGAATGCATAAGCAGTACCAGAAAGCGTCACGTAAGCGGCGGGAATGGAGGAGGGCCGAAATATAAGCTCAACTGTAAGGAGCTGGAGAGACAGGAAATGGCAACATGACGAGTGGGGGGGTGAGGGGGTGAACATGATGGCCTGGAGTAGGGACGGGGGTCGTTCTTCTACAACATGCGGGGAAAGCAGGCTCGCCTCACAAAGATTTCGAGGGGCAACTTCCCTCCCTCGGCGATGATGGATGGGCAGGGAGTCACGAACTGGGCGCGGGCCATATATGAGAAGAGAGGGGGGAAAGAGAGAGGGTTTGGGGGATGGGGGGGGGGCTGGTGTCCGGGAAATGCTGACCTCAGGCAACTGACTCGTGCCTTCCTCTCCCCTGCCTTTGCTGTCCACGGCGGCAGATTTCGCCTCCTGATGAGAGTCCTGAATAGTCCGGCGCCTTTTGAAAGGTAGGCCTATGGCATTTCAAAAGCTTTGTGCGTTCTTGCGTCCTGAGTCCTGACGGAGTGATGTAATGCACACACCCACCCAGCCAGACACAACACAGTAGCCCAGTGACAGACACATAACACTGCACAACACAGCATTCGTCTCTCTCTCTCTCTCACCCCCCCCCCCCCGGGCCCTTTACCAGGATCCAGCTGGCCTTCCAGCTCCTTCACACCGAGCAAAAGTAGAGACTCGCACAAGCCTAGTAGGCTTGCACCCAACCAGCAAAGTCCAACTTTTAGCTCTGCCTTTGTGCAATATTTGCCTCCCAAATACCTAGGCCTCTTGAAGCAACATCTTCGCAGAATCTCGAAAAATGCTTAGCTAGCGTCCCCTTCCTCCTCTCTTATCCATGCATCATCGACTCGCCGACCCAAAAAGGTCCTGAAGGGTGTTTTTACTCCACTCGGACTTCGCTGCTCAAATCGAGATGCTGGCCGCTGGGTGGGTTGTAGCTTGTGTGTGCTTGCTGTCGATCGCCAAGACATGCCACATATAATTGGCATGTGCATTTCCCACGTTTGCCTTCTGCTCGACAAAAGCAACAACCACCGCATACGAATTTTGCTTTGTAGGCCTATCATGGCGCAAATATTGCATTTGCAAACAACCTTCAGTGAAACAACGGCGCCAGGGTGGACCTCCTATCATCATGTAATCATCACGACCACGAGTGGTCCCGCGAATTCGTTGTACGGTAGTTTCCCTTTCTAGATTACAAAATAAAGGATCGATAAGGACTAACGTTAATTGTGGGTTAGAAGAAATTCAGCTAATTGCTAGCTGATAAGACTGTCACCCCCACCAGTAGTTACTACTATCAACTAACTAGGCTAAAAGGACTATGGCCTGTAGAGATCCCGAAATTGATGAGACCCGATAAACCATCCTTTTGGAAATAATTCTAATGGAGGAAGTTAATAGTAATTATTAGGCGATGGTGACGAACGTATCATCTTACTCTTACTGTGTAGGAATCATGGTGTGTCTCATCGGCTCGCAGGCAGCTGGTGTGTGTAGCCGTGGAGGGAACAACCTCCTAAGACCAGCAAGTGGCCCCGCCACGTAAGCACGCGATGCAGCAAAAGCATACATGCATGTCCATGCAAAAGGGCGAGCCGTGCAAGCGACAGAGGGGGGGTGTCATGTGTGGGTAGACACAATCCCGACGTCTAGTACGCCTGCGGTGCATCATTGAATACTCGAGTGTGGACAGTAGAGAGAGAGGGAGAGAGAGAGAGGGAGAGGGGGAGACTGCTGACTGGCCTTGGGGGGAGGTACTTTCACCTTCTTCTCACGTAAGAAGCACGGGCGGGTGAAAACAACTATGCTGGGGGGCCGTACGACGGGAGGCGTGGTCAAAAGAGAGAGAGTAGGGAGGGAGCGGGAGGGGCGTGTGTCACTGTAGTGTAGTCTGTGTGTGTATGTGTGTGTGGGGAAAGGGCGATCGCATTTTCACGTGCAACCGCAGCAGCGCTTCGAAACGCCACCGGGATGCGCGCCTTCTCTCTATCTCTCTCACAAAAGGACTCTCAAAGTCTCTCTCTCTCTCTCTCTCTTTCTTTCTGCGGTGCAGGAAGCGACCGCCCGTTCGGCCCATTAAAGCGCCTCCCCGCCCCTCCCCCCGAGTCAAGCGGCTCCGCTTCTCAGAAGAGAAGACCCTCTCTGATGATGATGTTTGCCAGCTCCTCCTCCTGCACAAACAAAAACGTCACAGAAAGCTGCGACTGCGAGCGCCGAGCTCCCTCTCTCTCATCCACTGTCTGCTACCAGCCTATTGCTGCTTCTGCCCGTCTCCCTGCACCTGCAATATGAATTCCACATGGACCCCATCGGTGCGTGACGCCACCGACACACTTCGGGATGCGGGTCTGGACTCTGCCCCCATTTTGTCGCTTTTGCCTCATAACCCTCCCGATCCAGGAAGCGCCTCGTCACGCGTGGTAGCGCGTCCGACCGGCCGATCGTAGGATCACGTTTAGAGATACACGAGATATGCCCCTCGGCAAAACATGTTGAGCCATCCCTCCCAACTTGGAAACTGAAGTTGCAAACATGTGAGGATGATGGGAAAGGATAGTCTTGTAGAATTTCTAAAGTTTCGAGAGCAAAAAGGATAAAATTGTATGGAAAATTCGAGCATAAAAGGTTTAGTTCCATTAGGAAAACTATTAAAAATTTATGGTGCTAAAGGTTGTGCTACAAGCACATGTAAGGAACTATATTCTATAAGCAAAGAGATAAAAGTGTACTCAAGCTACAAAGCTATAAAACAATGTACTTGCTCAACTAAAATCAATCAAGTCTCCTTCATGCTATCATGGTCTCATTCTTATTTTTCTTCTTTTCCCCATAGCTCACTATTCTCTTCTTGCTCACCCATTTGTAACATGGTATCAAAGCCTCATCTTTAAGGCTTGTGAAATAAACAAGCATACATAGTTAAATCTGCTTAGAGAAGCTCAAGCATTGGAAAGATTGCTATCCAAGAAACCATTGAAGTAAAGGATTGAAGGTTGAGTGCCAAGCTCATTGTTGAGAAGACAAGAAGGCCATCATCCATTGAGGTATAGCTTTTCATTGTGCTCATTTTCTGGTTCGCTTTGAAGGCTTCTACTATCAAGAGGAGAAGGAAGGGCAACCATTGAAGTGTTTCTTCAATATTTATTTTTTCAGCTTCTTATGTTGTCCATCATCTACTACAAAGGGCCTAGTTAAAGAGGCTTCTTGTACTAACCACATGGCTTCCTTCATCTGAGAAGTTCAAGGGCTTCTTGTTCATCAAGCTAAGGGGGTCGGCTCAGCTAAGGGTCTAGTTGATGAGATATATATATATATGTTCTTAAAGCCTAGGAGCTCCATTGCAACGTGAGGATGTGCTAATCTGAATTGCCAAGTTCATGCCATATGGAAGACCTGACATGTTTGTCGCTATTCAGTGATGGCTATAATCCACAATTCCCTCTCTTTCATTCATTATTTTCTTACTATGGCTAATTGAACCTTAATAAATCAATCCTATTCACACCTCTCTCTTTGACCTAAAAGGGAAAGTTTTGTTGCATTGATGTATACTCTCATAATCTTTAAATGTTTCCCCTTTCTATGTGAACCAAAGCTACACACTACCACATGAGTCACTAATAAGGCTTCTCTATTTTCAAAAATATTAGAAATAGAAGTAGTGGCAAAATTTAACCGTGAGGATTTTCATACATGAAAATGAAAATTGTGTACAATCTCATACGCAAAAGGACTTACATGAATTGTTTGAAGGAGCAAAAGATTTTAATGACCCACAATGGAAGAGAAAAAATAATGAGGCATTAGAAATTATTACATGGGGCATTTCAGATGATGTACTCCACCACATCTCGAGCATGAAAGGGACAAAAAAAGCATGGACAGAGCTTGATAAAATATTTGGTTGACAAGTAAAAAATTCAAATTTTAATCTTTTGATAGACTTTTTCAAATTGGACCTAAATAACTTTGATTTTCTAACATCACTCATCAATAATTCAAAAGTATAAAGGTATAGCTCTCTTCCATTGGTAAAGATTTTGGATGAAGCCATTGCATACTACTAAATAGTGTGGATAAACCTAACAGAGATTATGAATAGGTAGTAGCAATATTGAGGAATGGTCCAAATAGAAAACTCAACTCAATGGAAGATATATTGTACGAGCAAGATAATAAAATCAAAGAGAAATCCCAAGAGACAATAGCAAACCCCATAATGTCTACACTTTACAATATAGATTTTTCTTCAAGAATTATTTACAGAATCTGTAAGAAAATTGAATAGAAGGAACAAGAATGGTGAAACAAAGGAAAGTCAAAGTGTAAGAACTATAACAACTCTAGACACACCAAGAAAGAGTGTTGAAGCTAGAAAGCAACCTTGAGGAATGTTCCATATAGAGAACTTAACTCAATGGAAAATGCCTTATATGAGGAAGAGAGAAAAATCCAAGAGAAAGAATAAGAGACAATATAGAACCCCGTAATTTATTTAATTTGCAGTAAAGGTTCTTCTTCAAGAATTATTTACAAACCTACATGAAAATTGGACATAATGAACAAGAATGTTGGAACAAGGAAAAGTCAAAGTGCAAGAACTATAACAACTTTGGACACACCAAGAAAGAGTGTTGGAGTGAGAAAGTAAATTTTATCAAAGAAGTCAACTTTGAAGAATGTCTTAAAACTCACTTCTAAGTGGTAAATTCACCTACACCATTGTTTGACATTGCATAGACTAGAGGCCTTGTAAGCATTCAAGGTGAGAACCTACACTCTTAGGTGCAATTATCTATAAGATTCAACACCAATCAACTTCCTAAGGAACGAAAAATGCTCTGATAAGAGACTTTTCGCGAGCAAATCTATAGGATTTTGGTCAGTTGTTGAGATATTGACAAGGTCAACGAACCTATTCTCAATGACCTCTCTTATAAAGTGGTAACGCACCTCGATGTGTTTCTCCTACACATGGAACACCAATTTCCTGGCTAACTAGATAGCACTTATAGAATCAGAATGCATGTAGAGACTACATCAATTATACTTAGGTTTGCCACCAAACAGTCTAACCAAAGAGTCTCCTTGTAAGCCTTAGTGGCTACAACATACTCAGCCTCGGTACGAGAGAGGGCCATGCATTTCTGTACCCTTGGACATCTAAGAAATAACACCTCTAGTAAAGATAAAGACATAGCAAGAGTTGGACTTCTTACTATCTGCATGTTTTATATAATCAGAGTCGGTGTGCCCCATGACTCATGTATCCTCACCTCTATAATATATGCATATAGTTATTATGTCCTTCAAGTAACTCATGATACCCTCCTTTACAACATCCCAATGTTGTTTGCTAGGAGTAGCCATATAGCATGCCACAACTCCCACTGTAAATGTTATGTCATGACAAGAGGCTATCATAACATACATCAAACTACCCACGATGGATGCATGCGGAATCTTGGCCTTCTACTCATCAGACTGTGGACAACTTGTCTTACTAACCTTAACACATGAGAAAGTCATTAGGGGAGTTTTGAGGTCTATAAAAAATTATTAATAAGTCATTGTCATGATATTCTCATGGTCACATCAAACCTAGAAATCTAGGTCGCCATAAAGGTGACAAAGATTGTCATAATAAAGATCTTATTCATCCTCATTAAAGTGAAAACTCATATTTGAATTTTGTTCTACATTTGATTACTTCCCTCCATTCTTATTAGCGTTTGACCAATAAAGGCTTCAAAAGGAGTTGTGCCTTTCAAGGCATAGTGGAAGATCTATTAACTATTATAAAAATATATGTGTGTGAGCATAGTTTAGAGCCGACCTCAAAGATAGATAAGTTTAGAGCCGAACTCAAAGAGATAGGTACGAAAAAAAATTTAAAAAAAGACCTGAAATATATATATAGTGGAGTGGTCCCAATATACAATATAGAATCGTTATTAAATTATCATTCCATTACATCGCAGTTAAGATGTCTAGCACTCACGACCAATATGATGGTGATCGTGAGGCTTGGCTCAATCAACGTATCCCCTGTCCATGCACGCAATGCAAATTGGCCATTCGTCGAAAACGTCGTTTGTCCATAGAGCATGTGCAACGGTATGGAGAGTTTCAAGTTGAGATAATCGACCAAGCAGTCTTGAATTACGAGATTGCGGTAAGTTCTCTCTCATTACTATATGACATGTAATTGATTTAAGTATAACAGTTTGGGTTTATCTTAGAAGTTAGCTCCTTAACGTCCTTTACAAGGTCAGGGCCATGTCGATACATTGCAGTCCACAGATCTCTTGCGTCCAATAAGACGGGTTCATCCGCGCTCTATACAAATGCCGTCCGAGATAACTAACTATCTCATAGAAGGTGATAACTCTCAACCCCCTTCTATGGGTGAGAATGCTGGAGACATGGACGATTCTCCTGCTTTTTTGGAGCCCGAGTTAGAGGACATGATCGAATCATTGCTTCCGACGGACTCGAAATCCCAAGATCCTTTAATTGCGGAGGCTGCCATTCCATTGTATGATGGAAGTCGGGTATCCCGTTTGAAGACACTTCTTGCATTGTTGAGCATACAAACAAAGTATGGATGGAGCGATGCAAGTGTGACAGAGCTATTCAAGTATATTATGATGTGCATGATTCTTTATTGAAAGCCATTAAAATGTGCTATGTAGTACTCTAATAACGTGCTTCATTGCAATTTGTAGAACGTTGAAATCTTACATTTTGCCTACCCAAAACACGATGCTCGAGTCTCGTGATGATGCAAGACAAGTGCTGCAAAAGCTAGGCATGGATTATAATTGCATTCATGCTTGCCCCAATGATTATGTTCTCTTCCGGGGAGAGTTTGAATTGTTGGCCACATGTCCCAAGTGCAGTGCGGAAGTGCGGTGCGGACAAGTATCGAAATGACTTGCAAGGACAGACTATTCCGCAGAAGGTTTTGAGGCACTTTCCGCTGATACAGCATGTTCGTCACATTTTTCGGACCAAGAGTTTTGCAAAGTTGACTACATGGCATGCGAAAAATCGATCCACTGATGGTGTACAACGTACACCAGCTGACTCATAAGCATGGCATCACATTGATGAGACTTTCCCTGACTTTGCAAAGGAGGCGAGGAATCTACGATTCGGTCTTGCCATGGATGGGGTAAATCCTTTTGGTTTACGTTCCACCTCCTATAGTGTATGGCCCGTGGTCCTTGTTAACTACAATATACTGCCATGGCTTTCCACCAAGAAAGGACACCTTTTGCTCAACTCGCTTGTGCCTGGACGATACAAAGTCAAGAATATGGATGTCTACCTCCACTGATTGATGAGCTAAAGGAGTTGTGGGAGGGAATTGTAGTGGAGGACATGAGCAAACATATTGGTAGGCGATCCGCAACTATAAGGGTAATTCTTATGTGGACCATGCATGACTTTCCAGGTTATGGAGGATGCTCTAGTAAAGCGTGTTTTCTTATTTTTCTAGTTTTTTTTGAGAGATGTTGGTGTTATGACATGCCTCATTGTCCATGTGTGTTCTGCAGGGCTAGTCACAACAGGTTACCATGCATGTCCTCTGTGTGGACCAAGGTTGGATTCTCGTATGTCAAAATCTATGAAGAAGATGGTATTTGAGGGACATCGGGCTTTTTTGCCAGAGGGTCATGTCATGAGAGAAGGATTTCTTGGTTGCCCTCCTGCGAGAATGAATGCACTGAGGTAGTTTGATCGCAAGATAGTGGACCAAGACTCGCTTCCCAGTGGAATGCGACGCTTCTCAATTTTCTATGAGCTGACTTATTAGAAAAAACTGAAAATTAACCACCTTTTAGATCCCATGCACATTTTTAAGAATGTGGGTAGCTTGCTATGGGACCACCTCACTGGGCAGCGAGACACACTAGGAGCGAGGACGGATTTGAAAGCAGTGGGAAAGATGGAACCATATTGGCCTGTAAGTGGCGTCGACGAGCGAGTGCAATTGCCGAGCACTCCTTGGGTTTTGTCTGGCAATGAAGTGCAACAAGTAAAGGAAAACATCAAGTCCTTTCGCACGCCAACTGGCCTAATGCATTCTCTCAAGACAGCATTCACAAAGGATGACCAACTGACATGACTCAAATCCCATGATTGGCGTAAGATGTGTCAGGTATGTACAGTATGAGGCTGCATATGGCATGATTCTGCATATTAGATTTCAAAATCTCCGTTTGTTTATACACAATATTAATTACATGGTTTTCACAGTTCGTATTGCCGATCGCAATCGTGGGGTCTCTGACATCGGAGGTACGGACATCCATTTACAAATTGTCCGAGTTGGTTCAGTTTGTCTCCCAAAAAGAGATTCACACATCATCGATTGAATCCGCGAAATGCATGGCAGTAGAGACTGCTTGTCTTTTGAAGAAGTATCTTCCCACTAGCATGCTCACGATACAAACCCATCTTCTAGTGCATATTGTAAATGAATTGCAGGTTGCAGGTCCAGTCCATAGTCGATGGATGTTTTTCCTTGAACGGTTCATGAAGACCTTCAAGGGATTTGTGTGACAATGGGCTCGTCCTGAGGGTAGCATAGCTGAAGGTTGGTTAGTGTCGGAGGACTTGGTGTACATTTTTGAGTGGTTGTTCACTGTGGATCGGGACAAAGGCTTGATATAGTCACTTAAGGAGGATGATCGTCTGAATGGAGATGTCCTAGTGGGAAACGGAATAGAGAAGAAGATGGACGCATCCATGGAGTCCAAGGTGAACCGATTTTGTATGCTGCATAGCGCTACGATGGAGAAGCGGCTGCAACGGTATGAGAATGCTCGAGCTGAGCGAGAGTCTGCAAGATCTGACTTTCGACGGAGTACGCGAAAACGGCCCATTTGATATCCAAAGGGCTTAGAGGAAATGACTCTACTCATGTCCACGAGATGGCTACATGAGGCCCTAACCAAAGCATCTCAAGATGGAGAAACAGTTACTAAAGAAGAGTGGGACTTCTCACGTGGATGCAATCCCAAGGTATGGATGCAATCCCAAGGTATGCAATCCCAAGAAATTACAATCTATACTGCAAATCACAACTAATATACTTGTTCTTCTCCCAGTATAAGGTCCATAGTGTAGAATGGTCACGTGGACGACATTTCAGAGTAGAGCACATCGACAAGTTACGCCTGTGGAGTGATGGCAATGTTTGAGCAGGAAAGCCGATGACGTGCCACAGATCCAAACCGTGTAGTTACAGAGATGGAGTATTTCGGATGTTTATAGAGTATCCTTGCAGTGGACTATCGAAGTTTCTCTGTGACCATATTTGATGTGCAATGGTTCAAGGTTACTCTCGAAGGAGCAGGTGCAACTGTTCGGCGAGGGCCAAGTGGCTTTGTTGAGATTGACTCAACGAAGAAGTGGACCGATTTGAGTAATACATTTGTTTTGCCAAATCACTATGAGCAGGTAAGAGTCCCTAATACTTGACACGCTTTAGCAATCTCAAAGTGGACTTTTGTACTAATCGTAATATGGATCAGGTCGTCTTTTTCCCTAATCCGCGACAACCTCAATGGTGGTATGTCATTCCCATGACATCTAGGAGTATCCCGGTGTTTGCCAGAACCCCCGTACCGATCGTAGAAGAGACACCTTTAATAGCGGCAATGACAGAAGGCATACAAGAAACTAGGATGAACCGCCTGGAGAACCAAGACATCTCACCTATGGAGATAGAGGAGATAGAGGATGGGTTTTTTGAAAATGAAGCAGAGTCCTCATTTTGTGGAGAATTTTGTATAGATCTCCTAGTGTATACTGAGCTATGTCAAGATGAGATTGTGGAACCCTAAACAAAAGTGACTCGATCAAAACGTTCCTCCCACTACAGCAATGCCACTTTTTGCAAATCGGTTAGGACAGTTTGTATGTTTTTGGAGTATGGTGTTTTGTATTATCTAATTTTTTTATTATTTTAAAATGAAATCTTGCAAATTGTCTTAGTTTTACTATGTCTTGCAATTCATTATCTAATATTATTATTTTTCCTTATATGTGCAGGTTTAGGATTTGGGCACGGACGGCAGGATGAGTCACAATTTTACAGATGACGACATTGACGCGATGCTAGCGCGTTTCTCACCGAAGCAGCTAGCATAGGTCAGATATAGAGCCGATGCACAGCTTTCCCATTCCACCTCAGCACGATCGGCAGACTCTAGACGGTCCGATGCTTCAGTCTCCAGTAGACGCAGTCGCAGGTCTCACTTTGCTTCAGAGTCACGTAGTCGAGGAGAAGGCAGCTCCTGTTGTGGGGATACAGATGCAGTCTCTCCCACTCGCACTGCCACTAGGGAGTCGACACCGTCTTTCACTGGCAGTGGCGGGCAGACGTCTACTACTCCCACACCTTCATGCACCCCACCGATCACTCCTAGGGCCGACAAGAAGTACACGAAACCCACTCCTCCAGGTATGTATTTTCGCATCCTTTTTCATAGTAGCACTTATCAATTCAAGTTGTGTTTGATACATTTGTATTAATGTCATGAAAGTACCCGTTTGCAAAATCTTGCAGGTTACTCGTATCTCATAGATAAGGCCACTGGCCATTTATACATGAATGATGAGGAAAAAGCTGTCATCTCTAGGATGCATGAGTTGTGCCAACAAGTATTTCGGCACAACATTACAGACAAGTGGAAGGAGATCCCAGATGCCAGCAAGGAGTACATAATCGATACATTGTATCAAGAGTTCCCTCAGCGCTCTAGCAATGATAGATTTTCGAGAGGGTGGATGATGACACGTATGCGTGACTATCAGTCGCATAGGCGGTCTGGTGCACGTGAAGTAGTCAAGCACGGCAAATCAAAGCCGGAGTGGCTGGATACAGAGGACTAGAGTAATCTCCAGGATGAGGCGACATCCACTCCAGACAAGTGGAAGCAGCAGAAGGATGCAGCAAAGGCCTGCTTGGACGCAGGATCGGTGCATCACCTTGGTAGCGGCGGCCACGCAACATTCCTGGCAGATTTCGTAAGTATTAATAGGGTAGAGTACTCTAGTTTAATGATATCCATGTTGATGTATGTATTTCAAACATGAATCTCAAGTACGTTGTTTTTCAATGTTTGTGTGCCACAGCAAGGTTTTACGAATCGCGATCCGACTACACTAGAGGTGACATACGGGGAGAAGCATGGCTTGAGTGCCCTGATCGAGAAGCTCTATGCTTGTGGAGGACCGGTAAGTAGTAATAAATATCATTCCTAATTTGAGAAATCTATCATTATATGTCAGTTTGTATTTGGTACTCACAATTATATATGTATTTGCTGTTGGAGGCTCCCTTCGGTATGCCATTACAATGAGAGGAGTTTTCTGATGCGGATGAGTCGTAGAGAGCAGATTAGGCTACATAGGATTACTCCCCATCTTGTATTATGTAAGGCCTTATGGCCTCTATCCTCTATATGTAATAGCTAAGTGTATATGATTCGGACTTCTATGTTGTAGCATGACTCCATATACACATCTCCATGTTATTCACCACATATTGATGTACAGGTATATACATATTTACTTTGTCGCAGTAGCACTTCTCAATTTAAGTTCTGTTATTTTCTTTATCAATGCAGTGCACATTTGTGTTAATTAATGTCATGAAAGTACTTGTTTGCAAAGTCTTGTCATTATTTGGGATCGATTGTTTAACTTCTTTGATAGCAGGAATTGTCTCTTAGCCCTGTGTGGCTCTAACTGTGGCAGGGCTGCATCTGCAGCTCTGCCACAAAAAAAAAATGCAACCGTTGGTATCAACGTCGGAAAATAATTCTACAATCGTCGGTATTAGCATCGAAAATTCCTCTATAACCGTCACTATTTTCGTCACTAATTTCGTCAATATTAAAAATATCGATGCTAATATCGATGAAATTAGCGACAAAATTAGCGAGGCAAATAGCAACGGTTTTGTAGCGACGCTAATAGCAACGACGGGGATATTTTTTATATATAAAGAAAACGTCGTTATAGCATGTATATGTTGTAGTGAGGATGTCCTCAGATTATTATGAAGAACCATCTTTTATCAAAACATAACAACGAGTAGTTCCAAAAGCTAGAGGGCTATCAACAAAGGATTCATTCATTGGAGAAATGTATCAAATCTTATCAACGAAAGCAAACTATTTTAGGCCTTCGAAATCGACAAAAGGCTCTTAAAAATATTAAGAGTCTCAAACAAGGAGGGGCAATTGCAGTAAAAGAATCCAAGTAACAATGTATAATTTTTTTCACTTTAAAAATATTAAATATATCTTTGTTTATAATTAATTATATTAATTTGTGATGTTGATTTTGTTTAGGTCTCTTCTTCAACCAAATGCAAGTGAAAGTGATTTTTTAAAAGTATCTTAGTTACTATCATATTCTTTCTTCAGTAGTTTCAAAAGATATTTTGGAGAAGAAGAAATTTAAAAAGGCAAAGAAACAATGGTTGGGGTCATTTATAAAGAATCGTTCTTTGGATAGTGAGTTAGTGCACAACAAGACACTACATAGTATTGGTATCAGTCGAGATGCTTATATACAACTTTTTCAACTTTTACAATCAAAGATGAAGCAAGGACAAGTACACAATTGCATACTTCCAAGGCCATCTGTGGGGTCAGAACTATCAAATAGAGAGTGAATAACAAAGTAATGGAGATTCTGGGTAAGCTTTTCCATATCGAGGCTAGCTTCAAGGGCAAGAAAAAGGAAGTTGTATTCAATGAATTTAACAATATTTTCCTTGACTTGTCCACCCTACAATGTTTAATGATTAGATTCTATGACTTGTCATTAGAAGAGGCACAAGGAGTGGCTAGATTTGTGGTTAAACTTGATGAAAGTGAGATTTTGAATGCACAAAACTAGAGAGGGTCTCTATTACCTTGATGAATAGAGCACTTTCATCAGATCACTGCAATCACCATCACTCTCGGGAAAGTTACTATATGTATATTCTCTACATCACGTGCGTTCAAGGCCTATTTATAAATATCCTTATCTGTGAATTTTTCCTGAATAAAACATGATATTTTTCTATTCAATTTGTAAATAACATCTTTATACCCTTCTATATGTAAAAAATGTAGAAAAATTATATTTTAAAAATATTTTTTTTAAATCCATGTGATGCACACATATATTTATGAGTAACTTACCCAAGGCAATCACTCAATTAGAGGAATCTTTTGTTTCATCCCACTCAATGAGACTTCTACATTTTAGGAACTCTTGTTTCCTATAGCCTAGAAGGAGCTTCGAATTCTTGGCATCTCCTACATGGAAGAGTAAATAAGAGCTAAGAACTCCAAAGTATCCTACCCTAGATCTACTATATCCAAGCATGAAGCTAAAAACTCTTAGAGCTTCTTCCTTCTCCACCAAAATTATCTTATCTGATCTTTTATTGAAAACTTGGGACCCAATCACCTTTTCAAAGCCATCATTGGCAGGCTTGTAGAGCTTGACAACCTGCTATGATAAATTGCAACTGTTTGATTATTTAAGCTTCCAATATAATGACCAAGGCCTTGACTTTTGCCAAGCTTCAATGGCCTTGAGCCCTTGGCTCTTCCAAGAAAATTGTCTGCATCTTCACTTTCTATTTGCACAATAAACCACAATAGTATAAGATATCAATAGATAAATATCCAATAATATTTGTCTATAATGCATAACATACTCTAATATAAACCACAATGGATATCTTAGAACTATTTTTCATACCTTAGGGTTTTCATCTTTTTCGAGGAGACTATCATCATAAAGATTTATTGAACTTTTTGGTTTCTCCTCTAATGGAGACTTCAATTTCTCTTCATACCCCATGTCATCAATACTAAGTCTCTGTTGAATTTGTAAGAACTCTTCCTCTATAGGTAGTCCCCCCCTTTTATATTCCACGATGATCTGATTAATACATGAATGTAAGGCTACAGAGCTGCCTTTAAAATTCTCTCCCTCAACATCAAGACTTCTAGTAGTTCATGTTCATAACCTATAAAATTCTTATCATTTTGACCCCATGCTGCAAGGATTGCCAAGTAGTAATCTTCTTTGAGATCAAAAAGGTGTTGGATATCATTTAGCAATATATATCTCTTTTTATTAATGAGGTAATTGAAAAATATTGGGATACATTTAAGATGACCTGTTTCAATCTCTGCACTCCACTCTATCTCCTTTTCTTCCACTTTTGTAATGTTCTCACTTTTAAACAAAGCAGCATCAAATCCCTGCACTAATTGGTTCTCAACATCCTCCTGAAATATTTTCCCCTTCTCTTCAACGTCTTTATCTTTGCTTGCAATATCCTCTATCTTCTTCTATTGTATTATGTCTAAAGAACGACTATCCATATATTGAAGATATACAAGAAATACAACATCCTTCTATACAAGAAGATATTGACGTTGATTTCGATGAAAGGGGAAATCTACTTTCCACTTCTTGAATTCCTCATCAAGAAGGCTAAACCTTGTTTAGAAAGTTGTTCTAGCAGCATTGGTAGCTTCCACTACATCACTGTAATGAATAAATCCCTCAATCTCTAGGCCTTCAACATGTCTATCATAAAACTCCTATAATCCTTTAGTTTGTCTTCAAGATCCTTCGAGAGATCCTACAAATCAAAAGGAACATTAAGCATAACTCTAATGTAAATAAATTTGGATGAATTTCTAGTTGCATGGAGGAAATCAAAGAACTTCTCATCACAGATATCCTCCAACTCCTCTTCCTCCATTACCTCTAGAGAAAACCTCCTTTTAGTCATCTTGATTACTCAACAAACCCAAATCCTAAAAACAACAACACAAGTTTAGAGAAACAATATACAAATTTACATTTTCTCATATCCAAAAATTTTATCTAAGCTATGTATGACATGCTCACTAAGAAAATTTGAGAAAGACATCTGTATGAAACTAGAACAATGAGCAAGACATCTGTGGATAACATAGCATACATGTTAAATTGTACAAAACAAAACAACAATGCCTTATGAAAGGCGAATTGACCCTTTGGGCAGCAGAGCAGGCATAACATTTCGTGTTTCATTGAGCAGATATTATTTTAGTTGGATGATTTATGAAACGTGACAATAGGTTTCCGAAACCCTCTACAGGTTGGCAATTTCGTGTTTCATATGGCAATCAATCATTTCAGATGAAAAATAACAATTTTAATTATCTTTGATTCCTCGAAATACTCATTGAACTATTTTCCAAAGATTGTAGCAAAATAGTGATAATATAAGTTTGTTACTCGAAATATAAATTGCTTCCTCAATATAAATAGGCCTTGTTGAGAATACACTTACTTTCCGCTTGTGATGCCTTGTTGAGGATATGGTTGTGGATGAGAAATCAAATTTCTTGGAAGAAAAAATTGCATGAACATGAGCTTGAGTTCTTGTATATATGTATCAATGGTTACCATGCATTTGTTCAGAAAAGTACCATGCACTCGTTCAGAAGAGCTGTATTTAAAGTGAAAATGAAAAGACTAAAAATTCTCTTTTACACCAAAAAGCGGTGCCATAAAAGCACCATCATGTCCAAAAACGTGAATGATATGTGGCACAAGTTTCAAGGTAACAACGGTCTACGTGGCGCACGTGTCAAGTTAACTGTGTATTATAGCAGTCACACTTGTGAACAAAGGTCCTTTTAAAACCAATTTTTTAACCACAAAAGCGTTTTTTTAAAGACCAGGCTCCTTCCCTGCTCCGGAACACCAACACGAGGCGACTTTGTCACAGCCAAAATTTCTTTAGCACCCTCCAGACACGGTAAGATTTCATCACTCCGCACAAAACGTGCTAAAGTCTAAGAAATGAAATTTTCTTTAAAATTTTTAGTAAGCTCAATAGTGGTGTTTTTTTTTGCCAAATTTTTCTTCGAAATCTTCTTCGAACCTGTCCAAATTTTCTTCAAAAAAGTTTGACAAGTGAAACATGATAAGGCATAGCTCTCCCCCATGATGCACAGTAGCCATCTCGCATTTTATACGTCGAGAAGGGCTCTACAACTGATTAAAATAGCCCAATCTTATGTTGAGATTGATTTGAGTAACTAAATGTGTTCAAGAAATAAGAAATTTAAAAGATCTTGACAAGTCCAATAGCAAAATCATATTCTACTTGCTTACGGACTTATTTTTCAACTTTTTTTTGAATTTAACGAAAATTTTTACCCAAAAAACGTGATGTATGAAACATGAAAAGGCATACATCTCTCTTATCTAAAAGTCCTAAGTCGTGTTTCATATGTCAGAGGGCTATATTATTCAATAGAAATTCAAGCGTTGGAAGGTAAGCAGAACTTTAATGAATTATTAAAGTTTAATTTTATCATTTGATCAAATAAGTTATTGTCAAAGTGTGAATATATGAATGGCTTGGGATTGAAACTATTTGAGTAATGTTTGTTTATCACTAAGTGATTGTAAATGACGTTATATTATATTTTGGGGATCTTTCCTAATTTTGAGTTGTTTTTTGTTTTATCTAGAGATTTTAGATGGCTAGAACTAAGACTACTGTAAGAAAGCAGAAAGTTGATTCTAGAGGTTTTGCTTCAAAGATCCATTAGTCCTACAAGCCTTCCAAACTTACAAGGAAATCAAAGCCAAGGAGAAATTTTTCACAGTAGGTTAGATGTCTAAAGGAGATTAGAAGTGCAATGAAGGCTCTGGATAATGCAAATCCAAAATTGCCTTTTTAGAGGCTTATCAAGGAAATTTATAACAAGCATAGTCTTGATAGTTTTAGATGGACAAGGGTAGCTCTCAATTGCATTCAAGAGGCTACATAATATTTTTTTATTGAGCTTTTTCAAGATTCCTATATATGTGTTGCTCATGCACATAGGCTTACACTTATGGACAAAGACATGATAATTCTTAGGAGGTTGAGATACAGGTTTTCAAAGGTCCTTGAGCCAGTCTCCCTTTCTAATGCGAAGGCTTTCAATATTTTAAATGTGCCTCCATATAGAAAAAAGAAATGTGATCCAAGTCCTAAGGTTGAAGACGTGACCCATGAAAAAGATACAAGACTACATGAGAAAGAGGAAAAGGCCACAAAATAGTAGGTAGATAAATGGAGGGAGTATAAAAGAAAGAAGGAAGAAGAAAAGGAAGCAAAGCAACTCTTATATTTTCAAGAAGAGCTATCTACTCTTCTTGAAAGGGCTAACCCTAAGGACTTCAATGTCTATTGCGCCTTTTCACCTAGTGATATTAACAAAAAATCTAATATGATATTTTTTTCCTTTGACTGTATTCAAATCCTCAAGAATAAAATGAGAGAAGTAAATGACTCTATTCTTCTTGCTGGGATGAGGTATAATATATCAAAATTTGTTTTTACTCACTATATTTTTCTAGCAATAGTTATTCATATTGATGCTCACTATGATATCCATTCCTTTGCTAGGTGTGCAATGCATGAACTCCCCTATGATATACAACAAAAATTTGAGGTTATTAATTCATCTATCTCATACTATATGAGGAGTGAGCTTGATGCAAGTGCATTTGATCATTGGTTCAAACCAATTGACTTTGAAACTTTAGATATTCTTCTAATTCTATACAATGAAAAGTAAGTAATTTGATATTTTGTTAGATTTTATGAGATTTTTTTGCTAAATTATTGAAATATAATTGTTGTTAGTTCTCATTTGAGCCTAATTGGAATAGACAGTGTGAAGAGGCAATGTTTCCTCATCAATTCTATGAAAGGAAGCCATTGAAATGCCAAGTTGTAAGTTATATATCTAGGGTCTCATTGATATTTTTATCTTTCTTTTTGTAATTAATCTAAATTTTATTGTCTTTTTGGTACATAGCTATAAAAATATTGATTGAAATATTAGAGAAAAAACCTCCCATGTCTTCTGATTTACTTGCAACAATGCAATACAGACAAGTTACGGTAAGGTCTTGATTTGAATGGTTGGAACATAATAAGAAAATTTATTCTATAAACTACCATAAACAAGTTTCATAGTTTTACTTTATATTGTTGATTGCAGTGTCTTATCAGGATGATAGTCACTCTTGTGGCTGTTGGAGAGTAATTGCAAATGGTAGAAGATTGTTTAGGTTTATTCATCTCAATGAAGATAAACATATAAAGGTAATGTGAAAGATACTAAACTTTAAGATTGAGGTTTTTTGCAAAATAGTCCATTGATAATAATAATATAGTCCATTGAAAAAAATAACAATGAAGTAAAATCTTTTATTACAAATGTATGACAATTTACAAGGGATCACTATACAAGTGAGCATGTTTGATTTACAAGAGCAAAGCTCATAAAGTACATAATGGTCAATTGTACGCAACCAAAAAGAATGGACAATAGGGGGGCTTGAACATTGAAGGAGAGGAGGTGCATGTAACTGCAGCAGGTGAAGCTATGCCTTCAACACCCAAGGCAACCAAAGCATCAAAGAAATGCAAAAGGACTCCTAAAAAGAATGTCCCTTCTCCTAAGAAAAGTTCTCAAAAAAATAAGTAGCTTTGCCTCATTGCTTGTAAGCCCTTGTGTGTATAAGTCATGGAGATGGCTAATAAAAATTTACCACAAAATTTGTACATGTATTTTATATTAATAATAAAGAGATCTTTTATTCAATATCCTTGCATTGTATATTCTTCTCTCTCCTTGTTGATATCTGTAAAAAATATGTTACAAATGTTTAATAATCAGGAAGTGGAATCAAATATACACCTAAATGGATATAATATGATATAAAAACTTACTCATTTGTTATTAAGTTGGAACACAAATGAGCATGGTAGTTCAATATCTTTATTCTGTAAATCCATCCTCACTTGATGTAGTATACATGATGATCTAACCTTTAGGATTGCAATAATGTCCTCATTGAACCAAACATCAAGATCCACTATACGATCTTTGCTAAAATTATCAAGATTTTGGTCTAAAGCAACCAAACTACTACCAACAGAATGCCATCTACTATAATAAAAGCTAAGGATGAAATTTTGAATAGCAATCATATATTTACAAGCTATAGTCTTGATCTATGTTTTTTTTTCCCCTTCTGTCCTAGTGTCATGTCCCTTATCAACAAATTGTATGACATGATCATATGTTAGTCTATTCTGAAAGCATGGTCATTGATCTTCTTATTTCAATATTAGAAAACAAGTCAACAAATATATTAATAGGCATGAGAAAAGTAACTTTTCTTAGCCTACTTGAGATATTAGATTTTAATTCTCTCTATATCTCAAAAAATATTTTACATCTATAGCCCTCACTAGTAGCTGGACTTGGCAAAGGCCACTCAAAGCTTGAAAAATTGGACAAAGGAAGGAGGGATATTGATTCCCATTGGTTGCGCTGTATGGGGACAATATAAGAATGATCATAAAAGAATATTCCATTCTCTGCCAGTTTTGTTTTCTTTCTACCTTTGTACATTTCTTCTCCAATCGAACCATGCATCACATCAATAACATCAACAATAGACTCAACCGGTTGCCATTCCTCAAGATCAGAGAGATAGACATCTACAAGTCAACAAATGTTATAATGGAAAACCTTAAACCAAGTTCAAGAAAAGAAAAACTTTAAGAATGAAACTCTTACAATTTGGTCTATATATTGGAAGATTTGAAGTTTCAAGTTCCAAATATAGCTCTCTATGCATAAACACATGTTGCACCAATACATGTTTTATGCTATTCTTATTTACTCCAAGCTTGAAATCTCAAATTCTACCCTTCCAAGAAGAAATAAACTAGCTCTCATATCTTTGCCTTTTTTCACGTTTTGCCTATTGCATGGTGATCCAATTGTCTTTACTAATGATTGTAAGAATCCATCTT
The DNA here is from genome assembly GCF_053477565.2 of Lygodium microphyllum. Lineage (NCBI taxonomy): Eukaryota > Viridiplantae > Streptophyta > Polypodiopsida > Schizaeales > Lygodiaceae > Lygodium > Lygodium microphyllum. Next base: position 7,981,874 of record NC_141149.1, on the reverse strand, counting down.
CCATCTTTTTGGAATGAGTTAAACACTGATATGGATGTGATTTGGGAGCTTGGATGCCTTGTTGAATGTCGAATTTCTGTATCCATAGCACAAAGAGAGAGAGAGAGAGAGAGAGAGAGAGAGAGAGAGAGAGAGAGAAGACTAGGCTACAATCACAAATGAGGGAAAAACACGAGGGACAAAAGAAAGGAGGAAAAAAATATGTGCCAAGTTTTTTAATAATTTAAATATAGATTAAACCTATCATTATCATTAATCCAAACATATCATTAAATAAAAGTGGTCAAGACTATATATCATTAATGCAAAGGATGTCATAATCACGAATATAAGAGGCTAAAATTAGATATTGATAATAAAAATTCGTAATATTATTAGATATATTTTTTTATAAAATATTTTTTTACTTTTTTTAAAATAGAAGTTTTGTTACTACGGAGGCTTTGCTCCTATTGCTCTAGAGCACTCTCTTTCTATCTCCTAAAATACATTTTTGAGACCTCAAAACTCCCCTAATGAGAGGATAGCCAATAGGCTTACCATCTTGCATATGAAATCGCTCAAGGACTTTCTCGATATACTCCTTCTATAACAAATAAAGGAGCCTCTTAGAGCGATCACGTGTGATGTGCATCCCAAGAGTATGTGAGGCATGGCATTCAACTTATCATGAGTTCTCTCAACAATAAGCCTATTGTATATATAGAGTACCAAAATCATAAGTCTGCCATCATGAGTCTTCTTCATGTATAAACATGTATCCATAACACTACGATTATATCCTTATGAATGCATAAAAGCATCAAACTTGTGGTACCATTCCCTAGGTGCCTGCTTAAGGCCATAAGAACTCTTTCTCAACTTACACACTAGGTGTTTCCTTCCTTTTTCTTCAAATCCCTTAGGCTATTGCATATAGACCTCATCATGTAAGTCCCCATGTAAAAATACAATATTGGCATCCATTTGATAAAGGTGAGCAAGTAATGTGAGTACCAAGCATAGGGTTATCATCGAAGTCAACACCATATGCTTTCTTAAAACCCTTAGCTACCAATATGGCCTTATAAGCGGTGAGCTTGGGACATCCAAGGATACTTTTCAACTTATATACCCACTTTCATGGCAATGCCTTCTTATCACTAGGCAAAGGGACTAAATCCCACGTATGATTAGTCTATAAGGAGCCAAGACAACTCTAACTACATAGCCCTATCATGAGAGTGACTATCATCTCTATGCATGGCCTCATTGTAAGAGAGAGGCTTACCTATATATATCACCATAACATAATCCATGGAGGACGTAAAGTGCTCAGGTTGATGTCTAGGTCTAGTACAGCATCTCAAAGCAGGCTAATCCTACATAGCACAAGCAGGACCTAGGCCACTAGAGCATCAGCTATTGCTGTAGGCTATCTAGTTGGCTATATGAGAGCAAGAGGTTACTCTTGAAAGATTACCCTATGTACCTCAACCACCTGCTCAAGCTGCTTATGTAACTTTTCCTCATGGAAAACGATATCATACCTACAAATGACCTTGTGAGTCTACAGATCCCATAGGCAATAGCCCATCTCACCTACATCCCCATAATCAAGAAAGATACATTTCACAAACTTAGGATCCAGCTTATTATACTTGTCTTTGGGAACATGGTAGAATGCCTCACAACCAAAGACGTGCAAATGAGCATAGTGTTGGGATAAAGGCGCATGTGCCTAGCGCCCGTGTATTACTACACTGATGGTACATGCACACCCATACACTACAGGTGATGGGTGCCCTTCATTGTCAATTTATTCTTTATTCTTTCAATGATATTTTGAATAAAGGAAAGGCTGATCACATTTTGTGACTATTGGAGTTTCCACATATTGTCTCTCTCTCTTGCTCTTGCTCCTTCCACCATAGATCTTGCTTCCACTCACATTTTTTCACTCTCCAGGCTCACTTCCTTCAACTAGTATCAAAGTCATCTTCCCCAAAGCTCAAGCCCATGACCTCGCATTACTTCAGCTTCCATTCAAATACCTACAACAGTCATTTTAGGGAAGCCATTGTTTCTTCACCTTAAGGTATGCATTGAGCTCTACCTTCTTCTTTCCATCACTTGAGGCTTGTTCCAAGGCTTCACTAGGACCTACTAGAGCTTTATCAATGCTACATTCAACTTAGCAATGGTAGCAAGAGTGGCTAGTAGTTTAGCATAAATTATGCTAGTTTTTTGGCCTCCATCTCTGATCAGTCATTTGAAGCCCTTGGGATTAGTTGGCTCACAGTTTATGACAATTTGCTATAATACAATTCAAGATACCACTTAGCTCATTGTGTAGAGATCACTTATGTCTCTCAAAACATCTATTTGATGTCAGATTACTTTGGAATGCTATGTCAATATTTTGAGATGTAATTGGGCTTATTTGAGCACACTCTTGTCATAGTTAACTCAAAGATTTTCTTGCTATACTAACAAAGTTTATCATTTATCCAAAAAAGCATATACCTCTTGTCCTTTAATGCTGACTATCATATCCATGTTGTTTATAGTGGACATCAAGCAATTGTCTGATAAAGATTATGCTTGCTATGATTTGAAGCTACTCAAGTACCACAGTTTGGATGTACCAATACTTTGGTTGTCATGTATACTTATGGATATTTTTATAGTATGCTTGTAAGCTGAGATTGGAGCTTCTTGGATACTTTGACATTGGTTGTCATTCCTCTTCTTGGAGACCACTTGGACACTACAGTCAAAGTCTTGCCTACTACTTGGGTTTAATGCTTTTACATGTATGCTCTATGGATCTTGGATATTTGGATATCATCACATGATGTTTTGAGATTTTCTTGCTCATTTAGCATTTGAATTTTTCTTCAATAGGAGCTACTTGGCTTTATGTAGTAGTGTTGAGACACATTAGCACTTGGATGTACTACTATAGAGCATTTGGTTTATGGAGTTGAGCTTGTGCTTATTACAATGAGATACCGGGACTCATTGTGACATGTACATGCTCTCATGATTTTTATTGGATACAATTACCTTATCATGGACTAATTTGATCTCTTGGCTTGGACCTAATACTTATGTCTATCAAATTATTGTCAATGGTATTTATATGCTTCTAGGTTATATATTGAGCTTTTACTCAATGGGTTATGCATTTGGCAATTCTCTTCATTTACCATTGAGGCCTACCTTGTGTATGATGTCTATTCATATTGCATGTATGTTTTCTGACACATTGTAGTTGTGACAGTCTTCAGTGTCAGTTGTTTCTAGCTTCTTTCTTCTTGGTTGGTCATAGTTGGTTGTTGGCATATTGTTGCAAATTATTACAGTAGCCTATAATTTTATTTTAATGTATTCTATTTGAGGGAAATTACCTAGATTTGACAATCTTTTTCTTATAGTTTGTGGATAGCTCATTACTTTGGCAACAATATCTCTTGTCTCCTGCTTGATTTTGTAGTGGTTTCAGGACTGATTTGAAGGATATTACAATAGTCCCCATCTTGCCATTCTCTATACTTGATTGGTCTCATCATGGGTAGTGGTTCTCACGACAATACTATCTTCAATATTGAGAAACTAGATGGGACCAATTATAGCTATTGGAAAACCCAAACATGGCAGGTTTTAGTGTAAAATTTGTAGGTTAGACCACTCAAAAATGGGGGTGCCAAACCCGAAAACATTGCAACCAAGGATTGGGATGAATTGGATGAGCCATGCAAGTCCACAATATTTTTATTACTCTCTAAGCAAGTTCACTATAATGTTATAATTGAAAATCAAATTACATGTGAGCTTTGGACATAGATTAAGAATCTAGCTTCGCAGGAGATTGAGTTCAATGATATTTTGTATCCTTCATTTTTTATTGGTACTCTACATGAGTCATGGGACACTTTCTGTATGGCTCTCTACGATAAGGATGGGCTAAAATTGCAACATGTTGAGAGTGCCCTCTTGACAAAAGAGGTGAACAGAAAGAATGTGGATGCTTCTGTACATCCCATACATTGATTGTGAGAAACTGGCAAGATGAAAATGGCTATGGTAGAGACTCTAATAGGTCTTAGTCTAGGACATGTGGATGATCTCGCAGTAAGTCCCATGGCCCCAAGCCCCATGATAGAGACTCTAATAGGTCTTAGTCTAGGGCATGTGGACAATCTTGTAGTAAGTTCCATGGCCCCAAGTTTGGCCTTACTTATCATTATTGTGGAAAACCAAGTCATATCTAGACACAGTGCCATAAAATACATGAAGACAAATGTAAGGAAAAGGGAAAGGGTAAAGTGTAGGACAAGAATGATGATTGCATCATTGTGCCTAGAAAGTATATTATTAAGATTGAGAAGATTAATGTGGTGTAACCTAATGTATCTGATGATCTTATCTTGGTAGCTTCTTCTTTGAATGCTTCACAGTTGGCTAATGCTTTATCAGGATATACTCAATGTGGGTTTTGATAGATTCAAGGGCTTTCTTTCATGTGACCTCTCATAGAGAGTGGTTTCACTTCTATTGTAGTATGGCTGGATCTATCCATTTACATAATGACTTGGCACTAGAGATCATTGGTATTGGTGATGTCCAGCTACGTTTTGGTTCGGGGAGCATGTTCAGTCTTCATAATATACATCTCATATACTAGCTCTCATAAAGAGTCTTATCTTTGTTGGCACCTTGGATGATGCATGTTATATTGTCTCTTTTGGTGATTCCTCATGGAAGATTACCCATGGGAATCTTGTTATTGCACATCATGCTAAGTCTAGTACCCTCTATCCCATGCTTGTATTTGGGTCAATTGAACATGTTTTGGCTATGGTTACAATTCCACATGTATCTCTTTAGCATTGTCGCCTTGGATACATGTCTTTGAAAGGAATGAAAATGCTTACTAGTTTGTAATATCTTTCACCCCTAGGCTATAAGTATTTTGAGTCTTGTGATCATTATTTATACAGCAAGCAGACACGTAGTATGCATAAGAAGTTTGGCATAAAGTGCATGGGTGAGCCTTTGGCTCTTGTTCATTTGGATGTATGTGGTTCCATACCCTGTGAGTTGCTAGGTGGTGCAAAGCACTTTGTCATATTCATTGATGATTACTCACATAAGATTTGGGCTTATCCTATTAAGTATAAATCAGATGTATTATCTACCTTTCAACATTGGCTTGCTCTTGTTGAGAACTAGTCTAGGTATAGGTTGAAATCTGTAAGGTCAGATAATGGGGTTGAGTGCGTCTCAAAATCTTTTGAGCAGTTTTGTGATGAGCGGGGTATTAAGCGTCAGTTGACTGCCCCTTACACCCCTCCCCAAAATGGTATTGCCGAACACATGAACAAGACAATTCAAGAGAGAGTCTGCAATATACTTAGCCAAGTAGGCTTAGCCCAATACTTTTGGGCTAAGGCAATTACTACTATTATACACTTGATTAGCAAGTCCCCTTGCACAGCTATTGATTGCAAGGTTGCACAGGAGGTATGGATTGGAAAACCTCCATCCTATGCTCATTTGTGCATCTTTGGCTGTGAGGTATTCTACCATGTTCACAAGGACAAGTGCAATAAGTTGGATTGTAAGTCAGTGAAATGCATCTTTCTTGGTTATTGGGATGCAATTGAGATGAACTATTGCCTATGTGATTCATAGGCTCGCAAGGTTATCCACAATCATGATGTCATTTTCCATTAGGAAAATATGCATAAGTAGCCTCAATAGGTGGTTGAGATATACAAGGTGATTTTTCAAGAGGAGCCTCTTGCTCACATACAGCTAGCATGATAGTCTGCAGAGCTACTCTACTAATGTTCCAATGGCCAAGGCCTCACCTGTTGTGTGGGATCAACCTACTTTGAGATGCTCTGCTAGAGCTAGATGTCCACTTGAGCACTTTACACCTTCCATGGATTATGTTATGCTAACAAATGGAGGTGAGCCTCTCTCTTATGATAAGGTCATACATAGAAATGATAATCACTCATGGGGAAGGGCTATGCAGTCAAAGTTTGACTCCTTACAAACTAACCATACATGGAATTTGGATCCTTTGCCTGGCGGCAATAAGAAATTTCCATGCAAGTGGGTATATAAGCTAAAAAGTATCCCTGGATGTCCCAAGCCCACTTATAAGGCTAGATTGGTAGCTAAGGATTTCAAGCAGGAATATGGTGTTAACTTCGATGAAGTTTCTCTCATGTGGTCGAAATGATGACCCTATGCTTGGTACTAGCATTCGTTACTCAACTAGATGTGGATCTTTATCAAATAGATGTAAATAATGTTTTTTTATATGGAGACTTGCATGATGAGCTCTATATCTAGCAGCCTAAGGGCTTTGAATAAAAAAAGGTAGGAAACACCCAGTGTGCAAGTTGAGAAAGAGCATTTATGGCCTTAAGTAGGCACCTAGGGAATGGTACCAAAAGTTTGATGCTTTTATATATCCGCAAGGATATAGCCATAGTGCTATGGATCCATGTTTATACAGAAGAAGGCTTGTGATAGCAGCCTTATGATTTTGGTACTCTATGTGGATGATATGTTTATTTTTGGGAGAGCTCATGATGAGTTGGACGCCTTGAAAACTTAGCTCAAGAAGAGCTTTGAGATGAAGGACATGGGATAGGCCTCACATATTCTTGGAATATGCATAATGTGCAATCGCTCTAAGGGGCTTCTTTATCTATCTCACAGAAGAAGTATATCCAAAAAGTCATTGAATGATTTCATATGTAGAATGGTAAGCCTATTGCCTATACTCTACCTTCTCATGTGAAGGTTAGCATAGCTAATTATCCATAGTTTGATGAGCCAAAGGCTAAGATGGGCAAGATCCCTTATGCATCCACTGTGGAAAATTTGATGTATGTTATGATAGCCACTTGTCCTGACATAGCATTTGTAGTGGGAATTGTGGCATGTTATATGGCCACACCTAGCAGACGACATTCGGATGCTATCAAGGGTATCATGAGATACCTAAATGACATAATAGCTATGTTCATATATTATGGTGGCCATGATACAGGAATCATGGGATATGTTGACTCTGATTATGCAAGATATATAAACAGGAGAAATTCCACCTCTAGCTCTCTAGTTAAGTCGTCTGGTGGTAGGCCTTAGTATTACTAATGTAGTCCCTACAGTACATTTGGATTCTATGAGTACTATCCAATCAGCTAAGATTCTAGTCTTCCATACGAAGACGAAACACATTGAGGTGAATTATTATTTCATCAGAGAGGTTGTTGAGGACAAGTCTATTGACCTTGTCAAAAACTAACCAAAATCCTGCAGATTTACTTACGAAAAGTCTCTCAGCAGATTGTTTTGCTTTCCTTAGGAAGTTGATAGGCGTTGGATGAGATGACTTTTTTCTCATCTTGTTGTACTTATGTATATTTATACTTTTTCACTTTTTGTCTTGTTCTCTCCTCACTAAGGGTACATTCACCTTTAAGTGGGAGGTTATTGGGGGTAAAGATGCATGTGTCTAGCTGCCCCTATATTACTACACTAACAATACTCACACACATGTATGTTATAGGTGGCAAGCGCCCATTACTATCACTTCATTCTTTATTCTTTTAGTGAAATTTTGAATACATTAAAAAAATTTGTCACTATTGGAGTTCCCACATCCTCTCTCTCTCTCTCTCTCTCTCTCTCTCTCTCTCTCTCTTATCTTGCTCCTTCCACCATAGCTCTTTCTTTCCCTCTTGTATTTCCAATTTGGGCTCACTCCCTTCACATAGGATGGAGGTTTCCGAGTCCAAACCTCCTCTACAACCTAGCAATCAATAGCAGTGCAAGGGAACTAGTTCACCAAGTATATAGCAGTAATAATGTCCCCAGTCCAAAAGTGTTGGGGTAAGCATGCCCCTGACTAAGCATACTACAAAATCCCTCTTGAATCATCATGTTCATGCATTCGGAAATACCATTCTAGGGAGGGGTGTAAGGGGCGGTCAACTGACGCTTAATACCCTGCTCATCGCAAAATTGCTCAAAAGCTTTTGAGACATACTCACCCCCATTATCCGACCTTAGGCATTTCAACCTATACCTAGACTGGTTCTAAATAAGAGAAAGCCAATGTTCAAATGTAGATAAGACATCTAATTTTTACTTATTAGGATAAGCCCAAATATTATGTGAGTAAGCATCAATGAATGTGACAAAGTACTTCACACCACCTAGTAATTGATAGGGTATGGAACCACATGCATCCGAATGAACAAGAGCCAAAGGCTTATCCATGCAGTTCATACCAAACTTCTTATGTGTACTTGATACCAGGAGGCATATTTCACGGTGGATTCCGTGCCATGGTGGATTCCGTGAGGTTTTTCGATGGATTCCGTAAACTTTGATGACCAGGGCTCATACACAAAGTGGATTCTTTGTGCGAGAAGTTGATGGGGACGCCTATCCTTTTCGGGCGTTTCATTAATTTAGTGTGTGGTGATTCCATAGCGGGTGATTCCGCAAAATGCATATTAAATTAATAAACGTTTATGAGTTTAGAGTGCGCACTCGTAATAAATTAAGGTTAGGATTTATTTCTAACCAGTTGATTTATTTATGTAGCTGAAGACTACTAGGTATTCACTTTTGTCGGTTTAATTGTATTATTTTACTAACGATTGTGAATTCTTCAGTTGATGTGTAGAGATAGCAGCAGTGGCGGAGGAAAGCATTGAAGGATAGCAAGTATTCAATTTATGGATTATATTTTGATAGGCGCCACGCCTATATTTTGTCATGCCTATTTATTGAGGCATCGATTATTTATTATTATTTTGTATGCGCATGGGCGCACGGTTATGTTATTTCTATTTGGACATTGTATTGGGCGTGCCAGACTCTTTGGGCACCATCCGTAGCTTTATTCCTATTTTTGTGTTAAAGCAAACTCAAAAGCTAAAAGCTTGCTATTTTGTAATTTGGGCTATTATTTGAGCATGAAGATGAAATATACATAAAATACATGCTTTGTGGAGCGCTCACACAAGGCATGGGGGGAGAATGCACCCAATTGGTCTCTTGCTCTAGTCGTTCATGCTTTTTACCTTGTAATTTGTGCAAAAAGTAGAGTTCCATTGTTCTTGGGGACCTTCCGGCATTCACTACACGAGCATACAGCCTCCGATCTGCGCAACTCCGGGGGTATGATGCCAGGAGGCATATTTCACGGTGGATTCCGTGAGGTTTTTCAGTGGATTCCGTAAACTTTGATGACCGGGGCTCATACACAAAGTGGATTCTTTGTGCGAGAAGTTGATTAGGACGCCTGTCCTTTTCGGGCATTTCATTAATTTAGTGTGTACATGGGTGATTCCATAGCGGGTGATTCCGCAAAATGCATATTAAATTAATAAACGTTTATGAGTTTAGAGTACACACTCGTAATAAATTAAGGTTAGGATTTATTTCTAACCAGTTGATTTATTTTATGTAGCTGAAGACTACTAGGTATTCACTTTTGTTGGTTTAATTGTATTATTTTACTAACGATTGTGAATGCTTCAGTTGATGTGTAGAGATAGCAGCAGTGGCGGAGGAAAGCATTGAAGGATAGCAAGTATTCAATTTATGGATTATATTTTGATAGGCGCCACGCCTATATTTTGTCATGCCTATTTATTGAGGCATCGATTATTTATTATTATTTTGTATGCGCATGGGTGCATGGTTATGTTATTTCTATTTGGACATTGTATTGGGCGTGCTAGACTCTTTGGGCACCATCCATAGCTTTATTCCTATTTTTGTGTTAAAGCAAACTCAAAAGCTAAAAGCTTGCTATTTTGTAATTTGGGCTATTATTTGAGCATGAAGATGAAATATACATAAAATACATGCTTTGTGGAGCGCTCACACAAGGCATGGGGGGAGATTGCACCCAATTGGTCTCTTGCTCTGGTCGTTCATGCTTTTTACCTTGTAATTTGTGCAAAAAGTAGAGTTCCATTGTTCTTGGGGACCTTCCGGCATTCACTACACGAGCATACAGCCTCCGATCTGCACACCAGTACTACATGTCTACCTACCATATAAACAATAATCACAAGACTCAAAACAGTTATAGTCTAGGGATGGAAGATATTGTGAACTAGTAAGCATTTTCATTCCTTTCAAATACATGTATCCAAGGTGATGATGCTAAAGAGATACATGTGGAACCATAGCCATAGCTAAAACATGGTCAACTAACCTAGATACAAGCATGGAATAGAGGGTACTAGACTTAGTACCATGTGCAATAACAAGATTCCCATGGGTAATCTTCCATGAGGAATCACCAAAAGAGGCAACATAACTTGCATTATCCAAGGTACTAGTAGAGATAAGGATTTTCGTGAGAGCCAATACATAACATACATCATGAAGAGTAAACATGAAGTAAACATGTTGCCTCAACCAAAGCACAATTGAACATCACTAATACCAACTACCTCCAATGATAGGTCATTACCCAAATGGACAAATCCAGTCATAGTGTGATAGGAGTGAAACCACTCTCTATGAGGGGTTACATGAAAGAAAGTCCTTGAGTCTATTAACCAACACTGAGTATATCCTAATAAAATATCAATCAGCTCTGTGAAGCATCCAAAGAAAAAGCTACCAAGATAGGATCATCAAATATATCATGGTGCACTACATTAATCTCCTCAAACTTGACACTAGATTGCCCTGCTAGGCACAATGCTACGATCATCATTCTTGTCCCTGAACTTTACCATTTTCACTTTCCTTGTGCTTATATTTATGTATTTTATGACACTGTGGTTGAATATGGCATACTTTTTCACAATAATGACAAGTAATACTCGACCTATGGACATGGGACCTATTAGAGTCTCTAGCATGGCCATTTCTATCCTACCAGCCCCTCACTGTTAATGCATGGGACATATGGGAAGCATCCACATTCTTTCTATTCATCTCTTCTATCAAGAGGTTACTCTCAATATCCTACAGTTTTAGCCCATCCTTAACACAGAGAACTGTACGGAAGTGTCCCCATGACTCAAGTAGAGTACCAAGCAAAAATAAAGAATGCAAAGTATCCTTGAACTCAATCTCTCACGAAGCTAAGTGGTTGATGATGGAGTGAAACTCATTCAAGTATGTAGACGTAGAAGTTCCTTCATGCAAAGGTCCATCAACTATTTCAGCCAATATATTTGAGATAGGACTCTGCTTATTTGTCACAAAGATTCTTAATCTGTATCCAAAGCTCATATGCAGTCTGATTTCTAGTTATACCATTGTAGTGAACCGCCTTGAGTGATAAAATGATGGTGGACTTGCATAGATCATCTAGTTCATCCCAATCCTCAGTTCGCAACACCCCCATTTTTTAGTGGTCTAACATGCAATTTCTAACTAAAACCTGCCATATCTGGGTCTGCTAAGAGTTTTGATTGGTCCCATCTAGTTTCTCAATATTGAAGATAGCACTATCATGAGAATCACTAGCCATAATGAGACCAAGCAAGTACATAGAAGGCCAAGATGGACTACTGTAATATCCTATAAATCAACCTCTAAACTACCGCTATATCAAGAGAGAGATAGGAGATACTACCAAAGTAATGAGCTATCCACAACCTATAGGCAAAAGACTATCAAGTCTAGGTGATTTCCCTCAAATAGAATGCATAAAGATTGAAAATGATAGGTTGTTATAATAAACTATAGCAATATGCCAACAACCAATTGTGAGCAACCAAGAAGGGAGAAGCCAAGAACAACCAGCACTGAAAACTATCATAACTGCAATGTTTCAGTAACCATAAATCTTGAGAAAATTACTATATATATATCCTCTATATCACATGCGTCCAAGGTCTATTTATAAATATCCCTATCTGTGAGTTTTTCCTTACCCCTTTATATGGGACCCTTTTGTATGTAAAAAATGTGTAAAATGGTATTTTAGAAATCCCTATATTGAACCTACGTGATACATACATATATTTATGATTGACCTCCCCAAGCCATACATGCAATTGGCATAGAGTTCATGCACAAGGTAGGTCTCAAGGGTAAATGAAGAGAACTACAAAATGCATACCCCACTGAGCAAAGGCGGTAAATGAAGAGAACTACAAAATGCATACCCCACTAAGCAAAGGCTCAAGGCATAACCTAGAAGCATATAAATACCACTGACAACACCCTGATAGACATAAGTACCAATTCCAAGCCAAGAGATCAAATCAGCCCACAATAGGGTAAGTGCATCCAATAAGTATCAAGAGAATATGTGCAGATCACATTGAGTCCCACTCTCTCACTGTGATAAGCTAAGCTCAATTGCATAAACCAAATGATCTATAGTACATTCAAGTGACAATGTGGCTCAATACACAAAGCAGAGCAGCTCCCATTGAAGCAAAAGTTGAAGGTTACATGAGCAAGCAAAGCTCAAAACATAATGTAAATGACATCTAGACATCCAAGATCCATAGAGCATACATATGGAAGCATAAAGCCCAATATATATTCTTGAAGCATATAATGGTAAGGATGGAAGCAATGGAAGCATAAAACCAAGGTGCTAAATCATTCAATGTGGCTCAAAATATATTCTCAAATGTAACCATAGACATGTCAAAACCCATACATCAGTACAAGGATGTACATTAGTATATGCCGGACCCGATAAGCATATAAGCCTTCAATGCATAAAGCTTTTAAGCGATACACTTGCTATGTGTCCACTATATATAAAGCAAATAAACCTACTTCAAATGGAGCAAAGAAAGCTCAAACCTATCTAGGAAGCATCTCAAGACATGTACCAAGCATCCCCAAGTATCAACTTAACATGCGAGCATCAATACCAAGCCCCGGAAGCATCAAATAACAAGAGGCGTATGCTTTTTCTAGATAAATGACATTCAATCCTATTATTATTGCAATTAAATCTCTATGAAAATTGAGCCAAAATTTTTCTCAAATCATTCTAGTAGCATCTCACATAAATGCCATATTGTCCCCCAGGTATTTAGCATCAAAACATGTGCATACAGACATCCCAAAAAGCATGTGCAAGCTCTGATGTCTAAGAAAACTCTATTCAAACCTATATAATAGAAGGTTTGCTATATATTTCAACAAAGAACAGAGGTTGGGACCTCCAGTACATAAGTGATCAGTGTCAAAAAGAGTCCAAGAGGTTTCCCAAGTGTTGGGGGGTGTCAATGACCACATGGGAGGTAGAAGAGACACACAAATAATCAAGGAGGTGGGCTAGACAACCAAGCACAAATCACGCTGGCTAGTCTGTTGTGTGGTTTCTACTATGGATGAGTTGAATGTGGCACAAGGGGATCTCCAATTGGTCCAAAGGAAGCCATGGAACAAGCCTCAAGTGATGGGAAGAAGCCGAGAGAAGATGGAGCTCAATTCATACCTTGAAGGTTGAAGCTATGGCTGCCCAAGACTATGAACTATTGTGGGTATTCAAATGTAAGCTGAAGTAATGCTGAGTCATGCGGCTTGAGCTCTCAAGGAAGATGGCTCTAATACTAGTTGAAGAGAGTGAGCGGAAGTGGAAGCATGTGAACAAAAGCAAGGGCTATGGTGGATGGAGCAAGAGTAAGAGAGGAAAAGAGGGACACAAGATGTGGAAACTCCAATAGTCGCAATGTGTGACCAGCCTTCCTTTCATTTAAATATCACTAAAAGAATAAAAAACGAAGTGATAGTGATGGGTGCTTGTTACCTACAATGTCTAGATGTGCAGGTACTATTAGTGTAGTAATACACTGGCAAGTACACAGACCTTTACCCCCAATATACATAGCTCTCTTTAGCAATGTTTAAGAAACTCATTATGAGACACATTCCATCCAAGAAAGCAGAGGAATTTCTATTGTCTTTGGGTGGAAGCTTTCCCAAAGTCCATTAAGATGATCAAGATGAGCGAAGCATCATAAATAACCCCTCGGTCATCAAAGAGAAAGATAAACTCGTTGTTGTTGTCCTCCATAATAGCAAGCAACACTACAAACAACAATTGGCTAGTTGTGCTATAATCGGATTATGCCATGGCCCTTGCCCCATGATAGAGTATTTCAAAATGTGGACTTGGTTCAATGTGGAAACTATGGGGGCAATGATGCTTGTGGTGCCATGCCTGGCTAACAATTATTCTATTTTCTAAGGTCCTGGTGTAGAAATTACACGACATTACGGATAGAATGTGAACAAGGTGTAGAGAACTCACAACAAATATGAGAAGAACATAAACTACTTTAATTTCAAATAGACTAATACAAAGATGGCTCTATCCACCATGCACTTCCACTATGAAGCTTAGATGGTGATCAAGAGCTTAAGGACCGTAGCTTGATGAACTCTAATTGGATGAAAGATAGATTAACGATGTCTTTAGATAGGTCTTCCTTTTATAGCCTAGGAAGGTAGTCTGGTTGGCACGCTTGATCATATTATGAATATTCACTAATCATCCTGGGAATATTCTAAGGAGTATTTTATTTACCATCAAGTTGAGAGGACACTGCCCCCGAACCCATGTCAAGGGAGCCGCTGGCCCCTTAAGACCCCCCAACAACCATGGGCTGCTTTTTTAGCCCCCGAACCCCAAAATAAGGGCATGTGATAATTCCCACACCCCACAACTCAATGCATTGTGCCTCAAGTTGCTACCAATTTAACTACTCTATCTAACTCGAAGACTAGATCCACAAAGGTCAACCTTTTGCTATCCAGTCACATAGACCTCATCTAACATACAAGTCATGACCCACCTAATGCCCATGCTCACACATGGCTTCTCCTCATAATTGGAGCCTTACAACTTTGAGCACCATGGATCATTGAAGTTAGAAATTGAGTAGGGGCCCTTGTATCTCCCCTTCTCATGAGGTCACCCATTCCAGTATTGTTCACACTAGTGCACGCTTAATTGGAAGTTTCCCATACTTAGGCCATCCAAAACCTTAAGGTGATGGATGATCTCCAATCTACCCAATTATGAAAATCTTCTGCCATTTGGCCTAGGATTCAAGCCTAGTCTCAACTCATTACCACAATACCAATAGTGAGCTAGTTTTCTCTAACAAGTGTAGATTGCATTTCCAACATATGGCACTAAAAATTCTTAGCCATGAACAATCATTATGGATGGTTAGAAACTTTCCCTCTTTAGATGTACTATAGACTTTAGCCCTAATGGTCCCAAGCCAATAAAAACCCCCATTTGGATAGAACTCCAAAAACTCCCTACATTCTTTCTTTCCTAGCTCAACAACATAATTGTCCCTTTGGGTCGTATTCTGTGACAATATCCTATTAATGTCTTTAATCCTAGATGGCATCCACAAGTTCTAGTTGACACTGACTTGGCTAAAGAGCTCCTAGAATACCTTAAAAATTTTTATGAAGTATGGAGCTCACATCTTAGATCAACTTATAGTATTCAAGAACCTCTCCAATTCTTTCTTCAAGTGCCACAAGCAAGGTTGGTTTATTTAAGACTGTCTAAAAATGAAGCCCCTGAAACAATATAAAGCAGGATAGTATTAGAACTCAATTGATGGGTTTCACACTATAAACAACAAAAAATCCAAAGAAAAAGGAAAATTTCCCCTAGATGCAACAAGTCCAAAAATCTCAATAATTTTTGTCCATTGTTAATGGAGCTAGTTGATCTTGAAAACTATAGTTCATAGCTCATTAGATAACTTAGATTAGATTCAATAAAGAATTATAACCTAAACTCTTCCCCCTCCCCTCCCAAAAAAAAGGGAAGTCACATGTCCTAAGTTGAAGAGGAATCTCTCCCACATAGAAAGTAATTCAAACAAAAAATGCTTTGACTAATGAGAGTAGCACTGCCTCCAAATGTAGGGACTCCAAAGCAAGAACAACCTCAAGTTCTCCTAAAGAAAAATTTCAAGGCCAAAGGGCAACATGAATAACAAACATTAGTGGTGGTGAACTCACTAAAAATGGTTTTCTATAATAACAAAGATCTCAGTAATCCAATCAAGGTGAGGACCATAAGAAATTGACTTTTTAAAATTATTCTAACCCTAGATTGCATATGTTTGTAAGAAGTTAAAGCTATAGGAAATAACCTCTTCAAGAATTGGGGAAGAGTCTCATTAGAGTGCACTTGGCACTATACCAACCATGGTGGAAAGAGCAGTGGAGATGCACTTAGGATTCACAATAAACATGTAAGTATTATTTCTTAGGCATGAAAAGATCTCTCACACACACCAATGGGTTGTAGCAATTCTCAAGGATGTAGAGAAATTTTCCATTGTTTCTGTGTATGTGAATTGTCATTTCATGAAAAAAGGAGACATTTGGAATTCCCCTCAAAATTTTAACTACCTAATGATCTTAATGGAAGACTATGGTTGAGACCTTCAAAGACCATTTTCAATAGAAGGGAAAAATCGTATTAAGAAAAAAGAAGAGTGCATGGATCAAAACCAAGAAAGCCCATTCTCGTGCTAAATGCACAATAGTCATGGCATTGGACAAAATTTTATTCTTTCAAAAGCTCCAAATCATCTAACCAAGGAACTTGCAACTCTCTAAATATCTTCTAATCTTAATGTGGCTTAAGTAAATATGGGGGGAAATGGGAGAGGACTAGGGTTTAGAGATAGAGCCAACCAATTAGGGTCACTGAATGCATTTGACTTGACGAACCCTAAGTGTAGTGAACTACTTGAGAGTGCATCTATTTTTTTACTATTCTTTCCTTATTTTTTATATTTTCTTTTTCTTCTCTCTTCTTTTTGTCGGTGAATGAGAGCAATGTTGTACAACTTGTCTTGTAGACTTATAAAGTTGAAATTGAAGTGTGAGAGGAAAAATAATGAACCTAGCTCACAAGATAGAACTCTATATTGGAGTGTGCACAATGAAGATTGAATACTGAGCCTAGAGATTGGAAGCACAATGCCTTGTTATCACTAAAGATGTTGTTGAAGAAGAATCTATTTGTTGAGATAAGGATTTTGGTACTCATTTAAGTGTTCTACAACTCTTACATAAGTAGATGAAAATTGGATATTGCACTCAATGTATGTCTTTGAGACATTTGGGATGTCATCATCGATGAATTTCTAATGCCCTTGTCTCTTGTTAAACTCTCTCAGATGATCTTGATAGCTTAATGTTCCTATGATTTTCCATCTTGATGCTCTTGGAACTTGAGATTTTTAGAAATGCTTCTAGTGGTGGTTTCATCTTCAAGTCTTGAATTTTGACTACTTTGTTAATTTAGTCATTATCTATCATGTTCTTGCATTCACTTGGTGAAACTTTGAGAGTACCATACGATACATTATTTCATTTTAAAAGATAAAAAGTAGACAATTTTGTTGCTTTTTTCCACCATACCACAAATAGAGCTTATACCTTGTATTGTTCCCTCACATACGATATAACAATGTTCCATAACTTGAGGAATTTCAACTTGGTTGTTGTAAACTTTAAATAAAACTATGTAGACAAGTGAATTAGGTATATATAAGAGTTAAGTGGATGACAATATATCATCACTTTGCCTCAAAATGAACCATTCATAGAAATCTAGATTTTATTGTAATGAAGCATGGGTATCAAGAAGATGTGATGATAGTATAAGATTGGCCCCACAACCTTGTACAATGGCAAGTATGGAGGGAATTCAAAGCTTTTCACCACTCTTGCAAGCTCAAGTACCAAGCTTACAGACAAGAACTTTGAGAAATGCAACTATGGTTACCTCTCATCTAACCATTGCCACTCTCTGATAATTGTAGTGAACTCACCAATTTACCTTCTCGTTGTTGTAGTCTATCTGTGAAAGGCTTGCCTCGATGGATCCATGATCCTTGCAGCTATGTGAGCTTTACCAAGAAGAAGAAAGAGAAGAAGAAAAAGTGAGAGCTTCTCCAATTGGTCCCTCACTCTAGCTCACACTCTCCCTCTCTCTCTCTTTCAATCTCTCCCTCTCTCACACAAGCAAGAAGAGAATTCTCAAGAATTAGCTTATCTATTCACTTTCTAATTTTTATACATGGCCTCAATTTTTGGGCATCCTAATTTTACATATGCTTAGATTGACCTCTCACTAGCATACACCATTTACATTCTTTTACTTACTCACCAACTAGCTTGGCTGAGATTAATTGTTACAATTTGCACAAGAGTAAGCCCAATGCTCTTGTATAAAAATAAATCCAAGTAATTTTCTAATATCAAAAATTACAAGCTATTTTTTGTTCTACTCTTCTTGCACCTCTGTAATTTTTTCCATTTCTATTTTGCCTTCTTCTGCACATTCCTTGGTTGTGCCTTCATAAATGGGGTAACATCACCCCTCTCTTAGAGTTGTGCTAGTCCCATGGCACTTTGTGGTCTGATGAGGTCTATCTATACCTGGTGCATATTAGAGGTGTAGAGTGTAACTAGTAGTATCCTTGTGCTTTGGGCTAGGGCTTAGCAAAAATGGAATTCGCTTCAGGTTAGTCTTCAAGGATAGGCTCACTAACAAGTTAGAAGAGGGAAGGATCAAGATTATGTGGACCATCAATGTTGTTGGTTTCATCAAGCTTCTCTTCAAGCTAGATTCTCACCGTAGAAGGGTGTGTGCGCTACCTAAGATGGTGTTTATATCACTATGATATGACTTTTGTGTTGGTGCTAGTGCAACTTGGAGATGAGTATCACAAGTATGCTTGGAGTGTTGTCTCACACTTGAGGACCTAGTTACTATTAGAGAACCCTGTTACTACAAGGACGACCCAGTTATTGTTGTCTCACACTTGAGGAACCAGTTATTGCTAGGAGAGGTGTAGTGCAAAACTCAAGGTGATAGGTCTACCAATGTTATTAGGATGTCTTGCCCTTGAGGTGCCTTGATTTTGTGAAGTGGGGAAGGGTTAGGGGTTATGGTCCCCTAGGTATTGTAATTATGTGTGGTTCCTAGTATTTTTCTTTTCCTTTTTCTTTCTTTTCCCCCCCATTTTTTTAGAAGCAAAGTATACAAGTAAATGAGTAGGATTTCATTGGGGCTCTCTCTAATTCCTTGATGGTGGTCAATGTAGTGGCCGCAAGGATCTTTCTACGTATGCTTTGCTTATCATATAGGTCTTTAGTGCAGACCTTGATGTCTACCAAGCATGTCATTAGAAGGAAAGGGTGGCTACAGTTGGTAAACTAGCTAACATTCATCTTCTAGTAGCTTGAAAAAGTATGTTGGTAGTAGTGGAAAAAGGTTTCTGCAATGTAGGCATAAGACCATACAATCTAGGTCAACAAAGAGTCATCGATACTAGGTTGGTACATGTACATGTCTTCATTTTCACAAAGACATGTACATGTATGCTTCCCAATATTCTTTCTTATCTTAAAACTATGGCACATATGGGAAGGATCCAATCCTTGCAAGGTCGTAGTTAACTCTGTGCCACCTAGGATAAGGCATGTAAGTGGGGTTCCCTCGTTTCGATAGTAGTGAGCTACAGAAAGCTACCCATGCTTCCACATTGTCATCCAATATATTCCTTCTCTGGGCATGCTGAGACTCATAACCCTTCACATTCCTTGGTACCTTAAACACCTTATCAAGAAGTACTCTCTCTATGAGACAAGAGGGTATGTTTGGCACTTGTTGAAAAGTGGTAGTGAGATTTATTATGCTTTTTTCCACATTTTCTCTTCTCCATTGCATGGCTTTTATAGTATTTCTTGGAGGATTGTTGTCCTTTCTATTTCTATGGTGGTTTCTAGTTGTGGAGTTATTGGCTACTCATGTTCTTTCTTGGAAAAAATCTACTTCAAGTGCAAGGGGTGATGATGATGGTGCTTCCATGGTTTGGGTGGGTTCTTCAGTGTGATGACTATCCCTTCTACTATGAAATGTAGAGCCCCAGTGGAAGCACGTAAGTGGAAGAAGCAAGAGCAGAGTAAGAGCTATGGCAAATGAAGCCATAGATTGAGAGAGAGAGACATTGTATATGGGAACTCCAACTATCACAATGTGTAACTAGCCTTCCCTTATTCAAATGTCATTGAAAAAATAAAGAATAAAGTGACAATGATACATGTCTACCACTTATAGTGTATAGGTATGTAGGTATTACCACTATAATGAATACATGGTTGGTTAGGCATAGGTGCGTTTATCCCCAATAACCTCCCATTTAAGGGCAAATGTACCCCTAGTGAGGAGAGAACAGGGAAAAAGTAACAAAGTATAAATGTACATAAAGTACAACAGGATCTCAACAAGATGAGGATTAGATGTCATGTCATCCTATGCCCATTATCTTCCTACGGAAGGAAAAATGTTCTGTTAAGAGATGTTTAGTGAGTAGATCTATGAGATTCTTGTCAATCAAGATCTTGATAAGCTCAAAAGACTTGTCCTCTACCACCTCCTTATGATGAAGTGATAGTGCACCTCAATGTGCTTTGTCTTTGCATGGAAGATCGGATTCATAGGTATAGCACTAGTTGATTAGTATAGTCAATTATTCACAGTTAGACTTAGTAGGCCACTTTCCTTTATATTTTATCTTATCTATACTTTGTGTACATTGTATTGTGTGTGAAATAAGAAGAAAAAACCAGCAAGAAAAAGTTTTTATCGCTATCTCTCTTCTTGTGTTCTTGAGTGAACTTCCTCTTGTGTGTATGGTGTGTGTTTGACACAACTACTTAAGCAAGTCTCTCCACTATACAATTTGTGACATTCATAGCATCTAGCTCATCAAAAGCAAGTCTCCCAATAATCAACATATCATCCACATAGACTACCAAAATCATAAGGTTTCCATTATGGGCCTTCTTTGTGTATAAACACAGATTCATTTATCAATATGGGTATAATCCTGTGAATCTATGAAAGTATGTGGTGCCATTCCCTAGGTGTCTGTTTAAGACCATAAAGGCTCTTTCTTAACTTGAAAACTAGGTGTTCCCTAAATTTTTTCTCAAAGCCCTTAAACTGCTACATATAAACCTAATCATGAAGGTCCCCATATAAGAAAGCTATCTTTACATCCATTGGATAAAGGTCCATATCTAATTGTGCAACAAAGCCAATACCAAGTATAGGGAAGTCATCTTGACTATAGGAGAGAAGACTTCATGAAACCCAACACCATGCTCCTTAAAACCCTTAGCAAGAAATATGGCCTTTTAGGTTGAGGCATAGGGCTTCTAGGAGTACTCTTTAACTTTTACACCCAATTGCATGGCAAAGCACATTTTCCAATAGGCAAAGGAATCAAATTCCACGTATGACTTTTTTGTAGTGAGTCATACTCTGACTGCATGGCTCTCTTCCTAAGAGTGACTATCACCACTATGAATGGCCTCATCATAGGTACGATACTCACAAGCATCT
This sequence comes from Lygodium microphyllum, assembly GCF_053477565.2. Taxonomy (NCBI): domain Eukaryota; kingdom Viridiplantae; phylum Streptophyta; class Polypodiopsida; order Schizaeales; family Lygodiaceae; genus Lygodium; species Lygodium microphyllum. The sequence goes on along the minus strand of NC_141149.1, from coordinate 7,960,441 downwards.
AACACCATAATATAGGGTGCAAACCGATCAAGCTAATGTCTATCTCTAATGGATTGCCACAAAATAGGCTATGCAGCCTATACATTCTATTTTTCATTATGTACATGGACCATTAGTACATCAATTAGAGGCTGTCTAGCTAGTTGTATAATAGCAGGAGGCTCCTCCTAAAATATCACCTTGCATACCTTAACAACATGCTTGGGACTGCTTTTACATTTTCTCCTCATGAAAAACAACATCATGGCTATAGATGACCTTCCAAGCATGCGGATTCCAAAGGCAATAGCCCATCTTGCCTACAACTCCATAACCAAGAAAGATCCATTTTATGGACTTAGGATCTAGCTTATCAACTTTGTGCTTGGAAACATGGCAAAAGGACTCATAACCAAAGACACACAAATGAGCATACAATGGAGGTCTTCTAGACCATACCTCCTCTATATCCTGATAGTCAATAGTAGTACATGGGGATTGATTAATCAAATGTACAACAATAGTAATTGCCTCAGTCCAAAAGTGTTGCAATAAACCTATCTAGCTAATCATACTATGAACTCGGTCCTAAATCATCCTATTCATGCACTTAGCCATACCATTCTGAAGTGGGGTATATGGGGTGATCAATTGATGCTTAATATCCCTCTCATCAAAAAAATTCTCAAAGTCTTTAGAGATACTCTCCCCCATTGTCAAAACATAGGTATTTTATGCTATACCTAGATAGACCCTGAACAAAAGCATGCCAATGCTGAAGTGTAGCCAATACTTTTAATTTCTACTTTATGGGATATGCACAGACCTTATGTGAGTAATCATCAATGAAAGTAACAAAATACTTCATACCACCTAATGACTTGTAGGGCATAGATCCACAAATATCGAAATGAACAAGAGCCAGATTCTCACCCATGTGCATAATGCCAAACTTCTTATGCAAAAGTATGCCTACCATAAAGACAATAATCACAAGAATCAAAACACTTATAGTCAAGGGATAGAAGATATTGCAAACAAGTAAGCATTTTCATTCCCTTAATGCTAACAACTAACTGTGAGCAACCAAGAAAGAAAGGCAAGGAACAATCAACACTAAAAGCTATCACAATGGCAATGTGTCAATAACCACACACTTGTAGTAGGCAAAGATATCATGCACATAGGAGATCTTAGGGTAAAGAGAGGACAACTATTAAATGCATAACCCACTGAGAAAAGCTCAATATAGAACCTAGAAGCATATAAATATCATTGACAGATATAAGTACCAAGTCCAAAGTAAGTGATCAAATCAACCCACTGTAGGATAATTGTATCCAATACATATCAGCAAATCATGTACATGAAGTGTCCCGTGGTCTCTATGAAAGTAAGCTCAAGCTCAAGTGCATAAATCCAAAGCTCTATATAATATCCAAAGTAGAGCATGTAACTTCTACTAGAACAAAATTGAATGCCAAATGAGCAATGGAAGCTCAAAACATCAAGTACATGACATTCAAGTATCCAAGATACGTTAAGCATAAGCCATGAGCATATAACCCAATAGATTCTTCAAGCCTGTAACTACATAAGCCATTGAAGTAACCAAGGCATGTAACCATAGTCAAGATCAATGTAATGGAACCCAAATCTCAGCTCAAAAGCATACCATAGCATATCGAAAAGTATGCATAACAACCAAAGTAGCAATATATCGACTGAGTATCCTATAAACCATCAATGAGTATTAGGCATAACACTTGATGTCCTATTATTGCAACACTAAAATAATAATAAAATTTGAGCTATTTTACGCTCACATTAGTCCCAAAATCATAAGCATACCATCCGGCACTAAAATAGCATCCTCAAAGCATCAAACATGCATTATAGAATTTACTATTTGTTGTCCAATCAAAATTGTTTTGCTTTATGTGAAATATATCATGTAAAACTATGAAAAATCAACCCTATGAATACTTAAATATATAGCTCTCATTTTTCTCTTTGTATTTAGCTATAGAATGCCTAAATCTAATATTGTATATATAAGTTATGGCCAAAATACGACAGTGCTGTCAAGCTACCATGGCTATCAATGACTTCTATAGTATGCTCTATATCCACTCAAAATGGATAAAATGGCTACTCCTCAGCTCAATAAGCACTCAAATGATCATGGCTGCAACTAGAATACAAAAAGAGTTCTTATGAAGTATTCCTATAATCCTCAGATGGTCCACGAGGTGGCCTCAGGCACTTAGTCAAAAATGCATGGTTTTGGAGATATTCTTTGATGCTAGCTCTTACCTTCAGAGGTGTCGATGACAAAAAGGGATGGTTACACCTCATGAAGTGGGTATTGCTCATGTCCTCTAGGATTTCCATGCACAAGGAGGGGAGTAAGGTTGCCCTCATCATGAGCCTAGCCATGGCGTGACTATCGATTGGAGGATATCCTCCAATCGAAAAACCAAGAATCCCTCGGGAGTCCATGCATTGACATTGTAGATTGTTGGAAAGTTAAGAGGCCCATGCAGGTTCCTGTCATGGTCGAATCCATGTCTGCGGGGGGTAAGGCATGTAGATGGGGTTGTTCTACTCTTCAGGCAATGAGCTGCAGAAAGCAATCTAGGCATCAAAGTTGGTATCCCAAATCCTCCTCCTCCACTTCAATTGTGCCTCGTAGCCTTGGATGGTCTTGGAAACCTAGTTCACCTTGTCCTACCAATAATCTGCTGGTTCTTATCTCCATCTGGTAATTACAATATCTCTCTCCTCTATCCATCTGTTGGCGAGGTCTTTAGCCATTCTGTTGAATCTTGCCACTGTCTCCAGGGGTAGAACATGATCCAAAGCTCGTGGATAAGAAAAGAACAGCTAAAATGGTCATGTCCGGAACTCCCCCTGTCACCATATAGTCAACTCCTAAGACCAGTTGACGGGATGGGGATCCTCACATATTGGCATGGGCTCTTCAGGGAGTTGCTATGCATGTACTCTCACTCTCCTCTGGGCTTGCTCCGCAATCTCTTGCCTTGTTCTTCAGGATGCTACCATGTGTTCAGGAATTTGTGCCCCTTCTGGCTCTTTCGGTGGCGATTTAGGCAGGGGCAGACTGGGCTCTCTGTGCTATTCTTCCTCGAATTCTTGCTCAAAGTCTGACCCCTCTTTCGTGGCTTGCTCTACCATTGGCTGGTCTTCAAGTGGTGCCTGTTGCACTTGTTCTTCAAAACCTAGTTCCATGAGCTCAATGGAAAGGCCAGCTTGTCATAGGTAAATGTATTGTTATGCCACAGTAATACCTGTGCCGGTTGGAAGGGTGTGTTCTTGAAGGCCGTATCTCAAGGCACAAGATGTCAATTCTAACTTCCTCTTCATCCTTTTCATTGAGTCCTCACCTTCAACTTGGGTGACATTCAGCATTGTGCTCAATAAGGCTTGTCTTTTCTGAGTGTCTGAGCACACTTCGGCAGCCTCTGCTCTTGATTCCGCGAACACTCTTTCACATTCACTCACCGCTAGGAGTTTTATTAGTCCACGCACTCTTTTGAAGTTGCGCCGCTCCCATTGTCATCTGTGTATTCACCTTATTGCTGTGGTTTAGCTGCTCTTCTTCTGTTTTCCTTCCTTGTTCCGCAATGGTAAACTGCAATTGTGCCTCTGTGAATTCTCTGACAGTTCTTCCCGAATTTGCTCATGGCTTTCTAACTCTACAAAATGCAGACTTCTTTCTGTTATTGCCATAGCCATGAGAGCTTCCACATCTCTTTTTGTGTTTTCCAAGTCATCTTTCAGCTCCTATGTGCTTCTTCCTGTGGCATGCTACCTTTCCTGCTCTAGGACTTGGATCTCTCTTTCTAGTCTTCATTGCTCCTCTATTTCATACCACAGCTGGAACACTAAGGCGTCCTCTTGCTCTTGACGTTGCTCTTCCAACTTCTAGCTTTCTTCCTGTTGATGCTTCTCCAAGAAAGCGATCCTTTCCATTAGCTCATCATACTGCTGAATTCACATTTTCTGACTCTTTAGATGAGCTAGTAGATCATGTTCTTCCTCCTCCAATCTTCACCTCAAATGATCCTCATTCTCTTGAGCTTCCTTGGTTTTGGCATCCAACTGCTCTTTTAGGGCCTTAAGCTCTTTTTGATGATCTATGGCTTGCTTGGACACGTTGAGCCTCAAAGCTACCAAGGTTTCCTTTTCAATGTGTAGCTTGTCAAGAATCGCGTGGTGGGGGGACTTGCTCAAGATGCTGCGCCGAACACACACAGAATGCACAAGGAGAAGCTCACTCAAGAGATAAGAAGAGAGATGGAGGCCAAAACGTTTTCTTGCTGGTTTCTTCTTCTTCTTCCACACTCTTTACAATGTACACAAAGTATAGATAAGATACAACATAAAGGAAAGTGGCCTACTAAGTCAAACAATGCATAACCGACTACACTAGTTGACTGGCGCTATAACTATGCCAGCTGTAAATAGGTGTAACAACCTGAATATAATAAGTTATGAGTCAGTGGCCATATGAGAGTCATAATGACCACCGATGTACTAAGTGTAGATGTGTGGACCCATCTAATCAGGGGGTCCATCATCAATGTCCGCATGTGTTGAGCTTATCATCTCAACACTCCCCCTCAAGCTCAACTACATCTCTGCAACTCCAAGTAAGCTTCAAAACTTTTGAAGCTTCTCTGTACCCAATGCCTTCGTGAAGATGTCAGCTATCTGATCCTGTGTGCTGACATACACCAAGTCAATCTCGCCTGCTAGTACCTTCTCTCTCACAAAGTGGTAGTGTACCTCAATATGTTTTGTCCTGGCATGGAACACAGGGTTCCTAGCCAACTGTATACTGCTCATGTTGTCACAATAAATGACAACTGGACCTTCCACCTGCACATCCAAATCAGCCAATAACTTTTGTGGCCATACTACCTCACATGTTGCAACAACAGCACCTCTATACTCAGCCTCTGTACTCGACAAAGCAATTGTAGATTGCTTTTTGCTGCTCCAAGTAACTACTGCACTACCAAGAGAGAACATGTATCCGCTGGTAGATCTTCTATCAGACATACTACCATCCCAATCTGCATCTATGTATCTAAACACCTGTACATCTATACATGCCTCATAGAGAAGTTCATAATGTAATGTGGACTTAACATATCTCAATATGTGTCTGACTGCATCCAAATGTGGCTTTCTAGGTACTTGCATAAACTGACTCACAAGACCAACAGCGTAGCTCAAGTCTGGCCTTGTAATGGTCATGTAGATCAAACTCCCCACTATTCTCCTGAACATAGTAGGGTCTTCTATCTGATCCCCAACATCAGCACTCAACTTTATATTCTGCTCCAACGGGACTAAAAGTGGTTTGCATGCTGTCATACCATACTTGGACAACATATCCAAGCCATACTGTCTTTGGGATAGCCATATACCATCATCACATCTGATCACCTCAATGCCAAGGAAGTATCTTAGCTCACCTAAATCCTTCATCTCAAACTTCTTCTTCAAAGAGTCCTTGACTTCAGCAATCCCACTATCACTATCACATGTAATAATCAAGTCATCCACATAGATGACTATGATGACCAAACCTGCATCTCCCTTTCTTACATAAAGTGAGTGATCAGCATCAAAAACATAAAAGCCAATATTGACAAGATACTCTCTGATCTTGTCAAACCATGCTCTAGGTGCTTGCTTGAGCCCATAGAGTGCCTTCTTCAACCTGCACACATATGTGGGATGCTCTAAATCTTCATAACCTGCTAGTTGATCCATATACACTTCTTCCTACAAATCACCATGCAAGAAGGCATTCTTCACATCCATTTGCTACAATCTCCAACCTTTGGCTGCTGCCAAAGAAATCACACATCTGGCAGTTTCCATCCTAGCAACTGGACTGAAGGTTTATTCATAATCTATGCCATATGTCTGGGCATAGCCTTTTGCAACCAGCCTAGCTTTGTACCTACTAATCGAACCATCTGCATTGTGCTTAATCTTATAAACCCACTTACATCCAATAGCTTTCTTGCCCTTCGGCAATGATACTAGATCCCAAGTCTTATTGGCCTCTAATGCAGCCATCTCCTCATCCATTACTGCATCCCAATGAGCGTGACCAACAGCCTCCTCAAAACATGTGGGCTCAACAACCTCAACTAGTTTCACCATATAAGCATAATGGTGAGCTGCATAACCTTCAAAACCAAATATTTTAATAGAGTATCTGACCCTGCTAGATTTGCGTACCACTGGATCACTCAATGAAGCCTTTACATTACTATGAGCTCTCTGTACACCTGGTGTCCTGACAGAAGGAATACCAAGCTCATCATCCAAGCTCTCTGAGCCACTAGAGTCTCCATCAAGAACTACATCAATGCCATCTGACACTTTATTCTTTCCTTTGTCTTTACCTGTAGTGCTACTAGATGCACCTGAAGATGTAGAGGTACTCCTTAGTCTCCCAGACCAAGGACTACCAGATGATGTCTCTGGTCCACTAAGAGTTCGTGATTCTTACTTTTCAGCCTGCACATGAGTCTCATGATCATCGTCATCATCTAATGCATCACCACTAGATGCATACCAACTACTCATTTCATCAAAGATGACATCCCTGCTCACTCTGAACTTACATGTGACAGGGTTATAACAGTGATACCCTTTCTGCTCTAAAGAGTATCCAATAAAGACACACTTTTCAACCTTTGGATCTAGTTTCTTCCGCAACTCATCTGGCACATGAACATATGCAATGCAGCCAAACACTTTCAAGTGTGAGACAGCAAGCTTCTTACCTATAAAACATTCTTCCGGGGTCATACCATGAACTACAGCTGTGGGAGTTCTGTTCATAATATAAACAGCAGTATGAATAGCCTCAGACCAAAAATGCTTAGGCATATTCTTTTCAGCCATCAAGGCATGTGCAACTTCTGCAATATGCCTGTTTTTCCTTTCTGCAACCCCATTTTGTTGTGGGGTATACCTGCATGTGAACTGTCTCTTTATCCCATGAGACCTTAGAAAATCACTGAACTCAATCGAGAGGTACTCTCCCCCTCCATCTGACCTCAAGCACTTTACTTTCAAGCCTATTTCTCTTTCAACTGCAGCCTTGAAAGTTCTAAAGTGCTCAAACGCTTCACTCTTTTCCTTCATAAAATATACCCACAGCTTTCTAGAACAATCATCAATGAATGTGACAAAGTATGAACTCCCTCCAAGAGATACATTTTGTGTAGGCCCCCAAATGTCTGTATGCACAACATCAAGAATATTTCTGCTTACATCTCTGTCATGTGAAAAGGGTTGTCTTGCTTGCTTACCAAACTGACATGCTTTGCATACCTTATGAAATTCTACAACTCTAAATGTAGGCAAACTTGTAACTAACCCTTTGGACTGCATTAATTTCAGCCTTTGTACATTTGCATGTCCAATGTGTTTGTGCCAAATTTTAATATCTGCAACAACACATTTTCCTTTAGCATACATAGTAGCATTCATAGTAGGAATTCCAGCATCCAAAGTAAACATACGTCCAACTCTACTTCCCTTTGCTACCAACCTGCACTTGTCATTGAAGTCTTCTACAAAGCAGCCCTTTGCATTAAATCTGACTTGCAACCCTTGATCTACCATTTGAGTGACTGACACCAAGTTCTTTATAATAGATGGCACATGTAATATATCTGAAAGACTCTTTGTCTTACCATCATGCAAGGACAATGGAACTTTTCCAATGTGTGAAATTGGGTGGCATGAATCATCACCCATCTACACATAACCTGCATTTTGCAAATCTTGCATCTCTCCAAACCATTCTGCATGGCTAGTCATATGATTGGATGCACCTGAATCAACATACCAAACATCATCATGTGTTCCCTTTCTTGTAACAGCATTCAACATATGCTGCATAACAAACAGACGTTCATTTTTATCTTCATTCTGTCGTGAAGACGATGCATAGTTTCCTTGCTGCAACTTACCACTGCAAATATCATCTTTCTTAGCATAACATTGGGCTACAATATGACATGTTTTGCCACAGTAGTGACACACAATACTAGAGTTATTAGAGCCTATGTTCTACCATCCACCTCTTCCTCTAAAGCTCCCCCTACCTCTAAAGTTACCACGACCTCCTGAAACCTGCATATCACCAAATTGCTAATTCAATATGTTTTGCTGGTTGTCACTACAACGTCCTATACCACGACCTCTTGAAGAGAACCTACCACATCCCCTTCCTGAACTGGAGTAGAAAGCTTGGACCTGTTTACCACTTCTTTCAGATGTCTCACTCTGCATATTGATCTCTTCAGAGATCATAAGGGAGACCAACTCATTGAAATCTGGAAATGGCTTTCTGACATATACGGAAGTTACAAAAGACTTCAAAGCCTTTTCATTGTTAAGTCCACCCAAGGTAGACGACACCAAATCATCATCATCGGGCATTGCATCAATTGCTATGCCAATGCATCTGTAATGCTCCTTATCTTCAGTGCATACTCATTGATAGACATCTTCCCTTTCTTCAATGTATTCAACTCTTTCTTGAGTTGAATCTTTCGTGCCTTTGTATTTATGGAAAACATACTTTCAAGTATGGTCCAAGCTGCATATGAATTCTCTGCATTTCTAATATGTCCCAGCATATTATTGTCAATTACTACAGACAGCCAATACATGACCTTCTTGTCTTTTGGATTCCATTCCTTCCATTCCTTTGTCTCTTCTACAGTTGGAGGATCACTCACCTCTGGCTCCTTTTCTTTACTTGAAACAAACTCGTAGAGGCCTTTTCCAATAAGGAAGTTCGTGACACGGAACTTCCATAAAGGGTAGTTGTTCTTGTCGAGCTTCTCAATGATGGAGCTTCCACTGTTCTCTGCCATTATCACAAAACTAATACCAAATAGCAAGCAAATCTTCTGTAACCCTTGACCTGTAGTTCATAACAATACACCAGACAGTCTTTTTCATTGTCTGCTCAACAATATATGCAATCTGCAACTTGTTTGCAGATAAACCTTATGTTTGCTTCCTACAAACACCTCAAGAATTACAGATTCGCAATCTGTAACCTGCACACCCACTTTTGGTCAAAACAGCCGAAATCACAGTGTACCCTTAAACTGCTATCCGCAACCTTGGGGCTCTAAAACAAGGCCTGAAACAGCCTCAGATGCCCAAAATAACTATGGGCGAGCCCTAAAGGGCATATCTACAGAATATATAGCGCTCTTCAAGCACACCAAATCTCACTGCAATCTGAGATTTTTGCTCTGCCCTGCTTCCAATGCCTCCACAGGCACTATCCAAGAGAAAGAGTGGAAGGATGGAAGAGCTTCTTACCCGTGGCTTGCTTGCTCAAACCTTGCTTCTTCTCCTTCACTTCAGCCTTCGAAGTCAGCCTCTCTCAGTGGTGCGGCTCTGATACCATGTCAAGAATCATGTGGTGGGGGGACTTGCTCAAGATGCTAGGCCGAACACATACAGAATGCATAAGGAGAAGCTCACTCAAGAGAAAAGAAGAGAGATGGAGGCCAAAACGTTTTCTTGCTGGTTTCTTCTTCTTCTTCCACAATCTTTACAATGTTCTTCCTCCTCCAATCTTCACCTCAAATGATCCTCATTCTCTTTAGCTTCCTTGGTTTTGGCATCCAACTGCTCTTTTAGGGCCTTAAGCTCTTTTTGATGATCTGCGGCTTGCTTGGACACGTTGAGCCTCAAAGCTGCCAAGGTTTCCTTTTCAACGTCCAGCTCTGCCAAGGCCACTTTTTTTTCCTCTCTGGCCTTGCTCAACTGAGTGAGGAGTTCAACCACATATATGTCGTAGTCTTCTGTGGTGACACTGTGAGAGGGGCCGTAATGGTTAATGCTTCCAGCATCTGCCGCTTAGGGTCTTGCCATGATTCTGCATCTACTGCAGCTAGCCTCTTTATTCCTGCTTCGGGGGCAATCTCTGCCACTTTGTTAGCCAAGAGCTGTATAATTGCCATTAATTGAGCCGTGTCCACAGCTGGCACCGAATCCTGTGTCATGGTGGGTGTGGTTTCAGTTGGGAGTGGCACAAGGGAATAGGGGGAGGGGGTACAGTGGGGCCTTGCACTTTCCTGCAACCACCGGGGCTGTTTCTACACTGCCACTAACTCCAGCCTCATGATGCAAGCTCAGTGGGCTCATCTCTCGCCCTCCATGGGTCTCTTCCACGAACCTGTGAATTGCCTCGGCCAAATCCATAGCTTCCTTCCTCCTCATTTCTTCAACTTCATCTTCAGCTCTTCTCTTCCTCTCCTCCTCGACTCTTATTGACTCTTCTCTGATCCTTTCAAATTCTTCCTCTTCTTTTCTCCTTCGTTCCTCCTCCATTCTCTTAGACTCTTCTTATGCTCTTTTCAACTCATCTTTCTCTTTCTTGCTTAACCTTTCCTTCTTTTATTTTTGGATCTTGGCAGTCTTCGCCTTTCCTTATGCCCTAGCTTCGGCTTGAGTGGATGGTGCTTCAGGCTCTTCTCTGTCATGGTGCATTCACTGGATCTGTCTTCCTCATGGTGCAGTGGCTGGGAGGGTGCTACTATCTCTTCAATTCTCCCTACTTCCTTCGTGGCCTCGTGAATAATGGCTATCAATACACCATCGTATCTGATGGTAGAAGCCTTGGCAGAGGACTTCTTATGGGTTGATCTTGCTATAGAGGCTGGGGATCTTACTCCAGCCTGTTGCTACACCCATAGCAAGGGCCTTTGCTATTGTCTCGATGGTCTTTATGAAGAACCCGTTCCAATCCACTTCCTCAAGGGACCTTGTCACTATGCTTTCCAACACCGGGACACTGATCCTGTTCATCAAAGCATTGTATCTCTATTCTGAGAAGAGGGCATGGACCATCTTTGCTTGCATCTTTACTTCTGAGTTTGGGATGTCTGCCAAACTTACTCCATCCACTGTGTGCACCTCACTTCTGTTCATCCCCATCATGGCATATACGTCTCTTGTATTATGCTTCACAGCCTTGGGGGCCAAGCCAAGGGCCTTCTCCACCACTTCAGTGTTAAGCGCTACCTCCACCTGGTGGGCAACATCCCCTCTTCTTAATGTCACTGTGCCATAGTTCCTACGAGCATCAAAACTCCTCAAGAACTTTGCACAAGCACTATAATCCACAGCTTGTCCCACTTTCTCCACATACTTTTGGAGAGTACACTTGTCCACAACTGCTTTACTACTGGCTCCTCTAGGATGGCTTCATCCAGGTTTAGAGTGTGCTTTAAGGTGAACTGATTAAATCCTTATGTCTCCACACCTATCCCATACTTGGCTTGTTCTTCTTCCATGAACGGAAGCTTATCGCCTTTTTCCTGTCCTGCCATTGTGGGTATCTACCATGCAACAGTACCCATAATTAGTATTGATGGGGTAGGCAATACTAAATTATGGCATTATGAAAGAATTGAACAATTAGAAAAGCTACACGAGAACGTGAAATTTGAGAAATAACAAACTGAAAGAAAAGACATGAATTTTCCAAGTGCGCTTTGCTCTTAAGTTTTTATGCGTAGTTCAACTCTTCATTATGTTTTTTCCTTTATGTTATGTTTTCTTGATCACCTTACCCCCTCCTCCTCGTGGAAAGATGAAAATCCTTCCTAGGATTGAATAGGACGAGGCAAGGGCATTAAAGCACATCGTGGTGTGTTTAATTGGACAACAACCAACTAGTAGAAATTTGGGTTGTATTCCAATTGGGCATGATGGTCAAGTTCATGTGGTCTATTGGATGCTTGCATGATATATGTTAGGACATCGTGTAGCACATCGCTAGATTTGAGGCATCTAGCAACGTGTAGCTCTTCTTCTATAAGGACTTGGTCGATGTAAGGATGGGCCAATAAATGGTCATCAAGCAGTTTGTTACACAGGATGGCCATAACCAAGAAGTAGGAGCTACGTATGTGGGGTCATATTTCGCAGCCCCTTGATTGCGCATCTCTTCTTAGCATTCGTCATAATTTGGCAACCTTTTCGCTCCCATTGGAGGTGTAAGGCATACCATTGTTATAAGAATGAAGAGGTAGAGTTTGCAAGACTCACGAACTCTTCAAGCTCTTGGAGTGGTGCAAAGCTGCCAAGCTTTCAGTATGAGGTCAACATCCTACCAATGATTGCTTGCTCCTTTGAGACTTCACCGCTAGCGATAAGCTCAACTACAACCTTGGGGAATTTGATGGTCATGAGCTCGTACTCTTCTTAGGTGCATGGTAAAGCACGGACTTCAAAAGCAAGTGGCTCATCAAGAAGGCCAAGGTCTAGCCGCTCATACCTTCAAGTGAAGGTCGTGAATGTGATGTCCAACATTTTAATGCAAGTAACCAAGTCATTACCTGAATTGCTAGCAAGGTCCTTGGCCATAGCAAGAAATAAGCATCACTCATATGAAGGCCTAAGGCTTGCTGGTGGCTGTGATGGAACAGAACTAGATGGATGCATTAGTGATGATGTTCCGCTAGATTGCTCCTTGGGATGAGCATCCACTTGGAAGGTTAGTTGTGTGTCATGCGGCTTGGAAGACCTGCAACCTTCATCGTGAGCTGCTTTGAGCATGCAAGAGTCGATCGCATTAGATGATTACGGGACATCTAGCTATTGCATAACTTGATGGTTTTGTGAGATCTCGAGAGACATAGTGGGTTCAAGCTGCATGGGACTAATTGGTCGAGTCTCTAGAGACTTTGCTCTGGTGGCCGGTTTAGAGCCAGCAGGTTGTGGCTTTGGCCAATAGATGGGCATATGTTTTGGAGCTTCAGCCTTTGTGGTTGTCATAGATTTGATAGCTTGGGTCTTAGGTATGGCTGGTTGTTTAGTGAATACGCTGCCTGAAGCAAGTGTGGTCGTAAGCTGTGTAAGGGGTTTGTTCTTAAGGACTAATGTCTTGGGCACCAGATCCAGTTGTTGCCCTCGTAGTATCCTTGAGCACGTAATAGGGTTATGGGGACCCATTGCGGTTGAAGGGTTCGTTTACAGCTTTGGTATCTAGGCTGCTTTCTAGGCTTTGTATGAGTTCTTAGGTCTGTGGGGTCGTATTGGCTTATTGTGGGAAGGCTTGCCTTGCTGTTTAGGTACCCATTGAAATGTAGGTTGCTTAACCTTAGGAGTGGGTTTGGTGGGGTGGTGTTTTGTGGGCTGAGTGGGATGTGACACATCACAACCCCCCTCCTTAGCCTTAGGCATGGTCTTCTCTATTGGTGGAGTGGCGGTCTTAGAGGGACCCGCACTGTCCTTGCTGAAAGTTGTCATGACGCGCACATTTTCTATGGCGAGGTGGATACACTACAGGTCATAATCAACGTAACAATGGGTTTGTTTTTTGAAAGTGCACCCTAGCAGCAACGCCTTGCCTGCCTCCTTCATGTTGGGCAACACATAGAAGATTATTGGCAAACTTTCAAACTCAATAGAGACAATGACTTTGCACTTCCCAAGGAGTGCATAGGATTCGCCCCAAATGGGCTAAGTTTAGCGTTATTTGGCTGCAATTGGGGTTGACCAACAAGAGTCCAATGAGCATGGCTTAGGATATTGAATTCAACTCCCTCATCGATCAAAGCATCAAACAAACGTGTCTTTTGGGCTATGGCCGTGATTCGTAAATAAGTTGGAGCAACAACTTCCTCATCATCCTCTATCTCATTGACTTCATCATATCCATTAGTCAATGCTCCATTTCTCGAAAGGTTTTCGTCCTATTATAGGGGTCAATTCCATTTTGTCCTTCTACATGGGGACCTTGGTCCTTTAGCACTCATCACAGTGCTTGACAAATCTAGCTGCCTCATGGATAGCGTGGGCCACCACAATTGAGACTACAACACCTTGCGGGTTGTCGTGTCTCCACTGAAATGCCCCCCCAGCAATTCTGACGTGTGCCTCTCTCAACGTGTCGTGCATCTCATGTTCGCACACACACCTGCATAGCAAACCATCTTGCCCTAACCTATAGAGTTGGCCAGCAATCAACTGATAGGGTTGGATCTTCACAATAAGCCTCCTAAGCTTGGCCTTCTCGATAGGTCTCTCAGGTAGACCGTGTTCGAGCAGGTGGACAACATTGTCAGCCCAGTATGGCGTTAAATCAGCCTTGAATAATTCCTTTTCACTGACAGGCCAAAGAGATGTGCATCTGGAAGGTCATCCGTTATGCCTTGTCTAGCGGCTTCACTTGTGGGTATGTGGGACATGTGATCTACCATGTAATGATGTTTCCCTTTGCATACAACCACAGAGAAGTCAAACTCTAGAAGAAGCAATAACCATCGTGCAATGCGTCCTGTAATGCAAGGCTTGTTCACTAGATAAAGCAATGCTTGATGGTCAACAAGAAAGGTGAAGGGTGTGGCCAAAAGATAATGTCTAAATTTCTTAATGGCAAACACCATGGCCAACCCCTCCCTTTCCGTAGTGGAATAGTTCATCTTTGTGTCAGTGAGCTGCCTATTAGCAAAGCTCAATGGGTAATCAAGGTTGTGTTTGCCAGGTTGGCACAGAATATTTCCAATGGCAAACTTAGATGCATCTATATGCACATGGAACATTCTGGTCCAATCTAGGGCTCGTAAGATGAGTGCGGTGGTAAGAGCCTTTTTCAATTCTTCATAAGCACATTGGCATTGGCATTCTTTGGTCCACCCGAATACAATTAGCAACTTGTACAATGGTTTAAGCAATTAGTATATAATTCAGTACAAAGTGCCGATAGTACCCTATGTGACCTAAGAAGCACTAAACACACTTATAATTGCTAGGTGGTGGCAAGTCGACAATAACCCTGATCTTCGAGAAATCAGTGGCGATGCCGTTCTTGGACATCACATGCCCTAGGATGCAGCCGTGTTTCACCCAAAATTGGCACTTCATGGGGTTCCAAGAGAGTATGTCTTTGAAGATCGTGCACATCAGGTGTTGGAAGGTTGTGGGCGCGTTCATTAGCCCAAAGGGCATAACAAAGTAGGTGAATACCCCCCACTCTGTAGTGAAGGCAATCTTGTGCCTATCATCGGGGTGTACTCGCACTTGATTGTAGCTCGAGAAGCCATCCAGAAAACTGTAGGATTCTTTACCTACTATCATCTCAAGCATATGCTCAGTGTATGGCAATGGGTAGTTATCTCTCTTTATAGCGGCATTGACTTTCTTGTAGTTGACGCACACTCGGATCTTTCTGTTTTTCTTCTCATAACAATCATTATTGGTGATACCCGGTCCGTGTGTTCTATTTCTACATGAATCCTACTCTCATGAGTTTATCAATTTCCTCTTTTACTGCATGGGCATGCTTTGGATTCATGGGGTAAGGGCATTGTTTTACAGGGACTGTGTCAGGGACCATAGGGATGTTGTGGGTCACAACCCTAAGGTCGACTCCCTTAAGTTCATCCAGAGACCAGGAAAACACGTCCACGTACTCTCATAGGAGAGCAACAAGGCTAGCCTCCTCATCATTGATCAAGTTGTCTGCTATGAATACAGATCGAGGCTTTTCACCTTCCCCTGCCAAGTTGACTTCCTTGACCTTGGCAGGTCCTTCAATAGGCTCGCTGGTCTGGCCCTGCCTCTTTGCTCCTAGCAGGACCACCACTCTGTCACCCTTCTTGAACTTAGTGAAGCATTTGGGTAGGTCCTGTGGTTTCTTATGTCGTCCTATGTCTAACTCTTTTGTTCCTTTCTTTCTTTCCTCCTTTAGCCGATTGCGTCTTAGGTGGACTAGCAAGTCCCCCCTGGTGCATTTGGTTTTGGATGGCATGGGTATTTCAGGGTCGCTCTCCGTACTGACTTCAAACTCTGAGTTGAACTCACAGCCCTCACTGGAGGAAGGAGTCTCCCCTGAGGGTCATAGTTCAGTAGGTGTGTTTGTCCTAAACACAGGTATCACTGGTGGTTGGGAAATTCCAGCAGCCTACTCATAATTCACTGCCCCTATGCATTCCAACCAAGATCGATTGCAATCCAATCTCATAACTCCTCTCTTGATCTCCTATGCATTCCTTTCTCGGGGCCTGGAATCTGCTCTTATCTGCTCTATCACGCTTCCATCAATATCGTACTCCACGGTATCCATTTCCTCGTCACTCTCCTCACTGATGGAGGAACAATCCTCATATTCATTGTCAGAACCATCACTCCCTGACTGCTCGTCATCTCCTAGGTCCTCCTTTCTAGCCTCTTTCTCATCGGTGTGACTAGAGCCCAATTGTATAGCAAGTTCAAGTTGTGAACTTTGGTCCACTTCCACTTGTGCTCACCCAGGAGGTCTCTAAGGAGCAAGAGATTAGCGGAAGGATTTCCCTCCAATCTGCATGTCAAATACTCTAGGGTTTCCTGGAGTTTTAGCTTATTATTTGGGACATGGAAAATGACAGGTTTGGGCCGACCACATGCACTCCTTGCCATCATGCAAAGTGGTACTGAGTGTTCCTCATCTGGCATGCACATGGCTTGTGCGGCTTGCTTATGCTCCTCCTCATCGTCTGAGAATGGGAGATCGATGGTTGCAAGGACATGCATCCAATCTCACTCATCCTTAGGGCAGGGGATACACTTGGTCAGTGGCCCATACGATGTGGTTGGTTGCGTGTCACCCCTCAATGTGGCTAAGATGGCATCTAGATCAATAGATGTTGTCTTCTAGGTATCCATATCCACCCTTATAGCTTCCTTCTGATTCCCTAAGAAGATTAGACCATTGCCCCATTCCTTGATGACTCGTGCATTCCTGATCTAGGGTCAGCCTAGCAGGATGTCATAGTCCACTCCCTTCATAACAATGAAGTGTATAGAGAACTAGACACCTGCAATCTTCACTGGCCAATTCTTTAAAACTCCGAACGGTCTTACCTTCATTCCATTTGCTAGTGTGACATTGAACCTAGCAATCTTGATGGAAGGGTTTCCCTAGGCCTACAAGACTGTGTGGCTCAAGACACTAAACCCTGTGCCTGTGTCTACGATTCCTTTCCGCATCATGTCTCCTAGGGCCAGGATAGGTAGCACAGCGTGCATCTTGGTGCCCTCCCAAAAAGCATTTATATACAAAGATTTAGGCACTGAGTGCAACGTCAAGCTTGGTATCTGTGTGACTATATCATGCTCATGTAGGATAGCAGCAATCTGCTCAGTTGGTTTCTCCATTCAGTGCTTCAGTTCCAGCCAAAGTGTCGGATGCTGCCTAAGCAGGTCTCCTAGGCTCAGGGTTACTGGGGTGGTTACTAATGTCGTGAGGAGGTTACTCGTCATTTGTCTCTCCTCCATTCCCACACCTCTAGGCCATTGGTCTTGGGTGTTTTGTTAGCCCCTAGCTCCTAAGCTTCTCATGGGTGGTGCTGCCCGTGGCATACCCGCATCTCTTGACCTTGGTCAAGAGGGTGAGACTGGGGTGCTCACACTAGAGAAGTCCTCAGTTCCATATTCTATGATGGCCTCAGCATCCTTCAGGTTCTCTTGGGCTTCCTTTACCCACTCCTTGACCTTTTCAATCGCTTCTAATTGGCGCTTCAGGAGGGGGTACTCCCTACCTTAGCACTCCCTTTCTTTGTTGTTTTTGGAGCGATGGTTTCAGCCTCAGCATCAGTTACCTTCTTGCCACTCACTAGCGTCGTCTCTCCATTAGTTTTGAGAGTGATCTTAGCATCGATTTTCTTCTTTCTCCACCTATGACTCTTCTTTCCTATTGAGGCAGCATCTAGGTTGCTAGGCCCAGGCAGTGATATGCCGACCTGCAGTGTTTGTGCACGTGTCATGACATACAACAAGATGGGTGTATCCTCACTATCAAATGTCTCAATGCCAAATAGCCCCAAAGATAATGATGTTACATTGCCTGAGCTCGAGGATGGCTTTTGTCTAGGGCATTCCCTGAAGAGATGGATGATGCCGCACTCGGCACACCTAAGATCAGCTCTCTCCCTATTAGCTTGCTCTTTTTTTGGGCATCGTGTCGATATGTGACCAAGGTGACCACAAGTCCAGCACGTGACTAGGTTTTGGGTTGGCCCTGAAAAACCTTTGCCTCTTCCCCTTCCTATCGCCATCACTGGCACTGGTTGATAGTCCATGAGGACCAGATTACCCTCTTCATCATACGAGATGTAAGGGTTCACATATAACTCCTCGTCATTGGGCTCTTCCATGTAGTGGATAGGAGCGTCACTTGGTGGATGTGTCACAAAGGGTCCAAGCGGTCTGGATATGCTTGTGGGATTGATCTCTAATCTAGGAATGGTCGGTTTTGCATCATTAGGTGCTGGAAGGGCCAATGGGGCTCCTCTTCCAAAGAAGTTAGGCAGCCTATTCCCGTAATATGGTGAGTTTTATTGCTAAGCGTAAGGAAACCTTCTTGGTAATCGACAATGCATTGCATCATGGCCAAACCTTTCGCAATTTGCACAAGGCATGGATCTTGGATCCTGGTACTCGGCAGGGATGTGGTTGCCTCCACAATGCACACACTGGACATACAGTCTAGTGGGTCTCTTTACCAACTCCTGCAACCATGCTAGCTCTATCCTGACTTTGGCTAGCTCTTGGTCTTGTGCCGTGCTCTTGCCCTTATCCTGCATGTCAGGGGCTGATCTCTCGCTATAGATTGTGGCTTTCTCTGTGGTTCTTTAGCTAGAGCCATCTAAATTCGAGCTTCTAGCGCTTCTCTCCCTAAGCTAGTCATCTACCCTCATTGCCTCATCAAAAATCCTAGCGAGCACATCTCTCTGCAAGCTCGAGTTGCTTGCCAGTGCCTTGTAAAGTTCCTCGCTACAGATTCCGTTTATAAAAACGGTAGAGACTGCTCTCTTGTTTGGTCATTCGTTGGTAGGGATTCTCTTAAACAGGCTACATACATGAGTGACGTAGTCTCTAATGTCCTCTTTGTCCTTCTGACTGACATTCATCAGTCGGACTATGAGGTTGTCTGAATACCCTGTCTTTGAAAATCTCTTGATGAAGAGATCCTTCAGGCAATTAAAATTCGTTCGCTCTGCTGTGTCTAGGCTGGTGTACCACGTCCTTTCCTTATCACCCAAGCAAAGCCTGAAAGCCTGCGAGAGTTGGGCGAGGTCCGTGAGACCGTTGGCTTCGCAAACCTGCTCGAACTGCTCCACAAAGCTATAGGGGTCGTTGCTGGGCTAGTACTTGTCCAGTTGCTTGGCCACTGCAAGGATCTTGTTGTGGCTCTTCGCCCCCTGTGTGCCTCCTAAGACTGTGAGCAAAGAGGTGGCTAGCGTAGTTGCACTCTGTTCTGTAGCTGTGTTGTCTATGAGCCGCTTTGTTGGTGACAAGCTCGCTCAGTGTCAGGTTTGCCTCTAGCTCCCTCTCCCTCTCTACATTTAGCCCTGTCGTGGCCTTCCTAGATAAGGCTAGAATGCATCGTGTCTCATGCACCTCTCTAAGTCTTGCCGCAATTTCCTCATCCTTTGCTCGCGGTTATATGCCATGATGCTGTGCAGCGCTTTCCTAGCTGCCTTTCTCTCTTCCTCAAGGCTCATATCTACTTCCTCGATTGGTCTGCCATGGATCACAGTCCTTGTTAGCCAGTCGTATTGGTTGACCATACGCTGCAATTGGATTGGGAACTCGTCCAAGTCCATATCTCGATCCACATCTGCTCCTGACATTTCTGCATCCTCTGGCTCCACCTGGTTGTCGATCAGTCCAATCAGCTCGGGTAGCTACTTGCCCTCAATCCTGTCGTTTTGGAACTCTTCAGGGTCTTCAGGGTCCTATTAAATGGGCTCTATGACACCCAGCTACGTCTCAGGGTCTGCTCCTACTGGTGGGTTCTTTGAATTATTATGGTTCTATGTGAGTTCCTTGTTATTGAAAGCAACTGTCAATTTTATTCACACTTGTTCTTAGTACTTTCCAGTGCACAGTGCCAAATCAGGCTTTCACCCTTTTAGTGCACTTTAAATTATGAAATCAACATGGGGTGCGAATGCAAAATGAACAATGTAGTTCTCACTTTTTCCCCTTTTGTTCGTAGCCTAATATGGCTCTAAGTGCATTTCCTGGCTGTCCTCTCATATGACCCGGGTCAGGTACTCAGGGATGTTTGGGAGGTGTTCAGAGTGGCCTTGGCCTGTGGAGATGGCTCACTTACCAGTTTAAAATTTTCTGCCCCGATGGTCCGATTCCCAGAATAGAACCGTCTAATTATGGGTGGTCCCCCGACTGTCCAAGTCAGACTATCCGATCGGACCGGGTGGTCCGATCCTAGTCTTGGTCCGACTGTCTAACGCGGTCCGATCGGACCGGCAGGTAGGTCTAACTCTAAAAATGGGTCCTACTGCCACATGGCAGGGTCCAACTAGTAGAGTTAGATGGTCCAATCGCGTAGTTGGTCCGATCTGACTAGGTGGTCCAAGTCTAAGGTGGTGCATCCAACCACAGGTGGTCTGACTGGTAGAGTCGGACAGTCCTAGTGTCCGATTCTAGGACTCGGACACCTGTAGCCTAGTCCAACTGCATTTTTCGTGGCACAGTTGCGAGGACGCGAGTGACGAATGCTACACGTGGGGGACTTGGTGCAAGCTCCAACTTTCCAGATCAAACAAGCACGACTCAAAGAAGGTCAAGGAATACTTGGAATGGCTAGGCGATAGCAAAACGACCAGATGAAACCCCTTCTGTACTTGCACTCACTCTCTCTCTCTCTCTCTCTCTCTCTCTCTCTCTCTCTCTCTCTCTCTCTCTCTCTCTCTCTCTCTCTCTCTCTCTCTCTCTCTCTCTCTCTCTCTCTCTCTCTCTCTCTCTCTCTCTCTCTCTCTCTCTCTCTCTCTCTCGATGTTTGATTGCAAAATGAGGCCTCCCCTGACCTTTTGAGCCTCTTATTGCCCTATCAAATCTCCTTCAACCTTATGGTTTCCCCTCTTGCACCCATCTACTCAAGATTTAGATTTTATGCCCCTTTCTCCTAGTTTTTAGCATGTTTTCAGCAGCAAAAACTGCTTCTATTTTTCCTATTTCCTTGGTCCTAATCCTATCAAGCGCAACAAAAATCAGAACTAGTGGCTGAGGTTGATTTACCTACTTTCCTACTCAACAACAAACCAAAATACTTACTTGTTCCGAAGATCAAACCACCTAAATATCCTATCTATCTCAAGCACCGATTCGGGCTGAAAACCCTACCTCTATGCTCGATTCGAAGAGCGCGGTGCTTAAGGCTTGTTTCCATTGGTCTACAGACCGCTTATTGGTCAAGCGTTTCAAGCCGAGCGGCCATGGCTACCTCTCACATAGCCTACACGCCCTCCCTACCTATGGGGTGTAGTGAGCTTACCTTGATGTCTGATCGAGTACCCTCCTCTCCCGTGCATGCCGGTAGCTCCATGATCCTTGAGGCAAGCTCAAGCAACCTCAATCCCTCTCCAACAAGCTCCATCCTCCATAGCCACGCAAGGCAAGAGAAGTGTAGAGAAGAGAAGAAGATGAAGAGAGGAGATGGGGAGTTTCTTCTCCTGGATCCCTCACTCTCACACACTCACTCTCTCACTCGCTCACACTCACTCAATCCCTCTCTCAAGCACAATCAAGAAGGTAAGAATAAGAGAAGAAGAAGAAGAAGAAGCTTTTTTCCAATCACAAGAATGAGCTTCTCATTCATTTTTCAAGTTTATATACATGCCCTACTTCCCACGGGCGGTCATCCTCAATTTTTACATGGACGGCCATGGCCTAGGCCCTTTTTCTCCATTCTTTCACTTCCTAGCTAGTCCTACCGCCCTTCTAAGTTTACAATTTGCACAGGAGGGATCTGGGCGCTCTTTTACAAGGATTTGAGAGCGCCTTTGCATTTAAAGGTGCACTTTCTTGCTTTTAACTCCTCCAAACTTTGGCGGCTATGCCTTGGACTTTTGGCGGTTGTTCCCATGCTTTTGGATTTTTTTGGACTTATTATTCTTCTGAGCGCCTTCTCCATGCCTGCCCTATGCCTTTTTTCTGCTTCTCACATTTTTCTATTTTCTCACTTTTTTCTTGTTGCTGTGTTGCAATAATAGCCTCAAAACATGGATTGTCACACCCATTTAGAGTATAACCCACAATTCTATGCTTGGCTCATGAAGAAATAAAGCAAAACAAGCAAGTGCTTAATACCCTTAACCCTTCATCCTCCAATCCCAAAAAGGATCTTCATCCTTCCCGTGGGGAGGGGGTAAGGTGGAAAAGAAACATGATGTGAACTTCAGAACTTCAAACTGAATTTCAAAAGGAAAAAAAGGATGGATAAAGTAAACTTGTACTTGAGAAAAAAGAATTATGGAATTCATGCTTGAAATGTGTGGACTACTTGAAGTAAAATAAAATTTTCCATTCCATATTAGAACATCACACCATTCCATAGTGTTTGTTCTTAATCTTTTTCTTTTTATGCAAAATGTACTCTCAAATGAGCTCATTGTAAGATGTTGTGCCATAATAGGAACTTGAGATGGTAAGACAACTTCCATTCTCGAAGGAAGAGCACAATAGGTATCGATTGGCCACTCATACACAAGTCTACAACTAGCTAAAATACCGTAGCATATCAGTAATTTCGAAGAGTTAGTGACCAAGGAGGGTGCGGTGAAGCAAGTAGTCGATCAATGTAATGTCCACAAATATGTAGAGAATGTTGGCCAAAAATTGACCATGGCAGATGCATTGAGTTCTTGAGAACCTTTGTCGCAAAGAAAGAATAGTGGTACAATAACCATCAAGCAAGAAGGCTTACCCAAAAGGATAGAAGTTGTACTTAGCCTTGAAATAGTGGGGAAGGCATTAGGGTTGGAAAACACATAGGGAAAGAGATTGAAGAGGATGTTTATGGCATACTGAAGATGTTGAAGACAAAGGTGCACACCAATGATGGGATTAGTCTAGCAGACATCCCTCATCCTGCCGTCCAGTTACAAGCAAAGATGATGTATGCCATTTTCTCCAATCACCAATAGAATGCACTCATGGCTTGGATACCAATGCAAATGCTTGAAGTGAATTTGAATCTCTATGTTTGTAAAAAATTTAAATTGTTAGCCAAGGAATTGTCATCAAGCCAAAGACTTGCATGAGGTGAGTCATTGGCCACCATGACTGAATTGGATAGAAAAATGCCTGCATCAAAAGCATCCATGATAGGGTTTGGAGGGGTGATGACAGTCATCATCCAAGAAGTTGTGGGAGAGATGAAAAGGGAAAAAGAAGGTAGGGGAGACACTGGAGAGATCTCCTATTCAAGAGGAGCATCTCTCATCGGTCACAAAAATCCCGTCAATGTCTCCAAAAGTGAGAAATGCAAGAGACGAAGCTAGCAAGCCACATAAACTAGAGCAAGCTACAAGGAAGAAAGGAGATCAACCCTAATCATAGTAGCAATAGAAGGATTCCAGTGAAAGGACCATTAATGAGCAAGGTGGGAAGTATTTAGTCCCATCAAGCAAAGGAGAGTAGGGAAAAATCATGCTAAAAATCCTGAGCAAGAAGAAGGAAACTACAATAGAAGAGGACAAAGCCCTAGAAGCCATGCAAAAGAAATAAAGGAAGCTAGAAGAGGAATGGAAGAAGCAGGAAGAAGAGGAACACCTGCAAAAGGTAGAAGAAGATTCCAAAATGTCGAAGGAAGAATGAAGGAAGAAGCAACAAGAGGAGAAGAAAAGACTAAAGAAAGAGGAGGATGAGTAGATGGCTCTCGCCATTAGGCTGTCAATCAATCAACCCTCTCAAACAAAAGAGTTGGCTAGGAGGAGCCTAGAATATGTGCCTGGTACCAGCTCTGCAATGGAAAAAGTGGCTTGAGAACCTATAGTGGAAGGAAAAGGAAAGGCCATGTTAGACCTGCCCCTGCCCATCATGGTTGCCACCACTACCACTACACAAGAAACCACGGACACAATGGTGAACCAAAGCAACATGATGACTTGGGTACATAACCTAGTCAACACGATGTAGCAGCTTGGCGTAGCACCAAGTGGAGGAGCCCCAATTCCAAGGAAAAAGAGGCCTAATGATGTGGATGCAAAATCAAGAAAAGACCCGAGGAAGGCCAAGAAGCCTCAACTATGTCCATACCATTGGCCATGCGGCAAAGTATGATGAATATGTCCGAGAGCTAGTGGGCCAACTAGAAAAGAGTGAAAGAAAGAGGAACGTGGTAGTGGTAGAGTTGGAAACATAAAGAAAAGCATCCTCAGCTTACGAACTCGAAAAAACATGACTAATAGCTACTCAATAGAGGCAGATAAGTGACTTAAGGAAGGAGTTGGAGGCCAAAAATGGGCTGGAAGGAACGAAGAAGGAGGAGAAGGATGTAAAAGAGACCTAAGGTGAGGAGAGAGGAGAATAGATAATGGTGGAGAAGGACTTTTCAGTCCTCTTGCAGTAGAACAAGGAGATGCAAGACCACCTCAAATAGCTAAAGAAAATCAGAGAATGAGCTCATTGAGGAGCTGGAAAGAGTAAGGACCCGAGCCTACGCAGAGTGATGTAAGGAAAAACAACAAAAGAAACAATTGCTTAAGGAACTACACAAGGCTAAGACATAGAGAGATGAACTGTCAACCAAAAAGCTGACAGAGGTGGAAAACCAAGTCCATGTGGCCTCCTAGAGCAAGAATAACTGGCAGAGCAACTGAACTACCTTAGTAGATTGCAGAAAAAGAAGATGCTCAAAATTTGGAAGGAGGGGGAACATATGATCATGATGCTGTCTCAATGCCAAAATTAGGGCATAGAAAGGATGGAACATGCTGAGGCTTGGGAGGAAAAGAATGTTGGAAGACTCGGAGACCTTGATGAGGGCCTTGCCTTGGGAAAAAGTGAATGAATCATGGCACTGGCAAGGGCGGAAGCAATGGAGGAAAATCTCGAAGTCCAACAACAAGCCTTCCTTAATACGATCGTGCATGTAACCCAAGATGAGGACAAGGATACAATAAAAGGGCTAAGGATGAAGATAGAACTTACAAGACGATCCCTGAGATACTATGTCCATGAAAAAGCACCAAAAGGGAACACTAGCTTCAGCATGGAGCAACAACAACAATACCTAAGAGAGGTTGGCAAAGGAGATGGAAGAATTAGGATTTGGAGAGCCAAAACAACAAGCTCAACCATCCACTACAGCCCCAACGGAATTGCCAAGAGAAAAAGGGCTAGACTTCAAGTAAGGCCAAGATGAGGAAGAGCAACCACCACGAGAGCAGAGCAGCACAACAAGTGCAAGCACAAACAAAAGAGCAGGGTGAGGAAGCTTACCCCCCCC
This sequence comes from Lygodium microphyllum, assembly GCF_053477565.2. Classification (NCBI taxonomy): domain Eukaryota; kingdom Viridiplantae; phylum Streptophyta; class Polypodiopsida; order Schizaeales; family Lygodiaceae; genus Lygodium; species Lygodium microphyllum. The sequence continues at coordinate 7,935,126 of NC_141149.1, read as the reverse complement.
CCCTGAGAGGGTTGTGGAAAGGAAGTGCAAGAAATAGAGGGATTAGGTGGAGTTGGCATGAAGGAGACTCCAAGAAAAGCCACAGCAAGTTCCTAGCTCCATATTTCACAAAGAGAGGAATGATATCCTATAAACTGGGCCCAAGAATTGGCTATCTAGGAGTAGTAAGAGAACAAAAACCAACCATCCAATTTCTCCTTTTAGTACCCTCACTCCTTAGACAAGGTCTTGTCTCTAAGAATGGTGGAGAAAGTGATCTGGCTCGCCCAATGATTAGGAAACAGATGGACAAAGGAAAGAGCAAGACACCCTACAAGGTGGCAGAGAGAGCTCACAAACTATTAGCAAGATAGGGCTGGGGAGATTCCAAAGACCATCAGTGGATATGAAGCCCAATCGAAATGGCGGCAATGCATCTGAGACTCCAACCTTGATGCTTGGATAGCCTTCTGTAGCACCATACCAACAATCGACTACAGTGATCCCAAATGCATGCCATATCCGTGAAGAATAGGGGTAAATTATAACCTGAATGTGAATGGCAAGTACGATTCCCCAAGGATCTATAACATGAACGCATGGAGTCTAAAGGAGTTCCTAATCTTCACTGAGTGGGATAATTGCCCATCCATCACACACTTCCCCGATGAGTTTTCATCCTACTCTGACCCCTCCTTTATTACTATACGTAATTATCTAACAATACTTTGGATTTTGCTCAAGCAAAGCCCACATGGAAGAGGCCCGACTACCGCCACTCCATTTTTTACCTAAATGTAAGAATGGATAGCTATGCAATGGCCTATCTTATGATGAGGGCCATGTTCCTACCCTCCTTTTGTATGGCCATCCTCAAATATATGAACAACAGTTGCTTCACCAAGTGTAGCTACCATTTCCTATCAACGACATCCCTCAATATACATATTAACATAAAGGACTACTTACAGAGTAGGCCCTTCCTTACCAAGTCTCTTAGGTCCCCTCTTAGTTTGGCTCCTAAAGAGCATAGGGATGACGTCTAGCGTGCTCCCTCAATATACATATTAACATAAAGGACTACTTACAGAGTAGGCCCTTCCTTACCAAGTCTCTTAGGTCCCCTCTTAGTTTGGCTCCTAAAGAGCATAGGGATGACGTCTAGCGTGCTCCCTCCCAATGTATCAAATCTTTTAAAAAAACAAAAAAAAAGAGAGAAGAGAAAAAGGGAGAAAAAAGGCAAACAAAGAAAAATGACAAAGCATAATAAAAGGAAGAAATGGAATTCTCTTATACTATTAGAGTGCCATCAACACTACACCTAGGGACAATTATATCCCTAGCCCCTTCCCCCACTTTGCTCTTAGGGCACATCAAGGGTAGGACACATCAAGAGAGTTTACACTCACCTATAATTAGACATGTCTCCCTGAGTCACACCCACAACACCTCCCCTTGTGCACGACCTAGGTCCTCAAATGTGGGACAACACCACGAACATGGACACCATGCATTGCGCAAGGTGAGGTGGACACTTCCCTAGGAAGTGCACTTTCTTTTCCTTTTCAAGTACATTCAACAAACTGCGATCAACCACTAACCTCGGAGACCTCATCCATTTAGTTGTACTTCTTCTCCATGACCAATCCCACCCGATCCCTCACCAACAAGTGCCATAAGGGACTGGCACTCGGCTGGGGGGGTGTAATGTTAACCTCGATGAAAGAAAGTGAAAAGAAAGAAAAAGTAAATCAAAAAGACATAGGACAAATCAAAAAAATGTGGCCCAACGAAAAAAAAAGAGAAAAATGGTCAAAAGGGCAAGATGAAAATTTAAAAGTCCAGGGCAAGTGCAAAAGGGAAAAGGCGCATCTTAAATATAAAAGTGCACCCTAAATCTTTGTAAAAGCATGCCAGGCTCCCTCCTATGTAATTTGTAAATGTAGATGAGCATGGATGAAGGAACAATGTAAATAGGAAGGGAATAGGAAAAGAGGACTTAGGCTAAAGTGGCCAAATGAATGGGTTCCAAAAGAGGAGTAGGGCATGTATAAAAAGGAAAAAAGTGAATGAAGAAACTCATTCTTGTGTGTGGCCAAAACTAGCTCTCCTCTTCTTCTTCTTCTTCTTCTTACTCTTGCTTGTGCTTCTGCTTATGCTTGAGAGAGGGAGCATGAGGGAGTGAGGAATGAGTGTATGAGGATGAGGGACCATGGTGAAGAAGCTCTCCCTCTTCTCTTCTCTTCTCTTGTCTCGCATATGGCATTGGAGCTTGGAGCTTGAAGATTGAGCTTACTTGAGCATACACCTTAGATTGTGGAGCTATTGAAGAGCTTGTAGGAGGAGGTACCTTGATTAGGGATGAAGGTAAGTGTCAAGACCTAAAAAGGGCTCGACACTAGCTCTAAGGAACTAGTTGGTGAACCTCCACCACTCACCTAAAACCACCCCACATGGCCTCATGGCCAAGAGAATTTAAGACTTTGCATTTGTACGTTTTTTGTAGTCCAACGAATAATTCTTTTCCCACTCCTCAAAGGGAGCCCCTAAACATGCTGGTGTTATACACCACGTAGCACACACACAGGGAGCATCCCTATCACAGCGGCTCCACTACAACTCTCCCACACCTCGAGGATGCCATAAGATGCACCGTGAATATAAAACACTTTCAGAACAAAGTCCACTCTTTCAATTAAATGATCTAGGAGATGATAAACAAATCTCACCAAATAACCCCCAAGGAACAGAATATCTAGCCCTACGGCTTGGGATACCTCACACTCTCAACGTCAGGTCATCGCTCATACAAACAAGTGCTATGCATCCAAGATATGATATCATGAGGTGCATCAATGCAAGTGTGAATATGACCATCGTACTCAAATAAATATTCATTGAAAATCAGCAATGTGAAAGTGCGAAGACAATTCTTTTCATGATTTTTCTTTTCTATGCAAGTGCTTCGTTGCTTAGGGCTAGCACCGAACTTCCTCGTACTACTAGTCTCTTTTAATTTTAAACAACCACAAACTGTATATGATATGCACCATGAATCATCAAAATTTAACGTACTTCAACCACTCAACAACCCCCCTACTCCCTACCATTTTAAATTTTGCATGTGTTGATAGGTGTAAGTATGGTTTTTTATGTATTTTCTTTATTGAAAGCCATAAAAACTCACTCTAACAAAGAAATGGGACTGAACTAAGGCTAAACCTCATGCTCCAGCTCCATCATACGTCCACACACATTAATTTTACTTTTCTTATTTTTGTGACATGAAACTTAAATTTCTCTATTTTTCTTTAATTTTTCCTATTTATTAAATGGTGCCTACAGTTCCTTCATTCTATAGGCTTGTTGAGGCATATCATTAGGTACATGTGGTCATGGTACTTATCTCCTTGATTGTGGAGGTTTGGCATCTGAAGATTTTATCTGTGGGGATATTAGGATAGGTCTTATGTGTGAGCTTCAACACAACAATATATGGACTTGTTGCTATTGAGTTATCAAGCCCTACATGAATTGGCATCTACTACGTGCTTTGATGTTGTGACAGGATATTACTCACTGGCATATTAGGTGACTGGTATGAGGATACACCATTGATTCTATAGCTAGACTATACCCACGTAGTCCACCACCCTTGGTTATGGCATACTTATTGTGCTACCTCTTCTTTCCTTAGCGTGTTTATACTTAATGAACACATGAAAATACATTATGGTACTTTTATATTATTATTTTACCATGTTATAAAGTTATTTTTTGTGTGAAAGAAAAAGATTTCAGTCCTCCTCCCTATGTGCTCAAGTCTCCATTGTTTTATATGTGTGCTCTTGATTTTTTTGTCTCTCTCCCCTCTTGTCTATTTTCCATGGTATCAAAGCCATCCCATGGCTATGCAAAGTTTGATTGAAAACTAAGGTGAAGGCGTTGGAGTAAAAAAGTAAGCAAACAAGCAACAGGGAATAAGCTCTTCCACCTTGCTCGATTTGCCTTGGGTTATAGCCATGAGAGGCTCCTGAGGTTGGCAGCATTGTAGTCTCCAATCGTAATGAAACTTTGTGAGCAAGAAGTGTATGTATTGCATATTAGCCCTTAAGGACTAGTCATTGTGATTTTTGATATCTAAGGTCATTTCAGTCTCTATTTTAGACCTACAAGTGGTTTGCTATGGATATACTATAATTTTGGTTGTGTTGTCCATTTATAGATGCATAGGTTATAAATTTCGAATCTGTAAGATTTCATGTGTTTACTGGGTTGCAAAAACAAAAGGCATTAGCATACAAATTATAGATTGCAGTTATTATTGTGCAGTCAATGAAAAAGGATGTATGTTTAGTTGTGGTGCATGTGGTATTAGCTTACTTATAGATTGCAATTTTACAAGGTTTTCTATTTTTTCAAAATGTCCAACAATTTCAAGTATATTCTTAGCAATAAGCTTGATAAGAACGATTATTCTGTATGGAATTTTAGAATGACAATTCTTGAAGTGTGATTCCTCTTCTTCTCAAAGCAAAAATAAGTTTGAATAGGTGTTTGACCTACTAGCAGAGGTAGAGGTTGTGGCAGAGGCCAAGGTGGTGGTCGTAGTCAAGGTTATAATCCATATCAAAATGGAAGAGGGCAGTCCAAATGAAGGGGGAGTCAAAGAGGGAAAGTTGAAAATTATAATAGGCAAAGAATTATGGTTATAGTAGAGAGTGCTTGCATTGTGGTCAAAGAGGCCACATTTCTAAAAATTGCTTCGAAAAGAAGGTTGAAATTAGAAATGGAAAAAAATGGGAAGGTGATTATGCATCCAATAATATAAATAATGATGACAGATGTTACATGACAGCACTTTATAGATACTATGACTGCTAATGGTTCATTAAAGAATGATGTGTGGTATATAGAATCAGGTGCCTCGAACTACATTACTTCTCATGGAGAGTGGTTTAGAGAGATATGCAGTCCAAAGTCTTCGAATTATGTAGAGACAAGGGATGATACAACTCACCCCATTACTCATGTTGGAAATGTTTATTTGAGTATACATGATGGTAAAACTAAGTGCTTAGTCGATGTACTGCATATACCAAATATTATTAAAAACTTAGTTTTTATTCCCTAGATGGTAAAACATGGATTGCAAGTTCAGTTCGCATATGATGATTGTTATATAGAAGATCTCAAAAATGATTGCAATTTGATTGAAAAAGGAAAACATGTTGGCACATTGTTATTCTTGATGCAAGTCTACCTAAAATGAATACTACCATGTTTGCACAAGGTTCAGGTGTTGTGGCTGATATTGAAATTTGGTATAAGGGAATTGATCATGTGATGAATGTATAATGGCTGAAAGACCTGCGATCAAAATAGGTTGTGGATAGTTTACCTAAGTTTAAAGTTAATGGGATGCATAAAGTATGTGAAGCATGTCAATTTGGAAAGCAAATAAGGCATATGTTTCCACATGAAAAGCATGTATACAAGAAGCCACTTGAATTGATATATTTTGATATATGCAGATTCTACAAAGACTACAGCTTTGAGTGGTTGTAGGTATTATATTTTCTTCATTGATGATCATACTTGCAAAGTACATCATACATGAGAAAAGTGAGGTGTTCGCTCACTTTAAAAGCTTTGAGGCTTTGGTTGAGAAGGAGATAGGGTTGCATATTAAATACCTAAGGTCAAATGGAGGGGGATAATATCTCTCTAATGAGTTTTGTAATTTTTAATAGAAAAATGGTATACATATGCAGTATGCATGTAGATATACTCCATAGCAAAATGGAGTTAGTGAGTGAAAAAATAGGCATATTACAAAGGTGGCTCATACATTGATATCACAAAGAAACTTGCCTCATTACTATTTGGCTAAACCAATTCCTATTACTGTATACATTAATAAGATACCCACTATTGTTATACATGATTTTTATGAAATGAGTAACTGGTATGATAATGTGTAGAATGCAATTAGGATTGATGAGTATGAGAGTGTGGCTTTGTAGAAAACAAGTCAGCCAAGCAATCACAAATTTTGAGAGGACCAAAAGAGTCTCGTAGTTATGGTTCTATTGATAGACTTTGGAGTGGTAGATTGAGGTCACAAATTACTCCACCAACTACATCACAGATATCAAGTAGGTCAAGTAGAGTAAGAAAGCCAGTACATCGATTGACATATGATAACTATATATCTCATCATGTAGGATGTGGAACCCACTTGTTTTGAGGATACTATGGGTAATGAGTATTAGGATCATGGTATGGATGAAGAAATGGCTGCACTTATGGATAATGATACATGGGAGTTGGTGCCCTTGCCTAAAGGCAAGAAAACTATTGGCTACAAATGGATTTACAAGGTCAAGCACAAGTATAATGGATCTATTGAATACTATAACACATGACTAGTTGTTTTGCCAAAGGTTATGTGCAAACTCATGGTAGATTATGAGGAGACACTTGCTCCAATGGCTAAAGTGGCCACTATAAGGGTAGTCATAGGAATAGTTGTATCAGAAGGTTGGATCATGCATCAAATGGATGTTAAGAATGCATTCTTGTAGGAGGAGTTACAAGAGGAAGCTTATGTGGAGGGGCCACTTCGTTATGTGGATGTGAACCACCTAAATTATGTATGCAAGCTTCATAGGACCTTGTATGGGCTAAAGTAAGCACCCAAGGCATGGCATGAGAGGATTATAGAACACCTTGTCAACATTGAATTTTGTAGAGCATAGGTTGATCGCTTACTCTATGTCTATGGGAGTGATATAAATATTGTGGTTATTACTATATATGTGGATGATTTGATCATTGTGGCTGATAGTGAGATAGAGGTTGACCATGTGAAGAGTCGTCTCAAGACTAAATTTGAGATGAATGATTTGGGAGAGTTATGATACTTTCTCAGCATAGAGATAATTAGAACTCTAGATGGTATATGGTTGTCACAAAGAAAATATGTGGCATTGGGTACATTGTTGAAAAAATTATAGTATGGCTAATTACAAGCCTATTTTTATACCTTTGGATATTAATGCTAAGCTTAGTGCACATCTCGTGCACATGATGGTGACTTGATTGAGGATGTCAGTATGTATTGGAAGATTGTGAGTAGCCTTATCCATTAATGTTCACTAGGCCACTACATAGTTGGTTTCAAGAGTCAGTTTATGTAGCTTCCACAAAAGCTACATTCGGATGCAATATGGCACACATTACGCTATGTTAAGTCCACATTAGACTATGCCTTATTCTATAGTGCAAGTATACCATGTGAAAAACACAAACCTAGAGCATGGTTATGGTGGCTTCAAGACATAGAGTGAACTCATGAAGACATAGAGTTGAAATGGAATGTCACACAAGTGAATTAGGTTCCAAGATTGAGACTTGGACTCATAAACACAATCTTGTGTGGTTGGACAATGACTCTTCAGAAGCTTGTGGACTGAAAGGACAAAAGTACCATCATATTGTAGTAAAAATGAAAGTAAAGTACAATGCTTTATAGGTTCAAGATAGATAACACTATGCACCACTGTGCTTATGGGATCCACTAAGCATGCATGTCCTTGGCCCAACTACTCCATACAAAGAGACACACTGGGTGTGATTTCCTAAATCTCAACACCCCTCCTCAATCACCACTAGAAAGGCACAAAGTGTGTAGAGGCTTTAGTGAGCACTAACTACAAAGTGTGGGCACACCACAAACATGGTAAACACCAGAGGCTATCAAAGAAAAGGCTAAGTGTGGGTATCAAAGACATAGTGGACATTCAGAGGCTATAACAGGAGCCTCACAAAGTGTACAAAAGCTATAATGCCAGGTTGCATGAGGAGTTTACAAAGCTTATGACACAAGCATTAGGGCAAGGTTATACAAGGCTTCAAAAAAGACTATTAGAAAATTGGGAGTAGAAGGACTTGTGAGGCTTGTCCTTCTGCTCTTGATAGTCTTCTTCTTCTTCCTTTGCTCCATGATCTTCTTCTTCTTTTAGAATTGCAAGATAGGCCTTTTGAGACCTCTTTCTGGCATGACAAAGCTTCTCAGTGTGTCTGGTCCTTTTGCAAAAGTCATAAAATAGCTAGTCCTTTGTTCCTATTATTGACATACAACATTTGTTCATCCTTAGTACTTGAATCTTCTTTATTTTTATCTTGTTTTCTTCTTCCAATAGAGAGGCCTTAATGTCAACCAATTTAGGGTTTGCCATGTTGATTAAAGTGATTGAAACATTATCATAATCAGGAGGCAAACTTTTCAACAAGAGACCAATACATATATCTTCATCTATTTTTAGATTTATGCCTGCAAGCTAGGTTAGAAGACTTTCCATGTAGTTTAGATGGGATGTGAGGGATGTATGAGGCTTCATGTCAAGTCAAAAAATTTCAAACCATACTTTGAGGACTTGAACTATGCATCAAACAAAGTATCCAATCTATCCTAAGTGTCATGGGACATGTCAGAAGCATCCACATGATGGATGTAGCTATCATCCAACTCCAATTTGATGATGGTTTGCACTTTGTCATCATTATTCTACCAAGTATCTACAAGATCTGCATCTCGAGGATTCTTATCTTTACCATTTGTTATGGCCCATAGGCCCTTCTTCATCAAGATGAGCTTGATGCGGGTCTGCTAAGTATGAAACCCGACTCCTTCAAAGCGAACTGTTGGAGAGCCTTTGCCCATGCTGGAGTGGTTGGAACAGTAGCAAATTAGACCAAATTCTTAGATTTGATCAGGGAAAAAAATGATTGTGTCAAAGGACACAAGTGCTAAAAGCACTAGATGAGTGTCAATGGACACTGTGCTTGTATCTTCTTAGATTGAACTTGAATCTTCCAAAATATCCCCTCCTTGCTGGTTTGATGCCCAAGTGTTGCTAGAAACTGAGTAAGAACTCTAAACCAAGTGGCAAGAACTCCAATTGACTGGGAAGAGTAAGAAAATGAAGTGAAATAGAAGCTTGAGGTTGAAAGAGCTATGGCTTCTCTGTTAGGGTTATAGCAAGCGACTGTGTTTTGAGTTAGTGCAGCACGTAGGGGAAATGTTCTGGAAAATTCTTTGGTGAAGAAAGAGCTTACATGTGGTACTTGAGAAGCCCTATTGTCGTAGGTTGAACCATTGTATGTAGAAGGAGTAGGAATTATATAACCAAGTAGTAGTGTGATCAGGATAGCAAGCACAAATTTCCAGAATGCTAGAGTCGGAGGTCACCAATGTCTATGATTGAGGTGTCAAGAGGAAGTGTTGTGAGGTCATGAAGATATGCCCAGAATAAAGATTCAATTGAGATGGCTTGGTTTAAGAGATCCACAAGCTCCAAGGTGGGTAGGTGCAGTCTTGGCTATGGTTGCCACAAGGTGGAAGATGAAAATGAAGTCATGAGCTTACATTGAGCTAGACTGAGGTTGAGAGAGACTGAGAGAGTAGAGAGAAGAGCTGAGCTGAGCTAAGCCATGCTCGACTAAGCTCTAATACTATGTGAAAAACACAGATCTAGAGCATGGCTATGGTGGCTTGAAGACATAGAGTGAACTCATGAAGACATAGAGTTGCAGATAGAATGTCACACAAGTGAATTAGGTTCCAAGATTGAGAGTTGGACTCATAAACACAATCTTGTTTGGTTGGACAATCAAACACTTGAATGAAAGGACAAAAGTATCATCATATTGCATTCAAAAGGAAAGAAAAGTAAAATGCTTTATAGGTTCAGGATAGGTAGCACTATGCACCACTGTGCTTATGGGATCCAACAATTCTGCATGTCCTTGGCCCACAAACTGCTCCATACAAAGAGGCACGCTGGGTGTGATTGCCTAAATCTCAACATACCATTAGACTTGCATGGTTACACAGATGCAAATTGGGTTGGTAGTATTTCAAACAAGAGATCTACCAATGGCTTTATGTTTTCCTTTGGCAGTGTTGGTGCTACTTGGAGCAACAAGAAATTGTTGACACTTGCCTTGTCTAGTACAAAGGTAGAGTACAGAGATGTTGTAATTGCAACATGTGAGGTAGCTTGATCACACAATCTACTTGGTGATTTGGTGATGTAGGTGGATAAGAATATTATCATCTACTATGATAATCTTAGTAGCATTTAATGGGTCACAAACCCACTGTATCATGTGAGCACCAAACACATAGAGATCCATTACCATTTTATTCAAAAGCCAATTTTGATAGGTGATATTGACTTGGTTTACATCAACACAGCGGATCAAGCTGCTGACATTTTTACTAATGCTTTGGAAGCTAAGAAGCTTCAATGCTTCAAGACTATGCTTGGACTTCGCGAGCTCATACTAAGCAGCTCATGTTGAGCTCAAGGGAGAGTGTTGAGATGTCGAGCTCTACATGAGCTGGCATCTACCATGTGCCTTGGTGGTGTGGTAGGATATAGCTCACTAGCATGTTAGGTGACCAACATGAGGATACACCAGTGATTCTACAACTAGACTATATGATTATGGCATATTTAATGTGCCACCTCTTCTTCCTTAGTAGATTCACACTTAGTGAACACATGTACATATATTGTGGTACTTTCATATTAGTCTTTTATTATGTTATAGAGTTAGTTTTTTTTTTGTGGAAGAATAAAGAAGATAAATAAGAATATCTCAGCCCTATCTGTTTGTGTGATTAAGTCTCCATTGTTTTGTGTGTGTGCTCATGGTTTCTTCATCTCTCTCTCTCTCCTCTTATCTATTTTCGATTGCCAGTAAGTAACCTTGTGCTCTAAGTAGAGCTTTAGGAATCCATCAAGTTGGATTTGGGGCATAATGTTTTCACCACCACTGTACTTAGTTAGGGGTTGGTCATCTCTGGTGACAAGCATGTGAATGAGCATGTTTGCTTTTCTAATTCAATATCGGTGCCCATCTTGATGGTTTGTATTGAATTGATATACATGGTTGACTAGTTTACTATGGCCTAATTAAGCTTTGTGTAATTCATTGAGAAGAGCATCATTGCTCTTTTTAAGGGGTGAATTGGAATGCGTGAGGAGCATTGGTAGTACTACCTTCTCAATCAAGGCATTAGTACCCTTACTAAAAGTTGTGATGATCCTGATGTTGGGTAACTCCAAAATGAATACATTGTAGTTTGAGGTCAACAATACACTTTGTGAGTTGTTTAAATGGGTGCTCCAATAGTACCTCATTACCAACTCCTTCAAAGTTAGACAACACATACAAGATGGTGGGTAGACTTTCAATCTAGGGTCTTGACACTCGGCCGGCAAGTGGTTTCCGCCATAGTACACGCATTGGATGTGCGGGCGCATTGGTCATCTCAACATGTCTTGTAACTTGGATAATTCCATCTTGACATCAGCCAAGCCTTGGTCTATCTCAATGGCTTTCGCCTTATCTTGGGATGATGGGATTGATCGCTCACTAGAGACTAACGCTCTCTCTGAGCTTCGCGAGTTGGTCTCCTCTAGATTCGAGCTCCTGGAGTTCCGCTCCTTCAACTAATCATCGAATCTGATAGCTTCCTCAAACACTCTAGCTATCGCGTCTCGTTGCAAGCTTGAATTGCCTGCCAAAGCCTTATATAACTCCTCGTCCCGAATGCCGCTGATGAACACAATCGAAACTGCTCTTTCAGTCAGTCGCTCGCCCATAGGAATTCTCTTGAAGAGGCTCCTCACATGGGTTACGTAGTCACGGATGTCCTCCTTCTCTTTCTACTTGACGTTCATCAAGTGTACTAGTAGATTATCGGAGTATCCAGGCTCAGCAAATCTCTTAATGAAGAGATCCTTGAGGCTATTGAAATTGGCATGCTCTGCAGCATCTAAGCTCGTATACCACGTCCTACCCTTGTCGCCTAGGCAAAGCCCGAATGCTTGCAAGCGTTGAGTTTGGTCGTTGAGGCCGTTGGCTTCGCAGACTTGCTCAAACTGCTCAACAAAGCTGTATGGGTCGTCATGAGGTTGGTACTTATCGAGTTGCTTGGCAACAATTGGTATTTTTGCCTGGCTCTTTGAGCCTTGGCTTGCCCCTAATCCTGCGAGTAGTGACGTCGCTAGTGCGGTGGCACTCTGCTCTGCTGCTGTATTATTGAGTAGCCGCTTCATGAGAAGCTCGCTCAATGTCAAGTCTCCCTCTAGTGCTCTCTCATGGTTTGTTCGGTTTCGGCCAGCTAAGTTCAGCACTCGCTGCACCTCATGCAGCTCCATGCTTTGCCTTTGACTCCTAGCCTGCTCATCCCTATTGTACTCGGCTATGCTCTGCAATGCTTTGCGGGCTAGCCTTCTCTCCTCTTCTAGATCTGCGATGATTATGTATGCTGTCCTGCCGCGGTGCTCGTACCGGGCATGCGCGTCGTAACTACTCACCAGCTATGCTGAATAGCATCTGGGAATACGTTCAAATTGAGCTCCTCATTAGACCGATGGTTTGAGCTCTCTTTCGCCATGGTCGAGTTCTCGCGCTCCACTAAGCTGTCGATCAGGTTGAATAGACTTGACATATCCACGTCGTTGGCGCTCCTTGCTTGGTCCTACTCTGCGCTTTGATGGTTTGTCTATGTCTTGGTTCTCTCTTCCTAGTGGGTTCCTTGAGTGGTTTTATCTGAGTGAGTTCCTTGACTTATTGAATACAATCCTCAATTTATGATCACTCAGTGTGTGTCATTTCTCGTGCACTTATGGTCAATCAGGCTTTCAACTTTCTTATGTGTACTTCAAGTGCGGAATTCAATGTGAGTGCGACAAACAATCTCTATATGCCTTATGCCCTCTTGTCTCGTCTCGGGCCTGATAAGCTTCGTCGCTCAAGTCATGGCTGTTTTAGCGGATTCTAGGGTCTACGCTGCTTCTTGCTGTTCACTCGGGGGTCGATCACAGGTCCTACGATTGGATTTACATTCTCAACATGTTAGGTCACTGGGGAGTGCTCCAGTACTGTCCCCCTGTCCCTTGGTCGTGACTCCTACATCGGGAACTGCCTACAAGGCGTTCGCTATGTTGTCTTGGAGCGGGTTGCGCTTCCAGTCGGCCGCGGGGGTCAATTTTTGATGTTTTCTTTTTTCTGCCTAAGGGCGTGTCCGATTTTGAGAATCGGACATCCGATTTATTATCAGTGGTCCGATTCTCAGAATCGGACCAGGTGGGTCCGATTTTGAGCCGTCCGATTCTCAGAATCAGACAGGGGTCAAGTGTCCGATTTTCGAAAATCGAACAAGTGGTCCGATCGGACCAGGTGGGTGGTTCGATTGCTAACGTGTCCAAATCCGTGGGTCCGATTCTACGAATGGGACAGGGGTGGGTCTGATTGCCTCGATCGAACGAGGCGTTCGATCGGACAGGTGGTCCGATTTCCTATAGTCTAATTTTCAAAATCGGACGGGTTGGTCCGAGTGGTCTGATCGGACAAGATGGTCTGATCGGACGGTTGTCCGAGCGTCCGATTCTGAGAATCGGACATTGGATCGGATGTTCGATCCCGCCGACCCGAATGCACTTTTGAGCATAAAATCGTCAAAAATCTTAAGGTATTGATTATTATACGCTACAAGATTCAATAGGAATGATGCTGGAGTGATGGGGAAGAGATCTATATACCTGGGGATCGCCGATAGCAACGTAACTCCTCGCACTGATCGATCGAAATGGGTCACCCAAGCTCTCTCTCTCTCTCTTACTGTCTCTCACTCTCAACTAGTTGCAAATGAGGATTTCCTTGCCCTCCAAGAACTTATACCCCTGCTAGACATTACCCGGATGTTACCGATCACTCTCCTTGCGATTCCTACACATTCAAATGAGCATTTCCTCCATTTTCCACTTGCTTTTTCCGATTTTCTCCCTGTTTTACAGTAGCAAATCCTATGTCTCTCGAGTGTGATTTCCTAATGTTAGCCTACTCTAAATGCAACAAGAATTGAAAGCAAAAAACTGGAATAATTTCTCCATGTTTTCCAATCATCAAACAACCAAAATATCCCAAAATACTTACTTGTTTTGAAGATCAAAAACACCCAAACTTCCTACCTATCTCAAGCTCCATTTCGGGGATAAATCCCCTACTTCGATACTCGATATGAGGCGCGCAAGTGCTCAAGCTTGAATCCGTTGGTCCCGGCAACAGAACCAAAATGTGGGAGCTTTCGCTCAACCGCCAAGACCCACGGACCACTTATTGCTTCAAGCGTTTCAAGCGAGCTCTAATGGCTATCTCTCACCTAGCCGACGCGCCATCGATCCTACAAGTGTAGTGAGCTTACCTTGACGCCAATGTGAGTAGCCTCCTCTCTTGCACACCTCAGTAGCTCCACGATTCTTGATGCTAGCTCAAGCATCCTCAAGCCTCCTCCATCTCCAAGCTCCATCCTCCATAGTCATGCATGCAAGAGAAGAGAAGAGAAGAGAAGAGAAGAGAAGAAGAGAAGAGGAGATGGTGAAGAGCTTCACCCTCTTGATCCCTCACTCCCACACACTCACTCCCTCACACTCTCACACTCCCTCTCTCAAGAGCACACACAAGCAAGAAGGAGAGAAGAAGAGAAGAAGATGAAGACTCCTTTTGCCACACACCAAAAGAATGAGCTTCCATTCATTTTTTTGAACTTTATATACAAGCCCTAAAATCCCATGGGCACCCATCCCCTTTTTTACATGACCGGCCATTGTGGCAAGGTCCTTTTTCCATTTCCCTCTTCTATCCTTATGCCTCTAGCCTATGCCCGTCTAATATTTTACAATTGGCACAAGAGGGAGCCTGGCACTCTTTTACAAGAGTTTTCCAAGTTTTTTGAGGCACCTTTCATTTAAAATTGCGCCTTTGGTCTCGGCTTAGCTTTTAGAGGTCGCATGCGTGTCTTTTCTCTTCTTCCATGCTTTTTTCGCTTTTTCCTTCATTTTCTGCCATTTTGACTCGGGGTTAACAACACTCAACCGCCAAGACCCATGGACCGCTTATTGCTTCAAGTATTTCAAGCGAGCTCTAATGGCTATCTCTCACCTAACCAACGCGCCGTTGATCCTACGAGTGTAGTGAGCTTACCTTGATGTCGATGGGAGTAGCCCCCTCCCTCTCACACCTCGGTAGCTCCACGATTCTTGATGCAAGCTCAAGCATCCTCAAGCCTCCTCCATCGCCAAGCTCCATCCTCCATAGCTACGCGCGCGAGAAAAGAGAAGAGAAGAGAAGAAAAGAAAAGAAGAGAAGAGGAGATGGTGAAGAGCTTCACCCTCTTGATCCCTCACTCCCACACACTCACTCCCTCACACTCTCACACTCCCTCTCTCAAGAGCACACACAAGCAAGAAGGAAGAGAAGAAGAGAAGAAGATAAGAGCTCTTGTTAGCCACACACCAAAGAATGAGGTTCCATTCATTTTTTTGAACTTTATATACAAGCCCTAAAATCCCATGGGCACCCATCCCCTTTTTTACATGACCGGCCATTGTGGCAAGGTCCTTTTTCCATTTCCCTCTTCTATCCTTATGCCTCTAGCCTATGCTCGTCTAATATTTTATAATTGGCACAGGAGGGAGTCTGACGCTCTTTTACAAGAGTTTTTCAAGTTTTTTGAGGCGCCTTTCATTTAAAATTGCGCCTTTGTTCTCGGCTTAGCTTTTAGAGGTCGCCTGCATGTCTTTTCTCTTCTTCTGCTTTGTCCTTCATTTTCCACCATTTTGACTCAGGGTTAACACCCATCTTACCCATAAGCAAATGGTTAAGCTAAAGCTATAAGCAAAACTATCTCTATCTTTCAAAGAGATTGAAACAACAAGCTGATGGTAGTATTTTGGGCTTATTGCATAGCCTACAAGATTGTGTGAGTGGCCAAATTCCCTTTAAATTGACTCATGGTATTGATGAAATTCTATCAATTGAATTCTTTGTTTCTAGTTTAAAAGTGGTAGTACAAGAGTGATGGGAAGGTAGGAAAGCTTGGACCAACCACTTGATAGAATTAGAACAACTATCAAAAATTTGATTACTAGCAAGACATGCTCTTATTTGCAAAAATGCATGATGAAAGGCCTGGTTTGACAAGCATGTCAAGCAATAAGATTTTGAGAAAGGTGACCTTGTGTTACTCTACTCCATCAGAGGGCATAAGTAGAAAATGAGATTTTGAGGGTTAAGCCCTTTTCAACTACACGCAATTAGTATAATTGAGGATGTTGAGCTTGAATCATTGAACAAAGAAGACATAGACTTCTTTAATAGAAGAGAATAAAAAACTATTATCAAATGGTACATCCACTACACAATTCCCCAATGGCGCTACTGTGTATTGCCATACGGGCTATTGGTTACCTCGACCAAGGGGATTGAGGCTAGGATAATGAGGAGAAATGATGCAAAAATGATATCAAAGTTCTTACAGGAGTAGGTGATCTCATGGTTTGGTTAACCCATTGAGATTGTGAGCAATCAAGGTATGCACTTCATTAATGAGGTAATTTCATACTTGTTGTCCACTTTCATGATCATACACAAAAAATCCTCCCTATATTACCCACAAATAAATGGCCAAGCTAAAGCTACAAAAAAAATCTTAATTAATGACATGACCAAAACTGTCTCCACCTTTAGAAGAGATTGGGACAACAAGCTGATGGTAGCACTTTGGAATTACAACATAGCCTACAAGACCACGGTTGGCCAAACTCCCTTTAAATTGACTTATGGTAATGATGTAATTCTCTTAATTGAATTCTTTGTCCCTATCTTGAGAGTGACAGTGCAAGAGTGGTGGGAAGGCATGAAATCTTGAAACAATTGCTTAATAGAATTACAATGATTGCCAAAATTTTGATTATTGGTGGTGATACATGCTCTTATTTATTAAAAAACATGAAGAAAAGCTTAGTTTGACAAACATGTTAAGCAAGAGAATTTTGAGAAAGGAGACTTTGTGTTACTCTACTCCATTAGAGGGCATAAGCAGAAAATGAGATTCCGAGGTGTAGGCCCTTTTTGAGTATAGGCGATTAGTAGAACCTGGAATGCTGAGCTTGGAACACTGAACGATGAAGGCAAAGGCTTCTTTATGGAAGTGAATAGAAAATAGAAATATATTATCTATTGGCATATCTAATGCACAAATTTCCAATGGTGCTATTGTGTATTGCCATACAAAATATTGATTAATTGACCAAAGGGGCTAAGGCTAGGGCCACGAGGAGAAACGATGAGAGAATGATATCAATGTTCTTAGGGGAGTATATGATCTCACATTTCAGTTATCCCATTGGATTGTGAGCGATCAAGGCATGCACTTCATTAATGAGGTGATTTCACACTTATTATCCACATTCATGGTCATACGTTGAAAATCCTCCCTATATTACCCACAAGAAAATGGTCAAGTTGAAGCTACAAATAAAATCCCAATAAATGTCCTAACCAACTCAAAGAGATTGGGACAAAAAGTTGATGGTAGCACTTTGGGCTTATCGCATAGCCTACAAGACTATGTTTGGTCAAAAATCCCTTTAAATTGGCTTATGGTATTGATGCAATTCTTATAGTCATATTCTTTGTCACTAGCTTGAGAGTGGTAGTACAAGAGCTATGGGAAGGCAAGAGAGCTTGGACCAACCACTTAGCCAAATTAGAATGCCAGTTGGATTCTTTGTCTCTAGCTTGAGAGTGGTAGTGCAAGAGTGGTGGGAAGGTAGAAAATCTTGGACCAATTGCTTAATAGAATTAGAATGAATATCAAAAATCCAATTATTGGTCACATATGCTCTTATTTGTGAAAAAGTAGAAACATGCAAGGCAACAAGATTTTGAGAAAGATGACCTTGTGTTGCTATACTCCATCATAGGGCATAATAAAAAAATGAGATCCCAAGATCTAGGCCCTTTTTGAGTGCATGCGATTAGTAGAATGGGAATGTCAAGATTGAAACATTGAACAATGAAGGCATAGGATACTTCAATGGAAGAAAATAAAAAAATATTATCCATTGACACACCCACTAAACAAATCTACAATGGCACTACTGTGTATTGCCATACATGCTACTAATTACTTGACCAAGGGGGCTACGGCTAGGCCCATGAGGTAAAACGATGCGAGAACAACATCCGAGTTTTTATGGGAGTAGGTGATCTCATAGTTTGGTTGCCCCATTCACATTGTGAGAGATCAAGGTATGCGCTTCCCTAATAAGGTGATTTCACACTTGTTGTCCACATTCATGATCATACACCAAAAAAATCCTCCCTATATTACCCACAATAAAATGGTCAAGCTAAAGCTATAAACAAATCCATGAACCACAATATGGTGTGAATAGGACCTTATTTGGCTTCACTGCTCTCGCGTCGTATCAACTTATCCTCTGCGCATTGTATCGATGATATCTCCACGGAATAGTTTTTTTATTACTCTTCCTGTCATTTTCTATTAGGCAATGATGGCAAGGACAAAGCAAATAGCAAGGAAAGTTTATATAGAGAGCAAGGATAATGAACAAGAGGCAAGGCCATCAAAGGTTCCACAAGTTGCTATCCCTCCTGAGATCCCTCCTATCCTTGGTTTTCCCCAGTCTCCTGCCATGCAACCGAAGCAATCAAGTGTAGAGATTGTGTATTCTCCGCCTACCCAAGACAAGATCCATGTGGTTAATGACCAACCCTATGATCTTGCTGGATAGTCCTCTCCTCCAATTTCCAAGGTTCCAATCTCCCCTAGAGCACCTAATTAGCCAACAAATCAATCTAGACCCTCTTCTGCTCAAGAAAGTGAGCCTTCCAAGCCAAGGAGAAAGAGAAGATCTAGGTTTTACTATATGCAGAAGTGTTTTAGTGAGATAAGGAAGGCCTAGAGAGCTTTACAGCATGTCATTCTCCAAAGACAACTTTTATCAAAGCTGTCAAGGATATTTCTAATAGATTGTCAAGAGTGTCAACTAAAATTGGCCTGCAAAAGAAATTGCAGCTTACAGCGATTCTATCTTTAGAAGGTAGTTGAAGACTTTGTTATTGACTTTATGAATGATGCTTACATTGTTTTTGCTTGAACAAAGATTTTAGTATGGTTAGTAGAATCATGTACATGTCCAACAAGGCATTAAGACCCTTGTCCAGTATTGATAAAAAAGCCTTTGAGGTCCTTAACATTCCCCCAAAATTGTCTAGGAAA
Source organism: Lygodium microphyllum (assembly GCF_053477565.2). Taxonomy (NCBI): domain Eukaryota; kingdom Viridiplantae; phylum Streptophyta; class Polypodiopsida; order Schizaeales; family Lygodiaceae; genus Lygodium; species Lygodium microphyllum. Next base: position 7,915,976 of record NC_141149.1, on the reverse strand, counting down.
GCAAAAGGGCCAAAGATCAAGGATGTGATACCGAGGATGATGTTTGCAAGAGAAAAATCGATGTGCTTGGCCCTATTAGTTATAAGAGAATGGGTGAGGTGTATGGACAAATGGTTATCAATGTTTATTGCACTTCTGAGGAAGATGGCTATCTTAGCATATCTCTTGAGGACAAGTCCATGCAGTAAAAGGATATTCAATTGTCAGATTCTGTTGTTTATTGTTGCATAAGGTAAAGCATTTTAACGCTCAAAATTTTGAGTATATAGAATGATTGTGATATTGATTGCAAATAACACTCCTTTATTTTTGTGGCATTGATTGCTTCTCTTAGCCAAGAAATCTCTAAAAGTATATTTATTGTTGATCCACTATTATCAATGGAATTGTTTTCGATATCTAGTTTAAACATAGCAATGTTTTTCAAAGCTTTTGATTCCATCACAAACTACCATACTTTTTTTCCTTATATCGGATACACTCACCATAGAAATTATCCTCATAAACTCTCTAAGTGGTATCCATGGCCAAGCAAGAATGTGCATTGAATGGAATACTACTTACTTTTTGGTTAATTATTTATTTTATTTGATTATCTATTTTAGTTACATGTTTCTGTCACAACTCTATAGAAACAGAATTTGTATCCTTTTTCATTAATTTGTCTATATAATGATTTATTAAATTTATTTCCTTTGCACTATTTAGATATAAAGAAAAGTGCATTGGAGCTGGCCACTGATGAGTGGTCACAGGTTATGGTGGACCCATGCGGTGGGTTAGAGAAAAGATAGTTCACACTTCCACCTATATGGCCCGATTGGGCACCTATGACCAGAACTCACGCATATCAGGGTTAGACTCGCACACAGAAAGGATTGATGCCTTGGAGTGTGGGCTAGATCCACCAGAACAGACAGTTACAATCAACAAGATGGCATGATCATGAAATGCTTGTATAATGTGCATGTGTGGGCTGAAAGCTTGAAATGCACATTTCTTTGCATAAGAAAGTCACATGAAGATTCTGATACCGTTTTTGCGATGTACACGAAAAAAGCTTTCATATGACACCCATATTGGGGGGGTCCCTAAATTTTAGGAGATTCCTAAATTTTAGGAGGTTCTTAAATTTTAGGAGCCTCGAATTAGCCTAAAAATGCTAGTCCTAAAAAATAGGGATGTCATTCCAAAAATAGTAAGTTCTGTACTCTGACTGTGCTTACTAAATTTGGTTGTTTCTATTCTTGACAGTATTCAACCCAAAAAGGAAGGCCATAGAGAAGAGACAAGTGTCAAGACACTTGTCACACAAGTTTCCAAGTATCCCACCACTTGTCACATCTCATGACATGTGGCTGGACACTTGTCTTGTGCTACTCCACTTTCCCCTTTTGTACTAGCTCTTCCCTCTCCTATAAATAAGAGCTCGTTTTTCTTCATTCAGCATCATTTTTCTTTGCTGTAAACTCATGTACAACACCCACAGATAGCCAGAAAATGGCCCCATCCATCCCCATCATCATCCCCCACTTCTCCATTATCAAATTCCTCCATATTCCCTCTTCTATCACTGCTGTTTTATAGGACAGCAAGCCTGTAAATTCATTACAGCACCTCCTTCTCGAGCTCTTTCTTCCATTTTAGCAACAAGAAGCAAGCCCTATCCATGTACTGCTGATCAACGATGGAGAAAGGTTGATTTCCCCTCTTTCTTCTCTCATACTGTAAAGAAATCAGTTCTTATCATTGCATAATAGATAATGCATGTGTGTTTGTACATCTTTGCATGATCTTGTGAGAGTGAGAATTACTTCTTCTCACTCTCAAGTTGATTGTAACTGAGCTCTTCCCTAAGGACTTGGGTTGAGCAGAAATACATTTCTTCGGGGGGGTTGCCCATCTTCATGTCAAGATTGTGGGAGAGAAGGAAGGAGTCTCGCTTGAAGCTTTCTTGCTTGCACAATGGGGGAAGACACACAAGGGTGGAGGCTGAAAACAGTTTTCCTCTTCTTAGTTGTGTAAGCCAAAAGAACTCTAGTACAAAGAAATAGAAGAACCCTCTATATGGGTCTCAAACCAAACTCAACTAACTAAGGTGGCATACTAACTAAGCCACGAACTAGAATAGATAAGGATAGCTATCATGTAGCTATTATTCATGGGCGGTGTACCAACCGCGTCTGCAACTGACAAGTCGGTGACATAAATACACAACGGTCACCCTGGCGTATCACGAGTGGAGCTCGATATCTCAACACTCCCCCTCGAGCTCAATCCCAATTCCTACACACCAAGCAGGTCTCTGAACTTGCGCAGCTTCTCTGCGCCCAATGCCTTCGTGAATATGTCAGCTACCTGATCCTCTGTGCTGACATAAACTAGATCAATAAGACCTAGTAAAACCCTCTCTCGCACATAGTGATAATGCACCTCAATGTGCTTTGTTCTAGCATGATAGACTGGGTTATTTGCCAAGTGTATACTACTCATGTTGTCACAATAAATGACAACTGGTCCATCTGTAGACTGATGCATATCATAAAGTAGCTTATGCAACCAAGCTACCTCACATGCAGCCATTGTTGCACCCCTGTACTCAGCCTCTGTGCTCGACAAGGCAACTGTAGGCTGTTTCTTGCTGCTCCAAGTGACTGCAGCACTCCCAAAAGAGAACACATATCCACTGGTAGATCGTCTATCAGAAATACTACCAGCCCAATCAACATCAGTGTATCCATGCAACTGTATCTGAATGGGAAATAGTCCATACTGCAATGTGGACTTCACATACCTGAGTATGCGTCTAGCCGCATCCAAATGTGGTTTCCTTGGAGCTTGCATAAACTGACTTACCAATCCAACAGCATAGCTCAAATCTGGCCTGGTAATAGTCATATAAATCAAACTTCCTACTATGCGTCTGTACATAGTAGGGTCTTCTAGAAGCTCACCTGCATCTGTGCTCAGCTTCACATTCTGCTCCAAAGGAACTGAAATAGGCTTACAGCCTGTCATCCCATATTTGGACAGCATGTCCAATCCATACTGCCTCTGCAAGAGCTGTATCCCACTTGGTGATCTAATCACCTCAATGCCCAAGAAATAACGCAGCTCTCCCAAATCCTTCATCTCAAACTTCTGCTTCAATAGCATTTTCACATGAAGGATATCTTCATCACTGTCACCTGTCATAATCAAATCATCAACATAAATGACAAGTAGCATAATACCTTTCTCTGTTTTCCTCACATAAAGTGAGAAATCTGCCTTGGAAATCTGAAAGCCAATAGTGACAAGATACTGTCCTATCTTGTCAGACCATGCTCTAGGTGCTTGCTTCAAGCCATACAAAGCTTTCTTCAACCTGCAAACAAACTCAGGATGAACAGCATGCACATAACCTGGTGGCTGCTCCATATAGACCTCTTCTTGCAAATCACCATGCTAGAAGGCATTCTTTACATCCATCTGATGTAAAGACCATCCCTTTGATGCAGCCATAGCAATGACTGCTCTTACGGTTGCCATCCTTGCAACCGGACTGAATGTTTCTTCATAGTCAATGCCATATGTTTGTGCATACCCCTTGACTACTAATCTTGCCTTGTATCTGTTCACAGAACCATCTGCATTGTGCTTCACCTTATAAACCCACTTACAGCCAATTGCATTCTTACCTTTAGGCAAAGGTACCAATTCCCATGTAGCATTTGCTTCCAAGGCATCCATTTCTTCATCCATGGCTTTCTCCCATTTTTCTTTTCCCATGGCTTGCTCAAAAGAAGTGGGTTCTGGTTCATGTATCACCTTGACCATATATGCATAGTGAATGGCTGTAAATCCATCATATTTCAGCCTATCCACAGGATACCTAACTCTGGTAGACCTGCGCAAAGTGGGTTCACTCCCAGGTGCCCTCAAAACATCCCTGGTCTTCCTTACTCCAGGTGTAACAATAGAAGGAATACCCAACTCATCATCAATGCTCTGTTCTGAGCCACTAGATTCACCATCCACATAAGAGTGACCTGCATTCACATCAAACATGGGCTGATCAACCTTCTCTTTTCCTTTTCGTGATACCTGCATACCACTATCTGCATTGCTTTGAGAAGATTCTCCTGATCTCAATCTGCCTGTCCATGGCGAAGAATGTGAACCACTGCTAGAGGACGCTCCAGGTCCACTAATATTTTGTGACTGCTGCTGTGAATTCTGTGCAGCATTACCATTTTGTGCATCTACATCATCAATCACATTTACTGGTTTATACCAGCTACTCATCTCATCAAAAACAACATCTCTGCTCACTGTAAACTTACGAGTAGAAGGGTTATAGCATCTATACCCTTTTTGCTGCAGAGAGTAACCAATAAAGATGCACTTCTCAGCTTTTGGATCCAACTTGGATCTCAGCTCATCTGGCACATGTACATAGGCAATGCAACCAAAAATTTTCAAATGAGAAATATCTGGTTTCCTACCAGTATACCTCTCCTCTGGAGTCATTCCATGTATTGCTGCAGTGGGAGTCCTGTTCATTATGTAGACTGCTGTAGCAACTGCTTCAGCCCAATAAAAATCTGGCAAGTCTTTTTCATTGAGCATGGCACGAGATACCTCTCCAATATGTCTGTTTTTTCTTTCTGCAATTCCATTTTGCTGTGGGGTATGACTGCATGAATATTGCTGCTTTATGCCATGCTCCTGCAAGAACCTTGCAAACTCATTTGAGAGGTACTCTCCCCCTCCATCTGACCTTAGGCATTTTATTTGCAGGCCTGTTTCTTTTTCAACCATAGCTTTAAGAGTTTTGAAATGCCCAAAAACTTCACTTTTCTTTTTCATAAAATACACCCAAACTTTTCTGCTATAGTCATCAATAAAACTGACAAAATAATGACAGCCTCCAAGAGATGCAGCTTTAGTAGTCCACACATCAGAGTGGATTAATTCCAATGGCTTCTTACTCTCTTGAACATGTCTAGGAAATGGTTTCCTTGCCTGTTTTCCAAATTGACAGGCTTCACATACCTTATGCATTTCTGCAACCTTGAACTTAGGCAATCCTGCAACAATGTTTTGGGCCTGCATTGATTTAAGTCGCTGTATATTAACATGACCAATGCGTTTATGCCAGATATCAATATCTGCAACTACACCGGTCCCATGTGCAAACATTGCTGCACTCAATTCAGGCATGTTTGCATCCAATGTAAACATTCTGCCCTTCTTCTTTCCTTTTGCTATCAAGCGACCTTTATTTTTCATATCCTCAACAAAGCATCCATGAGGATTAAATCTGACCTGCAAGCCCTGCTCAACCATTTGACCAACAGAAACCAGATTCTTGGTGATATTCGGGACATGAAATACATCAGACAGGTATTTCTTTTTCCCATCCTGCATAGACAAGGGAATTTTTCCAATCTGCACAATAGGATGTGCAGTATCATCACCAGTCTCCACAAATCCTGGTTTTTCCATTTTCCTTGCATCCTCCATCCATTCTGCATGACCTGTCATGTGGTTTGATGTACCTGAGTCAACATACCATACATCATTGCTTTCTTCTGCACTTGTCATAGAATTGTTCATGTGCTGCACCATGAACAAATGCTCATTTCTGTCATCACCCTGTCTACTAGAAGATGCATAATTCCCTTGTTGCAGTTTTCCATTCATGATGTCATTCTTCTTTTTATAGCAGTCTTTAGCCATATGACCCATTTTACCACAGTAGTAGCATTCAACATTACTGTTTGCATTTTGGCCTCTTTGCCATCCACCACGACCTCTTTGGCTCCCCCTGCCTCTAGAGTTACCACGTCCTCCTCCATAGGACTGGTTTTCTTGAGTTTGCTGGATATTCTGATTTCTGCCACGGCCTCCAAATCGGCCTCCTCTACCTCTGCCTCAACCTCTTCCAGCATTTGAGTAGAAGACAGCTTCTTTTGAAGTTCCTCCTGAAGAAGATGCACCACCATTTCTTTGCTCCTCAGAAATTAGAAGAGCAATCAACTCCTCAAAATCAGGAAATCTTTCACGAACTGAAATGGATGTCCGAAACTGTGCATAATCCTTTCCTAGACCATTCAAGGTCACAGAAACTAAATCATCATCTTCCACTGGCGACCCAATGGAAGCAAGTGCATCTGCAATCTTCTTCACCTTCATGTGGTAGTCGTTGATGCTCATATTTTCTCTTTGCACATTATGCAACTCTTGCTTGAGCTGCATTTTCCTGGCTTGAGTATTTGTGCTGTACATTTTTGACAAAGTATCCCATGCCTCCTTTGGCGTACTTGCATCCTGAATATGCACAATCATAGAGTCTGAAATGCTGATAGACAGCCAATACATAACTTTCCTGGCTCTCTCATGCCATGCTTTGAATGCCTGCATTTGCTGTTGATTGGGAACATCAGGAAGAACTGGTTCTTCTTCATTTCCTGCAACAAATTCCCAATATCCTTTTCCCATAAGGAAATTCGTCATTCTAAACTTCCATGCCTGGAAGTTGTTCTTGTCAAGCTTTTCAGTGACAATCTGTGAGAGAGAATCAGACGCCATTACAGAACACTGCGAAAAATTCTGTCACTGCAAAAACTCAGCTTCACCCTCACAAGGGCAAATCTGCAAAACTGGTGAAAGTGGTATTTGACCACATAGTCACTTCCTAGTGACGATTTTGCATCAACAGGCAACAGGGATGATTCTGTAACTCCCAATGTCTCTGCGCACAAGCATACGATGCGATTTCTACAGTAACTTTTCACTGACCTGTAGAACAGTGGTTGCACAGCATAAAACTGGGCCTTTTTCTGAGTGCGTGCAGAGAACTTCCGCCTCCAAAACAGGCCCCGAAATGGCCTCAAATCAAAAAAACAAGGTCGCCGAGAGCTAAAGCTTTCTCCCGCAGCATATACTGCCCTCTTGCTTCACCGCGAAGGGCGTCTCAACCTGAGACAATGCACTCTTGCAATTTCCGGCTGTGCTACCTGCAGAGATCTGCTCCCAAAACAGAAAATGAAAGCAACACTGCTCCTCTTACCAGAACACCGCGAGCTTGGCTTGCTTTCTTGAGCTCCTTACCACGAACAAGGCTCTGATACCATGTCAAGATTGTGGGAGAGAAGGAAGGAGTCTCGCTTGAAGCTTTCTTGCTTGCACAATGGGGGAAGACACACAAGGGTGGAGGCTGAAAACAGTTTTCCTCTTCTTAGTTGTGTAAGCCAAAAGAACTCTAGTACAAAGAAATAGAAGAACCCTCTATATGGGTCTCAAACCAAACTCAACTAACTAAGGTGGCATACTAACTGAGCCACGAACTAGAATAGATAAGGATAGCTATCATGTAGCTATTATTCATGGGCGGTGTACCAACCGCGTCTGCAACTGACAAGTCGGTGACATAAATACACAACGGTCACCCTGGCGTATCACGAGTGGAGCTCGATATCTCAACACTTCAACCCTCAATCTTGTCTCCATTACTTTTACATTTTCATGGCTGTAATTTTGTGAGTAATTTTCATTTTCAACTTTAAGTGTTCATTCTCTTTTATATTAAAACTCGAAAACAAGCGAATATCATAATTGTTAAGCATACTACGTTGTTCGGGGCGTTTACAGTGGTATCACAGCTTTGGCTCGGTCCTCAACCAACACTGGTAGTGCTTACAATTATAAGTTTGTTTGTTTTCAGCCCTTGCATTGAGTGCTTGAGCTTTTTCTTTTTTCTTAAGAGTCTCAATGGATCAGTCGAGTGCTATCCTTCAAGCCATTCAAAGTCTTAGAGAGGAGAATCAACAAATTCGTGACCAACTTCTCAAACTAGAAAAAGTTGAGAATCCCAAAGAATTCAAGGAAAGAAGCCCATCTGCTTCAAGGAGACAAAGCCATACCAATGAAAGGAGCCAATCAAGAAGTCCAACTACTTCTAAGAGGCAGTCCCATTCTACTTCAAGACAAAGAAAGAGATCGCGTCGAAGCTCATCCTCTTCTTCAAAGTCATCTGGCGCCTATTCTGATGGATCCTCTTCTAGTAAAGAAGAGTCACACCCTTCTCGTGGAAGACCTCATCATCGTCAAAGGCGTCGACATTCTTCACCCTCGTCTCCATCTTCATCCCCATCAAGCACTTCATCATCTTCAACCTCAAGATATGGGCATGGACGAAGGCATAAGAAGAAGAAGAAGACTAAGTCACTATCTCAACTTGAAAAGAAGATCAAGTTCAGTATGTATGATGGTTCCCGAAATCCTGATCTTCTTCTGAAGTTTATTCGTCAATTTCAAATTTTGTATGGTCGTGACAAGTATAAAGAAAAAGAAAAGATTAAGTTTGCAGCTTTACATTTAACCGACTTAGCCCATACTTGGTGGACGGGGTTGGAATATGATCATGCTGCCCCAAAATCATGGCGGTCCTTTGTTCGCATGATACAAAGCCAATTTCTTCCTGTTCATTTCAAAAGAGATGTAAAAATGGAATGGGATCGGCTTTGGCAAAGGAAAAATGAGTCACTTGGTGACTATACCAAAAGATTTTGGGAGCTACTTTTGAAGGTCCAACATTTCAAGAAGATCAGCAGTTTGGAAAAGCTTAGGAAGTTTCAAGGAGGTTTGCATTGTAAACTTCGTACTGCTCTTAATCATTATCATTGTTCTAGTCTCAGGGAACTCATTGACCATGCTGAGACATGGGAAATGGAGCACAATGGAAACAAATCATTCCAAAAGAATGATAACAAGAGAGTAGCTGACGATGAGGAGTATTCAGCCCCAAATGAAGGACAAAAACAGCGACAAAAGCAGCCATCAAATCAAAAGAAGATGAAGCCCTATGCACCTCCTAATGCTCCTCAATTTTTCTCCAATCTATACCCACAAGCAAAGCAACTTTCCGAAGAAGAAAAGCAACGCTTCATGAAAGAAGGAAAGTGCTTTAAATGTGGACAAACAGGCCACATAGCGAAGCAATGTCCAAACAAGGGACAAAGCAAGGTTTCTGATAACAAGCCTAAGTTGCCAGTGAAAATCAATGCTATCAGTGATGTAGTTGCAAACACAACTCACACTCCAGAGACGCGCAAATTATTAAAAGCTTGGGGACAATTGCAAGGTAAGCAAGCACTATTCTTGATAGATCTTGGGGCGAATGAAAATATCATTTCCTTGCAATTAGCTAAAGAGCTTGGATTAAAGAATGAAGAGATGGACACTCCGACAGAAGTTCGCCAAGCTTTAAATGCTGATGAAGGTGACACAGTGAAGACTGTGATACCCTACATTGGCAAGCTCAAGTTTCAAATTCAAGGCTACAGTGACGAAGATACCTTCTGTATCGGAGATCTTGATGGTTGCGATGTGATTCTTGGCATGCCCTGGAATCATAGAGTAGATTCAACCATCTTCTCTCAGAAAAAGAAGGTAGAACTCACCAACAAAGGCAAGAAGTACGAGATCCAAGCTGGAGTTTCTGGAGACACCATACCTATGGTAAGCCATATGCAAGTCTCTAGAGCAATTAAGGATTGTGTTCAATGTTGTTTACTTTATGTCACTGATGTAAAAGATAATATGAATGCTGAAAACCAAGAGCGACTTTAGCTCTTGGAAAAGTATAAAGATTATTTTTCGGAAGATCTACCTTATCAGCTTCCCCCAGAAAGGCCAGAAGACCATCATATTGATATTATCCCGGGCAGTTCTCCTCCTAATATAGCACCATACCGTGTGAGCCGTCCTCAACAAGAAGAAATCAGAAAGCGAGTCAAAGACCTACTCAACTGTGGGCTAATTAGGCCAAGTAACTCACCATTTTGTTCACCGGTTCTTCTTGTTCAAAAGAAAGATGGCATATTCAGGATGTGTATTGATTATCGAGCCCTCAACAAAATCACTGTGAAGAATCGATTTCCTATTCCCAGAATTGACGACATTTTGGATCGTCTAGGAGGCTCAAAGGTTTTCAGCCGCATTGATCTAAAGAGTGGTTATCATCAAATTAGGGTAATACCACAAGATGTACACAAAACTGCTTTCCGCACTTCATACGGTCTTTATGAATTCTTGGTGGTTCCTTTCGGATTAACCAACGCACCAGCCACCTTTAATCGAATGATGGAGCGCATCTTTAGAGAGCATCGATAATATATCGATACTTTCTTTGATGATATTCTTGTCTTTAGCAAGAATGAAGAGGAATCATCAACACTTGGAAATTGTTCTACAATTACTTCAACAAAATCAACTCTTGGTAAATGGTAAAAAGAGTGAATTTTTCATGCATAAAATAAATTATCTTGGGCATGTCATCTCTTCTGAAGGGATTCAGATGGATCCTGAAAAGATCAAGATAATCCAAGAATGGCCTCATCTTCATGATGTACATGAGGTGTGATCGTTTCTTGGCTTATGTTATTATTACCGCCGCTTCATCAAGCATTTTGCACATATGGCTTCTCCACTTCATGACCTTACAAAGAAGAAGATCTCTTTCCAATGGAAGGAAAAAGAGAAGGCAGCCTTCACAAGGCTGAAAACAGCTCTTACTTCTGGACCTGTTCTTATCATTCCAGATCTGGTAAAACCATTTGTGGTGGAAGTAGATGCTTGCGGTGATTGTATTGGTGCAGTGCTAAATCAAGAAGGTCATGCCGTAGCCTTTGAAAGCCGCCGTCTAAAGGATGTGGAGAAAAGGTATAACATTTATGAAAAGGAGCTCTTAGCAGTGGTTCATGCTTTAAAGATATGGAAACATTATCTTTTAGGCAATGAATTCCTTATTAAAACCGATCATCAAAGCTTGAAGTATTTCAAGACTCAAAAGCATTTGCAGGAGAAATATGCAAGATGGGAAAATTTCTTGTCTATGTTTCATTTTCAAATTATGTACACTCCAGGGAAACAAAATGTAGTTGCTGATGCACTTTCTAGAGTGCCTCGCATTGCAACTATTACAGTGACTCATCATGAAGATTTTCAAACGATGAAGAATACTTATGATGAAGATACTGATTTTGCAGCAATTTGGTCAAATTTACAACAAGGAGGTTCTCATCCAGATTATTCCATCAAAGATGGTTACCTTCTCATGAACAATCGCCTTTGTGTCACTCTTCCTGTTCGACAAAAGGTGCTTAAAGAAAGTCATGAACCCCCTTATGCAGGGCATAGAGGGAGGGCAGCCACTCTAAGTGCAATTGAGCGCTACTTTTATTGGCCAACATTACGAAAAGATACACATAACTTCATTGAGGCTTGTCTGGTATGCGAAAAATCCAAATATGATAGGCAGAAGATTCCAGGATTGTTGCAACCTCTTCCAGTGCCCAAAGATCCATGGGAATCTATCACAATGGATTTCATCTCAGGTATTCCAAGAACACCTCAAGGTCATGATATGATTTGGGTCATAATTGATAGATTCAGCAAACAATCACATTTTATTCCATGTCATAAAACATTGAAATCCGCACAAGCTGCAAGACTTTTCATTCAACATATCTTCAGATTACATGGTATGCCTTCTGAGATCATTTCAGATAGAGACTCCAAATTCACAAGTAACTTTTGGTGTGCTTTATTTGAGAATTTGGGAACCACTTTAAAGTTCTCCTCAGCTTTTCATCCTCAAACTGATGGCCAAACAGAGGTGATGAATCTTGCTCTTATGTTGAAACCTTATGTTAGTGAACATAAGTCACAATGGGAGAAATATCTTCCATTATTGGAGTTTGCTTACAACAATACAATGCACTCATCCACAAGGAAAGTTCCAAATGAAATAGTACAGGGTAAAGTGATTCCTCCTCCAATTATTCTCACTAAAGATAAGATTTTTGCTGTTGATGAGTTTGCTTCAGATTTAAAAACTGCAATGGATCAAGTTCGAGCCACTATCAAAGTTGCCCAAGAGCGACAAAAGAAGCAAGCAGATAAACGAAGAAGACCTTTGGCTTTTGAAAAAGGTCAATATGTCTTGCTAAAGTTTGATAAAAGAAGGCTCAAACAAGGTTCTGGCCAAAATTCATCTTTTCCAAAGCTCTCCAGTAGATACTTTTGGACCCTTCAAAGTGATTGAGAAAATAAATGAAGTTTCTTATTGACTTGAGCTTCCTACTCATTGGAAAATACACAATGCTTTTCATGTAAGTTTGCTAAAACCTTACATAGGACCAGAACCAAAGGAACCCATTACTGAAGATCCCCCAGAAGTTGAAGAAACAGAGCAACTCTTGGAACCTGAAAAGATTTTGTTTCTCAAGGATCGAACCACGAGAAGTGGCCTTGTGACACGAAAATTCTTACTAAAATTCAAGAATCTACCCACAACAGATGCACAGTGGGTAGATGAAAATTTCATGAAGGATTACCCAAACATTCTTCAACCATATCAAGAAGCTTTTCAGCTGAGGACAGCTGAATAAAAGCCAGAGGGCTGTCACAACTCTATAGAAACAAAATTTGTATCCTTTTTCATTAATTTGTCTATATAATGATTTATTAAATTTATTTCATTTGCACTATTTAGATATAAAGAAAAGTGCATTGGAGCTGGCCACTGATGAGTGGTCACAGGTTATGGTGGACCCACGCGGTGGGTTAGAGAAAAGATAGTTCACACTTCCACCTATATGGCCCGATTGGGCACCTATGACCAGAACTCACGCATATCAAGGTTAGACTCGCACACAGAAAGAATTGATGCCTTGGAGTGTGGGCTAGATCCACCAGAACAAACAGTTACAATCAACAAGATGGCATGATCATGAAATGCTTGTATAATGTGCATGTGTGGGCTGAAAGCTTGAAATGCACATTTCTTTGCATAGGAAAGTCACATGAAGATTCTGATACCGTTTTTGCGATGTACACGGAAAAAGCTTTCATATGACACCCATATTGGGGGGGTCCCTAAATTTTAGGAGATCCCTAAATTTTAGGAGGTTCCTAAATTTTAGGAGCCTCGAAATAGCCTAAAAATGCTAGTCCTAAAAAATAGGGATGTCATTCTAAAAATAGTAAGTTCTGTACACTGATTATGCTTTCTAAATTTGGTTGTTTCTATTCTTGACAGTATTCAACCCAAAAAGGAAGGCCATAGAGAAGAGACAAGTGTCAAGACACTTGTCACACAAGTTTCCAAGTGTCCCACCACTTGTCACATCTCATGACATGTGGCTGGACACTTGTCTTGTGCTACTCCACTTTCCCCTTTTGTACTAGCTCTTCCCTCTCCTATAAATAAGAACTCGTTTTTCTTCATTCAGCATCATTTTTCTTTGCTGTAAACTCATGTACAACACCCACAGATAGCCAGAAACTGGCCCCATCCATCCCCATCATCATCCCCCACTTCTCCATTATCAAATTCCTCCATATTCCCTCTTCTATCACTGCTGTTTTATAGGACAACAAGCCTGTAAATTCATTACAACACCTCCTTCTCGAGCTCTTTCTTCCATTTTAGCAACAAGAAGCAAGCCCTATCCATGTACTGCTGATCAACGATGGAGAAAGGTTGATTTCCCCTCTTTCTTCTCTCATACTGTAAAGAAATTAGTTCTTATCATTGTATAATAGATAATGCATGTGTGTTTGTACATCTTTGCATGATCTTGTGAGAGTGAGAATTACTTCTCCTCACTCTCGGGTTGATTGTAACTGAGCTCTTCCCTAAGGGACTTGGGTTGAGCAGAAATACATTCCTTCAGGGGGGGGGGGGGGGGGAGTTGGCCCATCTTCAACCCTCAATCTTGTCTCCATTACTTTTACATTTTCATGGCTGTAATTTTGTGAGTAATTTTCATTTTCAGCTTTAAGTGTTCATTCTCTTTTATATTAAATCTCGAAAACAAGCGAATATCATAATTGTTAAGCATACTACGTTGTTCGAGGCATTTACAGTTTCCATTTGCAGTGCTTGCAAGCTCATGACTACCTTCTTAGACACCACATATGAGAATATTGCTGATCGTGAAAAACCATATAACTTTCTCTAACAAGAAGTAACATTGCAAAGCTATACACATACTTGTAGATGGAGAGTGATTTCGAATGTCTATGAGACAATAGATTCAAAGATACTCAAGATAGATGGGGTGAATGTAAGTCTCATTCATATTGTTGGTTTTTTAAGGGACACTTTTTTAGTTTACCAACTTATTACATTTTTTCTCGTAGTGCTAAGATTACCCTGAATCATATATGTGGTGGATAAGGGAGTGATATTTCAAGTTGATTTTGGATAGGGCAATCACACTAGTTGATTCCAACTCCCCTCCACAAAACCACGAGACATGCAAAATATATTAAAAAAACCTTCCCTCAGTAAAAGAATCCACAGTCTAATAATCATAATGTCTGCAAACACCTTATGAATCGCATGGAAGGTTCCACTTAAGCTTTCCATAGATTTCCATTCAGTACTTGTTGACAGAAATATGTCTACAACTAAGAATTCATTATTAGTACTTGGTTAAATGAAAAAAATATTACATACATTATCAACTCAAGACTTATAATATGTTTGCTAGGAAACACTCTCATTTGGAGGCAAATGCATGTCCTTTGCCATGTAAGCATGTTGCACTTTGATAAACCACCCTTCAAGCATAATTTTGAAAGCAATGATACATTCCTCCAATGATGTTTTATATCCTCTCATTTTCTTCTTGTCACCTTGTGAGAGTCCTTGCAAGGGGGCAGCATGGTAACTCAATCATTTAGGCTAAAGAATTTTGGCTCCCAATTTTCGTAGCTCCCTAGCTATACATGGTGCAGGAGTTTACTAAATGAGAAGGGTGCCTTCTAGATGCCATACTTAAATTAAATTCTCATAGAAAGAAGCTCATCGAGAAAGGTGAACGAACTAAAAAGGAATATTAAGAAGACTAATGAAAAAATATTGGGCGCCAAAAAGTTCTCGACTTTCAAAAAGGTCATCATTAACTTCACAGCATATATATTATGCCCTTTGTTATATTTTATAAGTAAATAGCTGGGACTTTGGGACTACCAAAACATATCAGACTTTGGAGATTTTGGCTAAAAAGGAGGAGAGAATCACAAAGTGGACTCTACTATCTCCAAAAAAGAGAAGACAAGAATACCATATTCTTGCACACATGGCAAACTCTCTTTGCCCCTTTTCTATGATTTTGAGTTCAATGGTTGAGGTCTCTTCTTCTAATTCACAATTTTTGTTTGTGCTTTTGTGTCTTTTGTATCAAAGTACTCATCATCGTAATTGCTTCTTCCTGCCAACCCTCGTCTGTTTCAAAGACAACCTAGTTATACAATAGATTCAAAGCATGGATCTTGGCCTAGTTCCAATGTCGAGCTTCCAAAAGCTCTTCGAGCATTTTTTGGTTTGTGCCAGGATTATCATGTAGCTTCTCTTTCAAGAAGTCTAGGAACTTCATCAATCCCAACTTGCTTATAGGCACATGGTAGGACATGCCAAGGATTTCCTTGGTGTGTAGTGCCATCATGCAAATTGGAATTGAAGGTGGTGTTTGGTCTAATTCATTCCTCATTTCTCCTTGTTTCTCCACATTACTGACTGTATCAGCTACTTGCTTATAATCATCCTTATCATCCAAGAAGGGTAAGTCAATGGTAGCAATGATATATATACAATCTCATTCATTGTCAAGAGAGGGGATGTATTTTGTAAGCAGACCATAGTTTGATGTGGATTTGGTGTTCCTCTTCAACAAGGCGAGGATGCTATGGAGGTCAATAAGTGAGGTCTCCCAAGTGTCTCTCAATACTAATAGCTTGTGTGCAATTTTCAAAGAACATCAAGATGTTACACTAATCCTCGGTCACTCAAGAACTTCTCATCTAGAGCCAACCTAGCAAAATGTCAGTCAAATCCCTTCAAGATAATAAAGTTCACTAAAAATATAACACATAGAATTTTTATAGGCCAGTCCTTCAGCACACCAAATGGTTTGACCTTTGTTCCATTGGTCAATGTAAAGGTCAATTTCATGATTTTCACAGGTAGGCTGTCCCAAGCTTGCAATATTGCATGGTTGAGGATGCTAACCCCCACTTATGTGTCTACACTTCCCTCTCTTAAGGAGTCTCCCACATTGTGCATCTCCATTCCTTTCGAGAAGGCATTTACTTGCATGTTCCCTATTTTAGGATTTAGAGTTAGACTAGGTATGTGTGTGTCAATAGTGTTATGTTGGAGGATTGGTGTTTCCAATTGCATTGATCCTTCAATCCACTTTTTCAATGCATTCCAAAGTGAAGGGATTTGCTTCGATATTAGTCCTAAAATGGTACGGACACCAGCATTGAGGTCATAGTAGCTAGCAAGCTAGTATATGGTTTCTCGTGCACATATTCATTGATGCCTTGTTTCTAGTGGTGGTCATTCTACAGCTGATGTTGAGTTGTGGCTCTGCTTGCATGTAGAGGAGTTATGTCAGACATGCGGTTTTCCTCTAGTACCGTATAGGTGGGAGAAGTGGGTGGGACTCATTGGCAACAAGTCGTACAACCATTCGTCCATTATGGATTTAACATCCGGGAGATGTGCTGGAGCCTCTTTACCCCAGCTTCTCACTTTATCTATTGCATGAAATTGTCACTTGGGATCTAGCTATTCCCCCACTTTAGTGCTCCCTCTTTCATTCTTTTTGGGAGTTGAAGTCTCAGCTTCAGCATTAGACACCTATTTTCCTTTCATCAAGATTATTGCATTGTCGATCTTTAGCATTAATTCTCCTTTTCCTTTTCTTTTATTCTTTTCGTGTATGCACATGGCCTAATTATAGTTTAAATGGCCTCTCACAAGCCCAATCAGTAAATCAAGGTGAGCTTTAAAGCCTATTGGTCATTCAAGCACATGATGGCTAATGCCACACCCACACTCACATTTATCTCATCCCAAGGGCCAAAATGAGACCCCAATAAGGGTCAATAGTATAGC
The DNA here is from genome assembly GCF_053477565.2 of Lygodium microphyllum. Lineage (NCBI taxonomy): Eukaryota > Viridiplantae > Streptophyta > Polypodiopsida > Schizaeales > Lygodiaceae > Lygodium > Lygodium microphyllum. The sequence continues at coordinate 7,899,013 of NC_141149.1, read as the reverse complement.
AAATTGTCTGAGTGTAAAAAGGTATTTGTCTTTTTAACCAAAAAAAAAAAGATTGTAAAATGAACAGACAAGCACCACATGACATGTCAAGCCCAATTGGAGGGCTATTGAGCCTGGTCCACCCCAAATTGGTCCGATGGCAGTATCGGCTATGGCTATTCGATCGTGGTGGGCTCTTTGTCCATCGGCAATTTTGGCGGAATGCCTAATCAAATGATGGTTGAATTCTCAAAGGCCCCTTGGGCTTTTGTAGTGGCGAGATGACTCAAGCCTTAAAGCTTTGGAGTGATAGACGTGAGAGAGAGTTCGAACTATCTTTGCTCATCAAAAACCATTCAACTAATGTCATGTTTTACAACCTTACCTATTTGCTCGCTAAGAATACGGTTACTCACACACTCTTTCAAAAAAAAAAAAACCCTACTTTTGGGTAATTCACTGACCCTTTCAAGTCCCCCTACATGTTGAACGCCCTTCTTTATTGAATACCAACAGATAGTTAAGAAATTTATATCTCTTTAAAGTTTCCTAAGGCTTGGTTCTATCTTCCTACACTTCTCACAAAACATGCAAAACACACTCACGAGTAATCAGTTGCCTCTTGATTTTGCCATCCTATGCTAATCCACGCAATGTTCTGGAGTATGAGCTCTTATTCCATTGCACAGCATAGAGAGTATGTGCCTGGCTCGATTCTGTTTGTCCTGATAACAAAACCAAAATGTCATCACTCTCATGAGCTAAACTATCGGGCTTATGGGTTGCTTGTTGCTTCAAGCATTTCGAGCAATGCAGCTATGGCTACCTCTCACCTAACCATTTCCACTCTCCAATGAGTGTAGTGAACTCACCGATTTACCTTCTCATTGTAATATGTCCATGGAAGGTTTAACAATGGCTCCATAATCCTTGCAATGCATCTCAAGTGAGTTCCACTCCTCTAGCTCATCGTGCAAGCTCCATGAAGAAAAAGAGAGAGAAGAAGAAGAAAAAGAAAAAGAAGAACCAAGAACTTCTCCAACCAATCCCTCATTCTAGCTCACACACATACACACAAACTCTCTCTCTCTCTCTCTCTCTCTCTCTCTCTCTCTCTCTCTCTCTCTCTCTCTCTCTCTCTCTCTCTCTCTCTCTCTCTCTCTCTCTCTCTCTCTCTCTCTCTCTCTCTCTCTCTCTCTCTCTCTCTCTCTCTCTCTCTCTCTCTCTCTCTCTCTCTCTCTCTCTCTCTCTCTCTCTCTCTCTCTCTCTCTCTCTCTCTCTCTCTCTCTCTCTCTCTCTCACACACACACACACAAGTAAGAAACAAGCAAGAAGCAAGAGGAGAGCTCTCAAGATTGCACACCACAAGAATGAGCTTATCCATTCATTTTTCAATTTTTTTTCATGCCCTCGATTTTTGGGTATCCTCCTTTTGTATATGCCTAGACCATCCTTCTCTCACTAGGATACACCTTTCATATTCTTCTACTTATTTACCTACCAACTTGGCCGAGATTAATTATTACAATTTGTACAGGAGCAAGCCCACTGCTCTTGGACAGAATAATTCCACATAATTTTCTAGTTTCAAAAATTGCAAGCTATTTTTTTGTTCCACTTTTGTTGCCCCTCTGTAATTTTTGTAATTTTTCCTTTGCATTCTTCTGCACATTCCTTGGTTGCACCTTTGTAGATGGGATTAACAAAGCTAGATTTATGGGGTCATTTTGGGAATTCCAAATAGCTCATCTTTGCTTTGAACACGTCATTAATTGACTTTTGATTTCAGTCGTCGAAGCTCAAGTACTCTACCAAGATTTTCTCTAATGGGCCTCATCCATTTATTTTCTATTCAAGTTCTTGGAGTTCCTCAATGGTTTTGTGATAGTAGTGAGCTAGCAAGTCTCAAGTATGAAGAGCTTGAAGTAGAAAGATAAGAAATTTTATAGAAGAAGATGGTATAAAACAACAAAAACCTCGTTTATATAAAAATCCCAATGCAATTTATGATTATGCATAAAAGCTTGTGCTTAACTATATACAATATAAACCTTAGTATATAAACCACAAATTGAGGCTATGGCTCAGTATAAGCTTTTTTGTATTCAGTCCACATGCTTTATTATCTACCATACACGAGTTTAGACATCAAACAATGTATATGTGGCTCTGAAACAGTCTCGTAGATTCATAAGAATAGCTTGGAACCTATGCAACTTATAGAAGCTTGAAATCCCTATTCTAAGTTTCCAAAATACTCTTCTTTTAGGCCACATCATCAATCTTGCAACCTCTTATAGTAGTAGAGAAATATACATTCAAAAACTCCACAATATCCCTCTATCTGGGATAGCAAAGGGCAATTTTTAGACATAGAATAGAGATAGATTGCCAAGAGAACTCTATGAAAAATAGTGTTATCATGTTTCTTTGCATATACAAAAATGAATCTTAGCATACATCATCCCAAAATGAACTCCAAGACTTCCTCCTTCATCTCTTACTTCAAGCATGACTTTATAAAAATAAGGTAATCTTGTTTCCTTACATATATAACAATGAATCTTAACATACATCATGCCAGAATGAGCCCCAAGACTTCCTCCTTCATCTCTTGCTTCAAGTATGACTTTATAAAAAATAATGTAATCTTGTTTCCTTGCATATATAGCAGTGAATCTTAGCATACATTAGGCCAAAATGAACTCCAAGACTTCCTCATTCATCTCTTGCTTCAAGCATGCATTATCTCCCCTATTTCTTTCACACAATAGCAAGCATTTGGGAGAGTTATCTTCCCTATTTTCTATTCTTTTAGTTTAAGTCTAAAAATTGTCATGAAAAGCACAGTTTGCCACCTCCTTATTCCATCACTATATGCCTCCAAAAAGCTCCCCCAACTCTTTTTTAAAGTGGTCCTTAACTCCCTGATGTAAAGCACACAAATATCCAAGTCAATCCTAAGGTTATCACCTAACTAGGAGTGTTCTATATATTTTAGGCATGGAAGACACTTGTCAGAACTCCAAGTCGTCTCTCTATCTTGCACTTATCTGCTTATGAAGTAGGGAAAATAATATCCCACAGGCATACATTGTAAATCATCATGTATATATTTCCCATTGTTTTTCTTCACTAAACTTATGATCATATGACAACCACCCCCTCTAAACTTGCACATCCTCCAATACATGTTACATTACTTAATCTTCAATAGGTTCAAAATCATCTTCTTTGATTTCTTTGTCATCATCATCATCTTCTTCTTCTATGATGTCATGACCAGGTTCAATGTCATGCTCATCCTCTTCGTAGATAACATAATCTCTTCTTTTAAATAGCTTGTTCTTTTTCCAACTATAGGTATCTTCAACTCGATTCCATCAAGATCACAAAGAGAATACATAGCATTGTCATATGCATGTTTCATGATGCAAAGACCAAACCAAATTTGGATACCTTCCTAATGGTGCTATGTTGAGTATCCAAACTGCTATTATATACAAGCGCACAATCTCCTTCTTATATAGCTCTTGGATGAAGTCGATGCCTCTTATCAAATCTATCTTTATTCTTTAGCTTGGCTTCTTTCAATATTTTCATTACAAACTCTATATCCTTAGGTCTTCTCTCCAACTATTGATTCCATAGAGCTAGCAACTCCTCTTTGCTCATTCTTTCTTCCCAAGATAATACATTCCATGCAGCAGTGTGTTCCTCTATTGGCATGATCAACTTATGCCCACACACTAACTCCACATGCATGCAATCTATAAGAGTACTATGAGTAGTGTGATCAATCCACAAAGCATATGAAAGTAACATTAGCCACTCTTGTATCTTCCCTCTACATGCTTTTGCTAAAGCCTTAACAATTGGTGGGTGCCCCCTTTCACTCTTCCATTCCTTTCAAGATTGTGTATTGATGTAAATTCAAGCTTGATCCCCATCCTAAAGAAGAAATATCTAGCCTCATCAACATCTAACTCTCCTCTATCAATTTTAATTTTACTCACACAACCAACTTGACATATCACATCTTTCAACAAGTACATTGAAACAACACTAGTAACTTTGTCCTCAAAGCTTGGATCTATGAGGTTCTCCCATGCAAGTACAATATACCTCATCCACCATAAACCTGTAAGCATGGCATGGTCACTTAAGTCCACAACCCACTTATGATGCATAAAGAGTAGGTAAGTAAGATATAAACCATCAGAATATCTTACAAAAGTATACATCTTACAAGTTGTGCAAGTCTCTACAAAACTGTAAGATGACCGTGTTCATGGCTTTCCCCAATATCTCTCTATCTTTTTGAATGCATCCCAAAATCCTCAATGACTAGCCCATAAGCTCTCATGAAACTCCCTCATAATCTATAGTTGAGTATCTCTATCACATACTGTGGATTACCTCTCTTTTATGCTTTCGATGCTTCCATAGAAGACCGTTCTTTAGAAAATAGCCATATATTTTTCTTTTCATACTCTTAAAATCTAAATATGTCCACCCTTTGCTCCTTGTCAATGTGCTAAAATATTTCCTAGTCTACAACCATTCACCTTTATATAACTCCCATGAAAAAGTTACTCTTGTAGAGATAGAACAAACATGATCGAGTGTTGCCCCTACACTTTCGGCCTCTTCATCATTGGCATAATTTCTTCTTCTTCTTCATACCTTGCTCTTGAAAACATGTCAGTGACTAGATTATCCCTTCTTGCTATATGCCAAAACTCTAGATTCATGGACTTAATATAGGCAATCCCCCATAGCATAGCAATGTCAAGAGTGAAACAACTAGTGATTCTCCCAAGAAGAGGTAAACAATCTGTTTCCACAATAACTAGTGGTCCAATAAAATATTCATTATCACATTTCAACGCTATAACCACACTCCACAATTCTCTTTTGATATGTGGATATCTTCTTTGTGTTTCATTCAACACATTAGCCCCAAATCTTGCAACTTACTTATTTCCCTTATCATCATCTTACCCAATGGCCCAAACCATCTCTATAGGACTCAAATACAACAATAATGGGCATTACACCTATATAGCCAACATTTCTTAATGAAGGTACAATTTGTAGCAATATCTTTAACTTTCTCACTACCTTCATGTGTATTCTATTCCATTAAATATTTTTCTCTTTTCTTAATAATTGATAAATAAAGAGCATTTGCAATATGCACAAACTAAGGAATCTAGATGAGATAAAATATTTAAGCTCCAAAAATATATGTGCCTCTAAAATTGACGTGCAAGGCTCTTCCATCCTATCAATGACATGTGCTTTTACTAGAGATGGTTGTCTTCCATACAAACCACATATATGACCCACAATCAAGACATCATTTACCCCAATGACTGACTTCTGCCTTGAAATAGTGAGATTCACATCTTCTATCTTCTCACACTACTCGGCTATTTACTTTTTTAAAAATCTTCTACATCCCTTTTCATCCAATTCTTCATCTTTATCCTCTTTTGTGCACCCTTTTATCAACACATCATCACAAAAAAGGCATAGTAAGCTATGGTATATAATCCCACAACATCTTATTCATGGCATTCATCATGTAAGCAATAGGATGTGTTATTTTTTATGGTAAAGTGCACATTCTTACTAACCCCAATGGTGTTTCCATAGTAGTGAGATCCCTACTTTCCATAGCCAATTGTACTTGATCATAACCAGAATATAAGTCATACAAAGAGTAAATAGCTCTTTAAGCAAAATCCTTTGCAAATTCATCCAAAACTAGACTCGCCCCTACATTTTTTCTAGTCACTTTGCTACATGTCCTAAATAAAGCTCCATTTTTCTTGGGAACTATAAACCATTTAATTGAATAAAGAGTTGAACAAGGCTCCAAAATTTCCATCCTGATCTTGTCAATCAACTCGGATAGATGAGCTTTAGGTATTGGAATCAGTCACAAATTCCAAGGTATATGAGGGATAGTAAAAATGACCATAGATGCAACAATACCTTGATCAACACAACCGATTTTGTATGGATAAAATGTAAATTCTCTACCATATCTAGATGACATATCCATAAAGCATTGCTTCTTAGTAGGTGTAAGAAAATCCTCACAACCAATCTTTTTTTGGTCTCCCAAATTCGGTTGACAAGAAGCTAATTCAATCTTCTCCTCACTATTAGGAGGCAATGGTGGTATGCACTAGATTTAACCTTTTTTCCATAGTTTTATGCTTCGTATCAATCCTTACTTCAACCTTTTCATATGAATATATACATTTCTACTTCACGAACTCCTCAATCACTTGATACATATCCAAGGAACATATTGAAACCATAGTATTTTTAATTTTGACCTAGAATTAAGCATAGCTAAAAGTTCAATCATGGTATGAACATATTACAACCTATCATACATGCTTGATGTACACTCTTCAACTTCCAATAATCCATGTCTCTTCATATATTCATGTGCCCGGTGGACATATTGTTTTGTAGCCGTGTGCATGCTTTCAACCCTTTAGATATGTACTATCATAATTGTTAAGAATCTAACAAAATATGTAGAAATAGTGCTTGAACATGCTATATGAGATAAGAGTCGTTTCCATCTTGTAGCATCATAGTCTCACTCTACAATGATACCTACTAAAAACCCATTGTTCATGAGAATCCCTAAATTCTTTCACATTATGAGGCAAAGAAGAATATCTTAAACTATCATATTTCTTGCATTATTGACACAAATAGAAGAAATTGCATAGCTTACTTTCTGTTATGACTTCTAATTCTTGCATATTGTACCATCGTGTAAAATTTTGGTTTCCATGTGTGTTATTGTAATGTACAATTTCCTAACGATAATAGGATATGAAGAAGAGTCATGCACAAAGAAATGTTGTTCATCCTAGATATCCCAAATAGTAACCTTTACATTTAGAACATGCTACATAGAAATACCCAAGATCATTATTAGCAACTCATGTCCTCCATCTATGCTCCACATCTAGTAACCATTTGCTATTTTCACATAAACTCCTTACCATAACATTAATTTCTGATCCATGATCAATGAAAGCAATGCAAGCTACATCAAGATCCCCAACTTTCACTAACATCTTAGTGGTTGCTCTAGCACAATGATTTTTTGTATAGTGTCTTCTAGGTATAACACCTAGTGCCCATAATCATCAATGTCTCCAAGATGGTGTATATCAAAACCAACTAAGCATATATATGTACACATGATACCCCTACTATATCGAATAAACCAAGCTTTGCAATGAAAAATATCAAAGTTCTCCCATGGAAGTAAATTATCAAAACAAAGATCGATACATGTGTCTCATAACACCCAACTACCCAAAGACATGAATTAATACAGTCGAGATCATATATCTGCAGTAGTCTTTCAAACCCATAAATGGGAGACCATGGAAGCAAATAAACACTACAAGGAGCTCAACATAAGCATATCCTAGCATAATAATCAATGTCAAGAAACAATACATCCATTGTAGAATCTTGAAAATGCATGCAGTCATGCAATGCATAAGCCTTTAACCTGTAAGCTTGCTATCTACAAGGTATAACAGCACAAAACCATTCAATACATCATCCAAGCATAACAAACTTGCCCCATAAGCATCAATAGAGAATTAACCAGGCAAATATAGTAAAAAATAGGTTTGAACAATAGTCTGTCCTAAACAGAGTGAATATATAGGTTTGAATCTCATGTTGAGACTGTTACTAATTTAAAGAAGGTTTTGGAAGAAAGGATTTGAATAGTAGTGGAATTCACTTTGTATGAGATTCTACTTTTCCAAGAGAGAAGAGCAAAGTTGCAAGGTATAATAGGGAATGCACAATAATGATGAGAATGCTAAAAATGTTGTTTATGGTAAAAAAGCAATTATTGAGGCTAAAAATGCAATGGTTTTCAACTATATTCAAGGGGAGTACATCAAGCACATTATAATGAAGAAGATGGATCCATATTGGATCCAAATGGGTGGATTTGAGTGAATGGATTGGAGTAAGGAGATCCAAGTGGTAAATTTAAATAGTATTGGTTTCAACTTGTGACTTATGGTGAGTGAATGGGTCAAAGTAGATAGACAAAGATGATCCAAATCAAATTTGAGCTTATGTATATGTGGATGGGACACCCGAATCCAAATGGGAAACATGGATTGGAATGGGACATTTGGACCCAAATGGGTGAGGTTAAGCACATGAAGACCCAAGTAGGTGAGGTTAAGTGCATGGATTTGAGTAGAACGGGTAGATCCGATGTGAATCCAAGTAGGACACTAGGATCTAAATGTGTGGAGCCAAATTTAGGTGAGTGGATTTGAATGCAAGGTCAAAACTAAATCAGATAGGAGGTTTAAATCACAAGGATCAAAATGGGACATTTGGATCTGGATGGATCACTCGAGGTGGGGTTGGGCTCAAGTGAGAGAGTAGGAATCTGAGTTAAATATGGGGACTGAGTGTGGAGAGTCAAGTGGGGTGAAAAGGTAAAGAGTTGAATGAAAGATGGATTCAAATAAGACACTTGGATTTAAGTAGGGCAGGTTCTTGGATCCAAATATGTGGATTTGAATGCAAGTTCAAATTCAAGTGGGTAGATTGAAATAAAATAGTTGGATTCAATTTAATTGGTATATTGAAATCAAATGGTTAGATTCAATTTAATTGGTGGATTCCAATTGATGAATCCAAATGCATTTGGTCCAAGTCTGGTAAGTAGTTGTATATGGTGCCATATCAATGCATAGGGCATAGGCAATTATAATTCCCTTTTGGTTTTAGAATGCTCTTTCTAATAATATGCACATTGTATCTATGTTTAGCTTAATGGATGCAGCTTGGCCCTTTTTTAATCCCTACCCCTATCATTAGCACATGGACATTTCATCATAAAGGGAAACAACAAGATTGGTTGACTTCTAATGTTGTCCAAGAAACCAAGATTAGGATGCTACTATAAAAGATTTGATTTGCATTGACTTGAGGCGGAAGTAATGGTAGGATAGAAGCTAAAATCTATAGAGTGCAAGAGGGTTGAGAGTGAAAGAAGCACACAATATAGTTTTGTAGGTACAAAGAATAACACCCTTATTCTTTGTTATCTTTACTTATATGGGCCATTGGTCTTTACACCAACAACCTCCCACTTAAAGGCCAATGCACCTTTGTGGGAGTATATAAGAAAAGTGAAGATACTATCCAATACCCATCAACACTCCACAATGTGCTTTATGCATATTAGGAAACCCATTGATCATATGTATTGCTATCTTTACCACTTCACTGTGAAATCCATTACTAAGAATAGCATTAGAGAGCATAATATGAACCCTTTTTTAACCTTTAGTAGCAACAAGAGGCCCTTTGTAAACTTTCCATACATGATCTCCAAAGATCACTCTACAACCATGGTGATCAAGTTGACCTATAATAATAAAAATCATAGTAAAGTCTGGAACGTACTTTACATTTTGCAAGACAAATGAAGATCCATTTGGCAAATCACAATCTCCAATGCCAACTGTTTCCAAGATAGATATATCCTCTCTCTCTAATATCATAAGTAATGAAGCACTCTCTATATGAAGTAACATGAAATGATGGTCCAAAATCCAAAAGCTAGTTCTAAGACATGTTATTATCCATGGCAACAAAGAATGTATCACCCAAAGAAGATACATACAAAACATCTCCATCATTATTATTGCATATATTTGTCTTCTGTATCTTTGCCTTATCTTTCTCTTCCTTAACTTTTAGCCCTCTTACTTATTCTTTTACTTATACTAGTTCTCTTTTATGTGTCCCTTGTTGTTAAAAAGAAGCATTCAATATCCTTTTTATTGTGTCACTTGCTTCTTACTTACCTCTCTCATGAGAGTTTCCCTTAGTATTTGACCTTCCTCTCACCACAAGTGCACTAGAGCTCTTTAACCCTACATTGTTATTTCTATTCATCTTCTTAGTGAGCAAACTACTTTCAACATCAACACTCATAAGACCATCTATGGGTGTAGAGTTACTAATGATAGAGTTTTTTGTATAGAGGCCATAAATTTTCTAACGACCACTCTAAATCTCCTCCAATCTACATCAACCAACTAGTATGTGCATTTTATAGCCCATAACCTTCACAAATTAGTGACAAATTTCAAAAAATACTAAACTCTACTCTTCTACTTTTCTATAGATACAAGAAAACTCTCTACTTTAAGGTTGAAGCTCGAAACCCCTATTGAGATAGTAAGCTCAATATATGCAAAAATTGATTATGGACCCCCTAGTTAGATGGGTTTGTACATCTACACTTAGTATATTAGTGGTCATTATAATTCTTAGATGGCCATTAACTCATCACTTGTTTTATTTGGTGAGTTACACCTACCTACATCTGGCATAGATATAGTGCCATATGATTAGTTAGCCAGCTATGTAGTGTTTGACTTGATAGACCATTTCCTTTATGTTATACCTTATCTGTACTTTGTGTACATTATATATGTGTAGCAAAGAAGAAGAAAAACTAAAAAGAGAATGTTTTGGCCTCCATCTCTCTTTTTGTGCTTTTGAATGATCTTGTCTTTTCATGTCTTGTGTGTGTCTTGCATAACAATTTGAGTAGGTCCCCCCACCATATGATTTGTAACATGGTATTAAAGTTACATCAAGTAAAAGAGGCTACTTTTGGAGGTTGAAGTAAAGGAAAAGGAGCAAGGATTTGAGAAAGCAAGCAATAGATAAGGAGCTCTCCAATTATATCATTATTTGCCTATGGAGGTAGTGAAAGCAGGGTAGAGCCAAAATCTCAAACTGTTGTGAGATCTAGGTGAAACATTAGGGCCAAAATAGTTCAAAAAAGCACTTATAAAAAATGATTAAGTTGTTAATTAGCTGAGGCTTAAGAAGAATGAACCCTTCAAATTTGGTCATTTAGACATGATTAATAAGAGAATATATTTTTCATTTAAGAGGTTGCCTATCAAATATATAAGGTCCTTAATGCTAAAAGTATAGCATGAGAACCCTACGTAAGCACGAGTGCATGAGGAAAGGTGAGGTGTGAATGAACTAGAGGATACAGGAGATCCTAACCCTAGCTCATCCAGTGCCTATGTAAATAGGCCTAAGTGTCACTCTCAATGTGAAAGAGGGAGTGTACTAGTTGTACTTCATGAACAACTCAATAAGCAAGATCCTCTTCTTGTACTTTGTGAGCTCTCTTCTCTCTCTTACGTACACTCTTCCATGCTGCAACTTTGATATTCCAATATGATATCATAGCCATCTCTGATCCATCAAGCTTCCCCTAATCCTATCTCAATTGAGTGCACAAGAAAGTGTCATTCTTCATCTTAACCTCTCAACCTCTATGGTCGAATCTAGACTAGCAGTCAATGGAGGACCTATGGTGAGGGCAAAGGAGGACATATTAGCTCCCGATTTTGACCATTATTTAATTAAAAGAAAGGAACTACTTTGATGTTTAGTATGTAAAAATATTGATTTCAACAATCCTGCTACTATTGGTAAATCTCCTCCATATTTTAATACTTATTGTTCACTTTTTAGTTTATTAAAATATTAGAAAATATTAACCTAGCAATAGATAAAAGTATTAGTGACATTATGCGATCTCATATCCACTTTAGGACGATTGAGAGGATCTCATGTGTATAGGATACTTCAAAGAATATGAAGGATACAACTTTTTTCTTAATATTCACTCTTGGGAGTCCTTTTCTCATCATATCCTCAACTATGATTCCATTAGGAAAAAAATGGACTCGCAAATGGGCCCTTAAAAATAATATAGTTTAAGATGTGGGCCTTTTGGATTGTCCAATAGGAAGGCTAGATGTTGACATCCATGGAGGGTGAATCTTCTCTCTCCAAATCTTGGGTTTTCTATTTAAAAAATAGGTAGTAGGGGATTAAAAAAAGGGAGAATGAATAGTACACAAAATTTAAGTTTCTCTCACCTCGTATTTCCCCCTTTTTTGGAGAATTTTCAATTTTGGTTTTTTTCCCTTTCACGAAATCAGTTTGACCCAAAAGTTGAGCAACAGACCACTTTCCCTCTCTTCTCTATACTCATGAATTTTCGTCTCCATTGAAGCTCCTTTGCTGGAAGTAATTAGGGTTTTGAGTGTTCTGCTTACCTCTGCACTTTCTTCTCCACGTAGCTCCAGATTTTGGGCAAAACACAGGTGCCCATCTCTCTTTGCATTTTCTCTTGTTTGCTATTTTTTCAATAGGCTTTGATGTCGTTTCTTATTGTTGTTGTTGTTTTATTGCAAAGGTTGTTTGGGGCAGGAGACAGAGGTGTTCATCTCTCTCTCCTTTCTTTCCCCCCTCTCTCTATGTGTTGTTTCTCTTTTATGTTGTGTTTTCAATAGAATTTTATGTTGGTTCTAATTGTTGTTTTCTTGCAGAGTTTATTTGGAGCAAGAGGAAAAGGTGTTAATCTCTCTCTCTGTTTGGTTTTTTTTTTTGTGATATCTTTTCAATACAACACAATGTTAATTCTAACCCTTGTTGTTGTTTTATTGCAGAGATCATTTTGGGTGACATTGCATAAGTGCTTATCTCTCTCTTCCTCTCTCTTTCTCTCTCTATGTTTCCTCTTTTCTACTGTTTTTTCAGTATACCTTCATGTAAATACTAACTCTTGCAGAATTGTCTTTTGCAGAGATCAATTTGGGTAAGATTGGATATGTGCTCATTTCTTTCTCTCTTCCACGTACTCACACACTCTCTCTTTCTTCCTCTCTGCATTACCCCTTTTCTACTATCTTTACAATAGGGCTTGATGCTAGTTCTAACTTAAGGATCAATTGTTGTTGCAGCACTTAACACAAGGTAAAGTAGAGATTCTATAGCTCAATTTATAGGTAAATCTATCATATTTTGTGGTGCCAAAATTTATTCATTTAATTAGTGACTTTTACGTTTGATGGGATTGATGTTTCCTTATGTCCATCATTTGCAATGGGTTTTGATTAGCGATGATTCAATCTTATCTTTAGCAAATTAGCTTATAGGAAAAATTGGCCATGCTTTGTATTGCTTCTATTCATGCAATTATCTAGATATTTTTTACTAAAAGGGATTCATGCAAGTATTTTTGTTAAAAGGGATTCATACAGGTGTTTTTTTGTACATGTAGGTATTGTACAAGGTTTATGTAAAGCATATAGTTCTCGATCAACTATTTTGATGTGGTGAGTGATTCCTTTGTGTTGGATGATATGGATCTGCTGGAAGTCGATGGTTCAAAAATCCTCTGCTTTATTGGTACTATGTGTCCATTTGGATCTCCATGCCAATTGGCAATGATCCATGAAACTCTTGTATCATATCATCCATATAACACACAATGTGCTGAGTCTTAGAATATCTTAGGTGTCAATCCCATGTGCCTATTAAGATTTGCATGCCATGTGGCTGCTATCATTGTAACAACTACTCTATAATACCCACATTTCATACAATGTATTGAGTCAAATTAGACTCCTCTTCATTATAATAAAATGTATTTTGGCAAAATTCTCTGAGTATTCTTGTGCTATTCTTTTCATTATATTTCATGTAAATGGTATGACTAAAGTGATGTCTTGAAATTAAATCTGTACTTTATGTTGATGTATATATCCACATGCGTTTCGATATATCAATGTTTATGTCTGTTTACAAAAGTGTAAACATATCCTAATCCCATGTTGATTTGAATGGCATATTGGTGATTACTTGACAGACTTAAAATGCTTATTATTTAGGGGTTAATACATACTTCTTTACATCCAATGCGTAGGTTATAATGCTTGAGAGAAGAACAAGCATTCTCTCGATAGAAGTATGTAACAGAAAAGATGAAGAAGGGAATTGGATCACTGATACGTATCATTGCTTGTCTTGGGTACATATGCGTCCAAGAATGAAGGGAGCTTTTAGGGTGAAAGCATTTACAATTGCAGATGTATCAAAGCATTGGAAGGGTAAAATTTTAGCTCTCAGACAAAGGAATGTTGATTCTCACCTTGTAACAAAGGCATTTGTGCAACATGTATTCATGCAAAAACAAATACATATTGTGCCCACTATGCCCTTTCAACGAAACATTGCAAATGGTAAGTATTTGCAACTCATTAAGAATGAGAAATTTCATGATACCTATGTAACAACTTGTCTCATATTTACAGAAGTATACCCTTCGGATTGCTGTGAGAGGCAAAATGTTGAGAGTTTCACTTGTTCTTTTAAGTGCTACCACCTCGAAATTGGTAGATTGCTCTTTGAGGGGCATACCGCTAAGCAACTCACGGAGGATCTTATTTTTTTCTATGACTCCAAGTACATATTGCCCAAGGGGAGTCCAGAATGCGGAACCCTTGAGTCTATGCACATATCGAATCTCAATAGCATAGAATGGCCATTATGTAGTAGCGACATTTTGCACATGTGTAGCACAAAAATTTCAGCAGACATTGAATTCTATGAAGCCAAGCACTGGCTCAAAGAATGTATATCTAAGCTGGTTCATACCGATTGTAATTTTTGCACACATGTTCAAGGAATGTAAGGGTTTGAGATGTACGTCATAAAAAATACATCAAAGGATTATGTAACAAGGATTCTAGGGAAAACTTGGACATAAAAAATAACTCACAGTCCTGACATAGTGGAGTGTCGAGTCACAACAAGGGACATGGCTTTCAAGTAAAAATTTTCTCTCTTAGTTGACTATTATCTTACTTTGGGATGAATCTTCTAACTTTCCTTTCCAAATACAGGTACTTTGTCACATGACAAACTTTATGCCTAGTGTTCAAGTATCGTAGATGGAGGATGCTTAAGGATAAATGGTTGTGCCTTGATCAAGACATGTGTGAAAGTGCAGTTGTGGATGTTACTGTCATTTGTGAGGGCCGCGAGCCCCAAGTGTTGCAAATGGAGGATGATTGGTCCTTGAGTATAATGCACCAGGAAATTACAATGTTAATGCATAATCCACCTGTTAGCTTCTATTTTAAACTAGATGATAGGAAAATTCGAAGCCGAGCTGAGGATATTGTTACCAGTAGAAAGTTTGTGGCTCCACATATTTTAGAAATTGTAGAGTCTCCCTAAAAATCCCAACACCACAAGTTGTATTATCCAACACCTGTAAATTTTTGGATTTTTTGGCCAATAGAATATTGTCACTTACAAACTTGCAATATTTTAAAAATATGATATTTATGCAAAATCATACACTTGTTATACACTTTTCACATCAACACATTTACATATGCATGTAAACTTTACAAAGATGTAAGTAAAGCCATAACTAAATATCGTATGCAAACAACCCTTAATGGTTTAAAACTTAAGGTTTTTAAGGTAAAACTAGTTTAGTTCTTGTTTCATTGTTTCATTTCACACTTTCACTCTTAATTTTTTTATATCCACCACATCCCTCCTACCTGCTATGATGGATGCTCGCGCACACTTTGATGAGTGGATCCACAAGACTATCTTTGCCAACCAGGGTGACAAGATATTCCAGGTTTTCTCTAAGAACTTCAACCTTGAAAGCATGCTCTCATTGTTGGATCCATGCTCTCATTGTTGGATCCATGCTCTCATTGTTGGATCCCCCCCTTTAGGTTTTGGAAAACTTTGTGAGCACCATGGCTACATGCACATACTCTATCGAGGGATCGGACATGACTTGGGTACCTCTGGAACAGCTCATGGTATTTCAAGCAGGGAAGAATCACCAAAAAGTGGTGAATAGGTGTCTGGCCCATGTGGATCCTTCACATAGAGTATGCACTGTTCCCATGGGAAGTGCACCAGGTACATCACCTTTGGATCTCGTGGAGTGTGATTGCACATTGGCAATTTACCTCCTTGCATTGGATACATCCCTAGAGGAGGAGAGTGATGAAGATACAACTCCATAGGTTGTTTCTATCACATACACAGGAGAAGAACCGATTGAAGAGCTCATAAATGTTGAAGAGGAACATTGAGTGGTGGCAAAGCAAGGGTTGGCTCTCATGGTGCCATCTTCTTCAAAACAGTCACAAGTCGACAAACTCAACCTTGCCTCCTTGACACCCATTGAAGTAGATGGTACACAATACTTGCTTCTATCATATGTACTGCAATACTTGGAAATGAAAGAAGAAGAGTTGTTTTCTATCCTATTAAGGGATTCAATGGAAGACCTGATCGATTATGATTACATGGATGTGCATCCAACAATGGCAGAGATTGGAAGATATGATGGCACAAGCTTAGATACTGTGAGTGCGATCATAGCAGCACACGAGCATATTATATCGGTTGAAGAAGATTACTTTGTGCCCAATGCTGAATTTGAAGCACTATAGTATGATTTGTTCAGACCAAGGCCCCAGCTTCCTACCAAGGAGTTTGTAGATCCCTCTACCCAAAGAGGTACCTCCCTGACACATGAGGAAACGAAGATACAAGATGATTTAGAGAAGGTGAGATTTCTAACTACCGTATATTTTTATGCAATGAAACTTGATGGTAGGGTGTGTCGGGTCCCTTGGAGTCCACCGGTGAAATCTTGGGTAAAAATGATGCCTGAAACTGCCCTGTCCAAAGTCTGGCCTCTGGGGCCACAAGGCAGCTACAAGCCAGAAAGTGGCCCCAGACGCCAGGACTTCGGACAGGGTTGCTTCAGGCATCATTTTTGGCCAAGATTTAACCGGTGGACTCCAAGGGACCCGACACACCCTGCCATCAAGTTTCATCGCTTTCTGATAACTCTAGGTTAGTCGCTAACTATATTGTTTGATTTGACTTTGTCATTCAAGACATATTGTATATAGATGAGTTTGCATCAAGGCAAGGAGGAGCTCGATATGCAGATCGATGCAAGGATTCAGCTCTTAAGGAGTATATCGATAACCTTGCAGATTTGGTGGTCTTCCATAAGAAGTGCTCACCAGGAGGGCAAGAAATAATCATGAAAATTCGAGCTTTGACCAAGTTTGGACCTTTTCGAGTGGTACATGTGACATCTAGCTTAGAGAAGGTGGTGCTAATTAAGCAGTCAAAGCTTCTTTACTTGTTTGACCAAACATGTGGTGGAGCAATGTGTGTGCTTGCAACATTAGGCAACCGACTCGCTAAAGTGTCAGATCGGCGTCTCTTGGAGAAAGAGATGAAGGGGGAGCGCATCATTTTTGAAGCAAAGAAGGAACTTATATTTTCATCGGAAGTTGGCCCCTCCTCTCCACCGATGAAAAAGCCAAGGAACAATTAAGAATTCTTGTTGGCTATCGGCTTTTTGTATCTACCATCACTAACAGCCATCACATGTATTTTTCTTGATGAATACAAGATACTTTACTTTTTCCCTACAATTTAATATTTATTAAATAAATGTGTGGTTCGTATAAGTGTGATGATAATGTGTGGTACGTGAATGACGCATTCGCATACGTTAACATAATTCGATGCGTAGTACTGCACTTGCAATTGTGCATAAGCAATAACGTAACTTGTATCCATATGTATTACTACTTTTGATGCGTTTGTACATTAAACAAAAATTAAGAGTCATGCGTTTCAAGAAACAAAACAAAACAACTTTACTCAATTATTTGAATTCAGTACACATCGCATGAGATATTATGTATATATAAATAAATATTCCAATGTGGCAAAGTATACAAAAATATTTGGGCTTCCAAGATATTATGGCGTTGTAACACTCATTACAAACCTTGCATCATTAATCTAGTAAACTTTGGCGGAGTCCCCTTGCCATGTCGAAGCCGAATGATAAAGTTCATGTCTTTATCTATGATTGTGACACGCTTTGCATGGATGGCCGCAAGCTGTGTATCATCGAACAAGTCGATGAGAAACCCCTCTGCAGCTGTTTATAGGGCCTCCATGGCTGTAGCAGTCCACCCTCGTGTTGGTGGGCCATCCCGTGCTCGTGCCCAAAATCTTCCCATCCCTTTCAACTCCAAGTCTTGCATGACTTCTCGAACAACTTTATGAAAAGAACTTTTCGGGATGAGAAGCTCGTATCTGCGTTGGATTCTCCTTATCTCTCGAAGGGTGACAGTGCCTGGTTTCCATGTCCTCCTCTTTTGTGGTGGTCCTTGTACTCTATGGGGAGCACCTGTTGCTGCACTGGAGGAGGCTCCACCTTGCGCTCCAAGTGGCAGGCCTTGGTGTGATGTCTTCCCGGGGCCAAAACAGTGACATGCTTGCTTGGTGCGTGCCATGCAAGCTCAAGGAGGGCAAGACACGGAGAAGAGACAGAGGTTGGGAATGTGAAAATGGAGAAAGCAAAGAAATCAAGATGTGAAAATGAGAAGAAGAATGAACTTTTAACCCATTTAAATCCCAAAACCGGGTTAATGCAGCTTCATACGCATTGTCCATCGTGTGATCGTAAATCCATAACCTTTTATATCGGAATGCGACGAAACTTCACACACGCACTCGTTAGTGGCTAAGAGCCCAATTTTTTTTTTGGAAAAAAAGTGCCTACAGACCCTTGGTCTGAAGTTTGGTGTCTAGAGCCACTTTCCTGGCTCAAAGTTTGGCGCCAAGAAAGTGGCTCCACACGCCAAACTTTGGGCCAGGGGTTTGCATGAACTTTTTTTTCAAAAAAAAAAGAGGCTCTTGGCCACCTAATGAGCGCGCATGTGAAGTTTTGTTGCATTCCGATACATTTTAGTATTTTAAAAATTATCCCACACCAAGATTATGGATGGATTGTAAATTGAGAAATCAACATCGCGACTACTAGCCCTTAGAAACTTCGCACCACATAGACTATACAGAGGCATTAGGAGTAAAGTCTACAACAAGAAATGGCAAATTTTTGCATGTTATTCCTATTGAAATTGACAATGCTAACAAAAAATGTAAGTAAGAATTGAAAATACGGTGAAGATGCACAGTCAAAGTTGAGAGTGAAGGACAAGTGTAAAATTTTAATTCATATTTTAAGGGCGCATACAATAGTTTTGCACTGGGACATACTCATATGTCCAATGCATGAGGATAACACTATGCCAAAAAAGATAACATTGCAAAATGTGTTCATATCATTGGAACGAATGCATCCTTCACTGCTTGAAGATTTCTTACAAGTTAGAAGTCCTTGGGAGTTATAGTGATACGCTTCGCATGTATTGCACAATGTTGAGCATCAGTCTCATCAAGTCAACTAAAAAGGCCTCTGTAGTAGCACACTGTAGAGCATGAAGACATTCTTTTATATGAAGCGATCAAGTCTATCCTAACCTTGGGCCAAAAGCCACCTCCTGCTTTCTGTGCAGTAGAGGTCTTGCACAATCTCGCGAATAAGTCTTGAGAAGCTCGCCTTCGGAATGATGAGATCAAAAGAGTGTTGATACCTTCTAATTTCTCTCAAGGCCACTGTACCTGGCTTCCACTTGCGTTTCTTGTGGGGATGCTGAGGAGGACCCTTGTGAGGGCGACTTGAGGAAGATGGATTAGGTTGAGAAGGGGGTGCATCTGAGCTAGTAGATGCTCCAAGGGGCTGAACACGATATGGGGCTCTGAGCGGAAGCTTATTTGCAACTACCTTAGACCTAGCCATCTTTCCTACACAAGAGATGTGAGAACTCAATGAATAAGATAGAAAGTGAAACCCTCTTTTATATAACCCTAAACTGTGAAACTCATTCATATAGATGTACACTATCTCTTTCTCTCTTAAACTATGAATTGCATTCACACTGATTCACATTGGTCATCTTACTATCTTAGCTCTTTTCGAACCCATTTGTTGCCTTGTTAAAGTCTTATTTCTAGCCACTTGGCATGGTTTTATTTGGCACTTGAGGCTTCATAACGCACTCTTTTAGTGACATGACGTGATTCCATCATGTCTGCAACCGATTCATCAACACTTTCATTTGCTCTCATTTGCGAGAGTTTAGCTTCATCCACTACTATAATCCTATACCACCAAGATAGCAATTGGATCATTGGATTGCTACCATTCACCCCTCCACTATGATCGGTTTTTCTTTGCTATGTACCACGCGCTATCCAATGTGAATTTTCCATCCCTTGTGTGGACCAAATTCATGTGCTTCCCTTTTCTACAAAGTATGTCCCATGTGCCTCAAGGATAAAGACACATATCACACATGAGTAAAACTATGCTCAATAGTTTATACAATTCATACAATTTTAAAATATTAACTTAGTACACACCATGTAATGTGTGATAGAGCTTTTACCCCATGCTTTCATAGAAGCTATGCACAACATTGATAAATTCTTGCTTATCTTCATTGTTAAACACCATCTTGTGAAGTAAGGGAGCTAATTTGTTAAGACTTATCCAAACCTTAGCTTTGGCCAATATTGTTTTTCCTCCATTACTTCGATCAGGAACTGCAAAATGTAACTTTTTCCACCCATCGTAGTCTCGCGGCCTACGAACCATGACATTCCCTTCCTCATTGATGGGTACTGAGAGAAACTTTCTAGCATGTGCTCCTCCAAAGCAAGGTTTTTGGCAAGTTACCACATTTTCCTGATCTCTTCTTATCTTTTTCAATTGTCACTTGATCCTTGTGTAGCCCAATTTCTGATAGCACTCACTCCACATTCCTACACGTTGCAATGGCTTCTTTTTCTTGTTGTATCCTATAAGCAAAGAAAATGTATTCATATACAAGTTTCTCCATGATTCTGACAAAAGCATGCAATGAACAAATGTGAATATGATCCAAGGGAATGTTGAAGATGGGCTTCCCAGTGGGATCTTCTCTATTGCACGTCGGTGCAGTACTTGTCACCTTTCACCAATTCTTCTTTCCGTCCTTTCCTTCCACCCTCTCTGTCAAGCAATATAGGCATGGATTCTTTGTATTTGCACCATTGGAGATTCCACACATGCATTTTAAAGTTTTCAAGTCTCCTGCAAGATGCCATTCAACCAAGTATTGACCATACCCTTCAACCAAGAGCATCTCACCATGTTCCTGACGATCGATGATGCTTGGAATGCTTGTGTGCATAAAGAATAGCTGCAACACCTCAAATGTTTCCTTAGGAACTTCAAATGCAGCGAGCCACCACACATGGCGCTTAGATTGAACACTAAAGTTCCCTGGGTAGTTCTTGTCGAATTGTAAAGCTCTATTCATCAGAGTTACACTAACTCTTTCAAGCTTTACTCCTTTGACGACCTCACTTTCATCTAATTTTATAACAAACTACAACTTACCATTACATTCCTCAACAAACATATTGTAGTACATTACCATTGCCGACTGCACCTTGTTCAAATCTAAATAGTCATTGTTGAGTTCGATGAACTTCACCTCATATGCATTTTTGGTCCCAACCTTTAGTGTTTCCACATATTGAACATGCATGGGATCTCCTATCAACTCCAAAACCTTTGTATTAAGTTGCCGTCGAGCCTCTATTAACTTTGAAGGTTGAAGAAGAGGCACGATTCTATTTCTCTTCGGCACACGACCAAACCTAGCCTTCACACCTTTGAATATCTTTGAGTAAGTCATTATGCTAATGCCGGACCTATCACAAATAAATTGTGCATCCACAATTGAGAACTCATTTGACACATCTTTTAATGTGGACTCAATCACCTTTTCCTTCACAGCCTTAAACTTAGGATTAATCAAAGTGTTATCCAATGTACTTGCCTTCAAAAATCTACCAATACACGATCCAACCTCACCCTCACCTAGGTTCTCTTTCTGAGCTACCTTGCATGCTTTGATACATCGCTTCCACTGGCCACTATTCACAATTAACTCATTGATTGGCTTCTTCTTTCATTTGCACTCCTGTGTTAGCTTGTTGTTAATCTTTCTCAAGTCGTCCAATTGTGCCTTTGCCTCCTCATATGAGATACCAATGTCATGGATAGTGTCCTGCATTGAAATAATTTAATTGTTTTGTTGAATTACAGTGTCATTCAGCTGTACCACTTGTCCTATGAGCTGTTGTATATGAAGTTGATGTGCAGCAATCACATCATGGCAAATTTTTATGGTTGCTTGGCAAGTTGTAAATACTTTGAACGCTTGATCATTGAGCCGC
The DNA here is from genome assembly GCF_053477565.2 of Lygodium microphyllum. Classification (NCBI taxonomy): domain Eukaryota; kingdom Viridiplantae; phylum Streptophyta; class Polypodiopsida; order Schizaeales; family Lygodiaceae; genus Lygodium; species Lygodium microphyllum. The sequence goes on along the minus strand of NC_141149.1, from coordinate 7,876,903 downwards.
CTAGTATAACCAAGTAACCCATTTTCACCCTCGCACACATACTTCAGCAAATTTGTGATTCCTGAGAAAGTTGGAGGTCTATTGTTTAAGGGGTCAATTGGGTAGATTCCCCCATCAACCCATAAATCCACATGTTCCAATCCCATTTGCATGTAACTCTACAAAACTTGAGGGTTGACACTGGTACGCTAGGTTCTTTTGAATAATGGGGCATATTCAATCTCTACCTCAATATGCAGCTCCTTCTTTCCTGTATTCATTTTACTATTAATAGAAACGGGGAGCCTACTTGGTTGTCACAAGAGGTAGAGTGGAGATGCACAGAGAGGCACACAAAGGTGCCAAGGGAAAGGAGGGTGTAAGTAATTCACTTTGTTAATGAAGGTTACATAAACATAGAGAAGAGGTCACAATAGAGCCATGAGAGAGTATAGATATGGGGGAAAATAGCTCAGAGGGTAGGGATGTCCAAGACTTTTCGTATTTAAGATATTTCTATTTTGCCTCCAAAAACATCTCCAAAAAACACGAAATTTGACCAGTTGTTTTTTTTTTGCTCAAAAGCTAGGATATAAAAATCCCCAAAATATCTTAAAAGGAACTTCTGAAATTTCATTTTCCTTGTTCTCGATTAAAAATTCAATTACCTCGTATCTACTAATCATTTTGCATTGAAAACGAAGCACCACACTCCCGTACCTAACTCCTTTTTTAATATAAAATTTGGTTGAAAAAAATTGTAGATAATATAAAAAAGGCAAAATGAGATTGCAAAAGTGGAGAGAGATGAGGATTATTTTACTATTCTTCTCTCCTCTTTTCCTTGTTTTTAAGGAGGAGAGGGGGGGGGGGGGGGCTAAAAGGCCCATTTGTGAGTTCATTTTTTTCCTAATATTAGTAGCACAATCGAATTTCAATATCCTCAACTACGATTTGTAATAGCACTATCAAATTTCAATACATGAATGGTGGCTTGATATCATGGGATGATGTTGTCTTTGTTATCCTATCATTAGCAATATCTTAGATCTCTCCCCTTGATCCATAGGAATAAATAAAAAGGACTTGATTCTATTTTTTCTTCTTAGAACTCTGGTTCTAATGGGCACTAATTTCAGGGATGGATTAAATGCATCATCACACGATTAATGCCTTATCCTTGTATATCTTTTTTCAAATGTACTATATCTTATCTTTCACAAAAAAATATCAATCAAAATAATCCTTGTGATTCTAGATCTCCTTCACTCTATAGCATTCATGATCTTATTTATCTTTTGAAAATTGCTTTAAAAATATTGTGGGATGTTATACAAAGCTCTCTCCATGAAATAACATTAACTTGTCAATGGAGTTAGATAAATAAATAATTAGTAGTTCTACATACAATAATATGAACTTTTGATAAGGCCATGGAGTTAAATAAATAAGTTGTTAGTAGTCAAATTCTTACAACAATACAAGAAACCCATGATAATAAATATAATTATTCTATAGTATCTCTTTAATTTCTTTTTATAGCTCAAAATGATGGAATATATTATCTAGCAAAAATACATTATTTTCAATAACTCTTCAAAAATATTCTATCTTTTAAATAAAAAATATTTAGTAAATGAATAGAATCATTAGTAAAGAAATTATAAAAAGAATATAATATCCCAAAAATATATAACTCTTCACAACACCTCTTGTATATTTTTTAAGCCATTAAAGAAGATAGAATTTGTGTAGTAAAGATTTAGTAATGCAATATCTCTTCAAAAATATAGTCCCTTTTGGATCCAAATTTTGTAATGATAGGTAGAAAAAATAACAAAGGATTAGCCAAACAAATTTCGAACCTTATTATGCATAAGATACTTCAAACTACCTACAATGATGTTCTTTCCATTAAGTGATACTCCAAACTATATAATAGTTGTATCATGCCATATTAATCAAGAGTATATTAAAAAACCATGCAAAATAAGAAATATTGATATGATGTCAACATGTGGTTTTTGTCATGATTCAAATCGCTTTTCACACAATATTTTGTTTTTAGTTTTTCTCTTTTTTTTGCTATTCTAATTAAAATCTTTGATTTTTCTAAGATTTTTCAACTTTATGATAATTGTCACTACTCAATTCAATAAATTGATAATGCTATAAATCTTTAATTTTATTGAGATCTTACACTTGTAAAAAAAATTAAATTATTTTACAAATATATTATGTCTTGAAAAAAACTGAAGAACATTTCAAAAACTTTAAAGATTATTTGTTATTTTTAAAAAAAGTTATAGCTTAAAAATAATCCTTAAAATAATAAAATTCACAAAAAATCCTCAAATCTCCCTAATTATGTCATATCAAGTTTTTTTGTGATTTTTTGTTATTTTTATCCTTAAAATATTTTCAAAATACCAAATAAGCAAGAAAATTTTTAACTTTTTTATTTTATTCAAAATTTAAGATATTTATTAAAAATTTAACATTTTTTAAACAAGTGTAAGGTTCATTAAAAATAAAGATTATAGCAGTATCACATTATTGAGTCAAGTAGTGAACATTATCCTAAAGCTAAAAAATCTTAGAAAAATCAAAGCTTTTAATTATAGTTGAAGAAAACTTGAGAAAATCATGAAAGTGAAAAAATATTTGATATTCTATGATGTCATGGGATTCCTTGCCCATGGTTTAAAAACAAAGCTTCTATCATTTACATGTATCACTTAGTCACTTGTATCCTAGACATGCTACATAAAGACTTGCCTAGTGCAATAAATCTTAAGCACCTAAGTCCACCAGCATATGACATGGTGTGATAAAGATGGGGCTCTTTGCCTTAAAACACAATATAATCATCATGGGTCCTTGACAAGATGATTGGATTTTGGTTACTTACTCTTATCATTCCTTACATTGCATACATGAAGTTGCTACAAGTTTTGTAAGTCATGGAACATTAAATATGAGAAATATGGTCATGAGTAGATGACTTGGTAGGTCCCCTTGGGTAGCCTATGATGTGGTTGTGCACTTATGATATTCAAGAGTTACAAGTATATTGACAAGAAAAGCCACAAAGAAGATGGAGTTGTCTAAGTTGGCTAAGTGTGGGACATTGTGTTTACCATAGCCTTGCTTATGTGACCTAATTGTGATTCATTTGAAAGACATGAACCTTCTGCTTTTTGCGTCGCATTTTACAGGCTTAGGCTGTGAATAGGGCGCATCCTAGATAAGGGACAAAGAAGCTCATACACTACCACACATACAAAGGCATGCAACCTCAAAAAGAAGATGAAGATCGTGACTACCTTCCACTTGGCAAGTAAATGACTCTTGTGCCCATGCATTAGCTGTGAATGAAGCTTCATGTGGCTAACCAAACAGGGGCATATCTGTGTATTTAAGGGCAACTGCCCATTCTTGAGGGCTCTTGGTGGTTGCCCAGGAGAAAAAGAGTCTGTTTTGGCCTGTATTTTCATCTAGATGCTATGATTGATCCCATCTATCAAGAGAACCATTAGGAAGTTACTTCCTGGTTGCATTTTGAGTTGTATGTGGGCTGCTATTGGCTGCCCAAACCTATAAATTGATGGGCTAAAGCTTTATTGTGATCCCCTTCATTTATCTTGGTAAAACATGGGATGTTCTTGGTTCTTATGAGTGACTACAAGCTATACTCTTTGTAAGAAAGTATCAAGGACATCTTTTGGCACTATTATGTGATACTTTTGGTCTCTTCTTCTCATCCTAAAATAGGGTATTTCAAGGCTGAAACCTGTAAACACAAATTCTTCTTCATCTACAATCATTGTAAGTACAAACCAGACTTGTAATTCCCTCTACATAGTATCTTGCATCCTCTTCATTCAAGGGAAGTTTCAAAGAAGTCTTTTGGTGATTTCTTGCCATGCTTTGGAATTAATCTTGGATGTCCATAATAGTCATTCCATAGGTTGAAGATTGTATGTAGCTTTATTCATGTTACGTTGATCTAAGTCATGAATCTCATTATCTTTTCATGAAAAACCAGCAACAGTGATGCTAGTTCCATAACCTTGAATCATTCAAAGACTGATATAGGCAGTCTTCATCTTGATCCTCTATCTTCATTGTACTAATCAGTTGAAAAGAGGAAGTGTCTTGAAAATCTTCTTCATGCCTAGGCTGAAATAGGCAGTTATATTCATAAACAAGGAAGGGCAAGACTCTTCTTGTATCAATTGAAATAGTACTCCTGTTTACAAATCAACCATCTTTGTGATCATAAGTTTCAAGCTTTTTCATCGTCTTAACCCATTTATTCAACTGACTTATGTATAATCTATCTTTCCAAGATAAGCCAAAGTACATGGTGAACTAAAAGTTGTGAAGTTTCTCTTGAACCTATAAACATTCACTTGAGTCCTACTTATCTCTTGAAGACACATCTCCATCTATCTTGTCTATTTTTCTTGCCAAACCCCTGTGGTGACCTTCAACCCTATGCACTGTGAGAACGAATAGGGAGTTCAAGTATGATTAGAACCCCTTATTCGTGTTGCATTAACATAATGAGAAGGTTAAAGAAGAACTTGAAATAGAGAAAGAGATCTATTAAAAAACATTAAAGTACTTGCTTTTCTTATAAATTTATCTAACCCTTCGAAAATTCTAATACTTTGATGACTTTTTTATATTATGTAGAAATAATACCAAAGATTATAAAGTATTTCAACTCATATAATAACCTAACAAAATATCATATATTTTATCTTTATGATACCCTAATTTATATTGGTATTTATCTTTAAGTCACTTAAGTTTATGAAAACTTTAATTGTAATATATGGCCATACTAAGGTATATTATGCACATTTCTTTTTTGCATTTTTTTAATCTTGGAAATATTCATTTATTGCTTTTGGTAATATGTGAGAAATACACTCCAAGGATAGACTATTTTACACACACACACACACACACACACACACACACACACACACACACACACACACACACACACACACACACACACACACACACACACACACACACACACACACTCACTCACTCACTCACTCACTCACTCACTCACATCTTGTAACTCATGATATAAGAAAATAATTTGGATATATAAATCAAACATATATTTATTTATAGAATCATATTGAAGTATATAAAGGTTTTCTTAAGTGTTTCTTCACAATAAATGATAATTGGCAAGACCAAATTCTCAATGGTGTATATATTTTTTATTCAAAAAATACAATAGTGAGTTATATATAGCTTATATAAGACAAATAATATTCAAATTCTTTTTCATTGATGTATAACATTGAGCTTGAACATATATCCAGAAGTTGTATTTTATTGTTAGAAACTTACAATATGTTTATGCTATTGAACTCAAACTTATATCTTTGTTTTGTTTAGTTTTGTGAGTTAGGTGTGCACAACTAGGTTTTACAAATATTATCATAAATCAAGTTATGCAAGTGCTATCATAAGAACTTATATCTTGATCTTGTGTTGTCTTGTTGAACTTCAATGTGTCTCTAATATCTTATAATGTCTTGGAAAGTATCATTTAATCTCTCCATACATTGCCACTCAAAACTTATTGATGAAAAGTTATTTACATAAAATAATATATATTTATTACTTACACTAATAGAATAAAGTTTACCATGTACTTGTAGAGAAATACATTTAGTTAGTGACAAGTATATATACCTAGTCATATAAACATGCTCAAGTTGAGCAAACATTCTTGAGGTATATCTTTGAAAGCAACAATACATTTCTTCCAATGATATTTTATCTCCTATGTTTTACTTTTTACATTTTATGGAAGCCCTTGTTGGATGGTGGTATGGTGATCAAATCATTTATAGTAAAAGTTTTTGGCTTCTAAGTTTCATATGTCCTTTTGTTATAGACGATGTGAGAGTTCATAAAACATGACATCTTATGGATGCTATGGAAAAAAAATAAAATCGTATGTGTTGTATAGAGGAAGAAACTCAAAGAAAATGTCAAAAATGATAATCGAGAGAGCTTTGAATGGATACTAAAAAGAAGGCATGTAGTCAAATCTCTCAAGTTTCAAAATATTAAGTATAAACTTCTGGTCCTATCCTTGTCATATCTTTAGACAACTTTTGTAAGTGAATACGATTGTTGAGACTACCAAAACATGTTAGATTTTAGATATTTTAGCTAAAAAAGATATCTTAATTCTCAAAATATTGAGTATTAACTTCAGGTCCCATCTTTTTCATATATTTTGATAGCTTTTGTAAGTGAGAATAGGACTATTGGGACAACCAAAACACATTAGACTTTAGATATTTTGGATAAAAAAGAGGAGAGAACTATGAAATGTACTCCACCATCTCCAAAATGGAGGAGATGATAATACCATATTCTTGTATATGTGCCAAATGTGAGAGACTGCAATGGAAAGAGGAAAGTGAACATGGAGAGAAGACGGAGACAAAGAGAAAACACTTTAGAGAGAAGGAACAATATGAGTGCAATGGCTAAGGGTATAAGGCTATAACAATCATCCCCAACATGCAACTCTACATATCAATCTCAATACCAGGCAGTAGCATGGGAATGAGAGAATGAGGAGAGATAGCTGATCACGAAGGATCAATTATGGATAATGGATAAGGAAAGTGGGAGGGCAGTTGAATGTGGTTAAATCCCTTAAAAATAGCCAAAAGTGCACAAAAGAATGCACTAGTGTGCCCTCCATCTAAAGTGTCTAGAACACATGAAATGACAAATAAATACAATATCAGAGATCCTAATGTCCTCGTTAGACTTAGACTGAGGCTTACAAGCAGGAGATGACCACACAAGACACACATGACTGCCTAACACCCCCTCTCAAATCTTGGATGTGGCATAGGCCAAAGGAGATGTGAATACGAGGTTGGTAAGAAGAGTGCCAATGTCAATGTAGTCCATCGATGAAGAAAACCAGTCAAGGAGAAAGACTTCCTCTCCATGTAAACATATGATCAAATGGAAGGCTGCCAAAGGGCAATAGAAATGGCAAGGCCTTGAATTGATCATGCCAAAAGACTCCAATTTGGGATGAGTGAGTCAAGTCTCTAACCCAACTGTGAGATGATAGCGAGGAACTATTGAAGGCACCATAAGCTACATAGAAATTTTGGGGACCAGGTGCCAAGTGGCAAGGAATGGTGGCTTGATGACAAAGAAAAGAGATAACTGCATAAAAGAAAGGACCAAAGTAGACTAAAAACCCTAAAGGACCTCCTCACAATCTTAGAAAGTCCCCCTTTGAAACACTAAGGGCCAAGGAATCCATAGTAGCATTACCAAGATTGTAACGTGCCCGCCTATCGATTGTCCAAGCACGTTTTAGCAGTCCATCAAGAAACGAATCTAAGCGTCGCTGCCCGACACTCCCATGGAATGTTTCGGGGTTTGTCGCCCAGGGTTTCTCGAGTGCGGCTCGCAACGGAACATTCGCAGCCGAACCCACTAAGATCGACCTGAAATCTGGATTCCTAGGGGTCAAAGGTCTCCTGACAGTATTCTAGCGTTAGGTCTTGGACTTCCTACTTTACGCAGAGATACCCAAACCAAAGCAGATCCATGCCGCACTTGGTTCAAAGAGAATGGGAAACAAGAGGGATGCCCTGCTCAACCTCTTTGCCTGTAGGGCATAGTCCCATTTTTTGGTCCCCTAAAATAGCATGAATCAGGGTTCTAACCTAACACTTACTAAGGGTCAAATGTCAATAAAACTTTGTGAGAAGCCTCCCAGTTCTCTGGGACCACCCTACCGTAGGACGGACCCGTCGGGGTTCAGCCCAGGTTTCAGCCCACCCGCTTCCCTTAATAGCTTTATTTTTCTAATTAGGTCATATCACATTTATGTGTGACATTCAAAAACAGCTTCCTTAATTAGGCATTTTTAGGGAACATGGTTCATTCACGTAATTTACAGCACAAACACAAAAATAGAGCAAGTAGTTATTTTGACAAATAAGTTCCTTAAATTATCTTCGGGTTAATCTTTGTCTCCTGCCCATACAGGAGAAATTATTTATCACAGAAGTACCTAGTCCAAATCACATGGCACCATAATTTCCATCTAGTATCTAGAATAGGATCTTCCAACGCCCTAGATGTTAGATTCATGGCAGTCTATAACTCCGTTGTGGACTAGGCAAGGGGTGTCCAGAGCTCCATTGACCCCAAGCGACCTAAGAGTGAGACACAACTTCCGTGGTTGGCCTTTTCACCACTCGACCTTCAGCCCATGAATCTAGCTGTGCCCTCTCAGGTTGAAATGCAGTGTGACCTTGGAGATGATCCACTCACGCAAAATATATTTCCTTAATTAATCCAATTAAGAATCAAGCACAATCAAGGCATTCAACCCTAATATCATTGTCCAAGAAAACATTCCTTCATTCCCATGGCTACTCGTCATTACAAACCCTTGCCATGCATTTACAATCAAACACAAGTACTTGGAATAATCATCCAAACCACAATCCAACAATCAGTTGATTGTAAAAGCATTTAGCATGTTGTTCGATTAACCAACAAAAAAATGGTATTCTTTTCCAAGCATTGCAAGAATATATGCAATAACATTTCCATTGCACATTTGCTCTCCCCCTTGGGACCAAAGATTAAATTTACTTAACATTCCCTTCTTTCGGCTAAGGCATATGCTAAGGGTTCAAATACTGTACACGACGTACGTCCTATCATTTCAATATGAGTTAATCAATCTAGCAAGAGCATTTATGCCTCTTCTCTAAGTGACATTTATCTTTTAGCCTTTCCCTACTATATGCAACATTTTATCTTGACTTTATCCTCCTTTCTCCTAAGGCAAGGTGTCGCGTGTCATTGATGTAAAGTTCACATAATCTCTCCCATATATGTACCGTCTATGCGCATTTGCGAACCTTAAACAATATTGTCCTAGGTGAAGATTAATCGAAGACTCATCGATGCTTAATACTTTAGAGTCCCATATGTTGCTTATGCTATGCATGGATTCGTCGCATAGCAACTAGGTGCAATTAACTTCCCTTGATACAAGCACTTCGTAAACTTTATCTTTGAATATTTGAGATGTGATTTATTATTTTCAATGATCTATTCTAGCACGACAAAGTACGGAGCCTAACATATCTCATGCGAGAATCAAAGCAAGCATTTATCAAATTGAAAATACATTTTATGACTGATACCGCAGTTGGATTGACAATGATGCCTTCACCCGAAGCTTTGTTACTGGTTGTAGGATTGCCATTTGCATGCGACATTCTTCGCTTGGGGGACCATTGTCCGCAAGTAGATTCGAGGGATAAGGAAGGAATGAATCTTGAGTTGGAAGAGAGTAAGAGAAGATGGCTTAGTCGAAGACCGGGATAGGGGGAATTAAGTCAACTCTCTCCCTTGCAGCCTCTCGAGGGTAACTCCTCTCTCTCTCTCTCTCTCTCAGCCTCTCGAGGTCTCCTTGTGCTTCCTTGTGACTCCCATGCCTCATATTGATACCTAAATAAGAGAAGAAGGGTTGTGGATGAGAGGAAGAGCTCTTTGTGGAGGGGATCTTGGAAAAATCAATGATATGATGCTCAAATCATAAATCTGATGGTTCCATTGGCTCCGAAAGGGAGGTAAAACCCTAATACACTGGCTTAAAAATCTTCCAGATCACTCATTTTTCTCCTTGTTCTCGAAGTGTTGTCTATTGCACCTGCAAACTATGATCGTGGCGTGCACGATTTCACCAATCTCTCTCTTTTTTTCTTATTATAAAATCTCCAAAACTAACTAAAATATCACTTGACTTTTTTTTAAAATGACATCCCATTCTAGAAATCTCCATATCTTTTTAGGACAATATCTAAAATATGCTAGCCTTTTTTGTCCAAAAATCTAATATTTTTAGACCATCCATACTATACACATTAATACTAGTGATTAATATGGCTCATAACTCTCATTCACGTTGTCACTTCTGTGAAGGATGGCTACGGTCCTTGTCAATTCGAGAAAAATATCAGATTACGACTCTCAATTTTTTAATATATACTTTTAATTAAATAAAAATCATTAATTATTAACATTAGTTAGCTTTTACTTTAGTTAGTAATCTTACTAACTTATTAATTGACTAACTTTCAAACTAACCAACTAACTTTTAATTGTGCAGAAATATTACAAAGATCATCCCCCTCTAAAAGGAATGGGGGGTACAAGGGAACCACTAGAGGAGATGGAGGGGGATGGGATGGAACCTATGGAATAGATAATGTACAAGCAAGATTAGGTGCGGCAATAAAAAGCTACCTCAAAGGACCCTACACAAAGGAAGGGGAATGGAGCATAGATACCCCCCTCTCCTACGAACTTGTCACAAAAGTGACCCCTATGGAAGAATCCTCAACAAAGATAGCTAGCTTGGTAAGATAACATAGGCCCCGAATCTAGGAATGCCATATATTGAGAGGAGAGGGAAGCCCAAGTCAACACCATAAAGGGCCTCACAAATAGAGCTTGGTGGATGGTTACAAATAGAAGCAAGGTGCCAAAACCACAAATAGATATTGAAGAAATACCACTAGATTAGAATGTAAAACTTTGAGTTGATGTTGATAGTGAGATAAAGAATGTTACAATGTATAGGCAGATTGTGGGCAACCTAATCTATCTTACCATTACTTGTCACGATGTTAGTTATTCAATGGGGGTGACTAGTTAGTTTATGTAGAAGCCATGCAAACCTCACTTGGATGCTGTTAGGAGGATTATGTGGTATGTGAAGGGTACTTTTGATTATGGGTTGTTTATGAGATTGGAAAGCCACTTGATTTGATAGGATATATAGATGCTGATTGGGTTGGATATGCATATGACAGACGATAAACTAGTGGTTATGCTTTCAAACTTGAAAGTAGTATGGTGAACTAGAGTTGTAAAAAGTAGCCTATAGTTGCTCTCTCTAGCACAAAGGTAGAGTATAGTTGCATCCTTAGCTATATGTGAAACAATTTGGCTCTTGAAACTGTTGCATGACTTGGATATATAGATGAACATGAAGGTCACATTGCATTGTGACAACCTGAGTAGTGTGTTGTTGGGCTAGCAACTCAAATTACCATGCTAGATCAAAGTACATAGAAGTTCATTATCATTTCATCAGGGAAATGGTACTTGTAGGAAAGATAGATCTACTTCATGTGAAGACTCAAAACCAAGTAGCTGATATCTTTACCAAATCACTTGGTAGAGATAAGTTTGTTTACTTTAGGGAGCTACATGGAGTACATCAATTGACTTGAGCTTGAGGTGGAGTGTTGAAAATCAAGCTCATCAGTGGCATTGACATTGACCCTACTTAGTACGACTGTAGTTAGCTATTACTAGTTATGTGTGGTATAATAATGAGTTGGTTAGACTTAACTTAGGTTAGAGACATGTGGTCAGTTAATGACCTACTTGCATACACTATATGTGTGACTTAGAGTTAGAATGTTTTGTGTGTGTTACACAATGAATGAATAATGGAAGTAGAGAGAGTACATTGCTCTCTATTCATGGCTCCCATTCTTGCTTGTCTCTTTCCCTCTCTTTGAATAGGAGGAACATTTAGATCCCCTTTAATAAAACATCTAATTTTTATTCTCGTCTTTCTTTTTTCTCTCTTACATTGCCCAAGGTCTAATGACCTTGTACATGTGTCTAACACCCTAAAACTAATAAATTATTTAGATGGAAGCAAGTAATGATTGCTAGAGGAAGTTTTGTGACATGTCAAATTCATCCACGTATCTAGAGTACACAATGAAGTTTTGTGACATGTCACATAATACTAGTCTACTAACACTTTGATTAGCAAATATATTTACCCTTGTATTTTACTGAAGCAATTTCAAACTCCCCTTCCCTCACCCTACATATCTCAATGAAATAATGTCGAGTTTAAATACATTTTTAGATTTTAGGCCATGTTTATATGGGCATCTTTAAATGTTTGAAGTTATCATAAAAATGTGTTAAACAATATGCACGCTTATTGACATTTATTATCATATTTGAGTCATTTTATCTTCAAAATGAAATTATTGTCACATGTATATAAATTAATTAGCATTCATTTAAACACACCTACATCCTATCGTAGTTATATATGTGTTTAATTAGAATTCTAAGAGCTCACACCCATTGCAAAGTTAAATAAGATTGTTAATGGATTATTAAACACATCTTTAAACACACATCATATGTCCTCATCTTTACTTTGATTCTACAATAGTCTTTGTCATACACTCAACAACACAAGTTGGGGCATAGGATACTAGCATAATATGATTGCAGTAAGTGTTAACTTTGCTTGGTTTTATAAAAATTATTATTTTCTCTTTCCTTACATGGTAACTCAAAAAATTTCATACATTTACTAAGTAAGAGTTATTTTACTAGATGTATTTTCGTTCTTATCTAGTAAAATTAAAAACCTAGTTTAGATATGGAAATCCCTACTTGCTAGCTAGTAAAATTCATTCATTTGCTAGATGTGGGTGTTTTTACTATATAATCTTGTGTATAAAGTTTCTTATGTTAGGAATTAGACAAGAGTTTGTCGAGATAAGTGTAGTTGAGAGTCCACCGAGGGGATACCCTCAGCTTTTCCTAATAGTTGTGATCTTAGAGGTAGCCATGCCTAATATGGCCCTTCATAATGGAGGAAAATACAATGGTACAAGAGATTAGGGTGACTTGATGAGACCAATACTACAAAGACCACAATTGCATATCCTTCGCGGCCACTGATCATTTGTTATGTAGTGATGTCGTTCGACTTTTGACATCACTTTCCACTCATGCCTCGTCTATCCTCTCAAGAATCTCTCCATAATGGCATCCTACTTCTGTGTTGCAAATGCCACCAATGTGGCAACTCTCTCCATCGTGCCACCCTACTTTCATCTTGCAAATGCCACCATACTTATGCTATCAATATAATCAAAATTAATATTAATTCAATGCTATTCCATTTAATACCTTGCCCTTTATATGCTAATAGAAGTAGATTAATTTTTGTAATGCTTTGTGACTATACCCTTTCCTAGATATGATCAATCGAATGTTTCTCTTTTCAAGTACACACATAGTAGCCCTTGTGGTGCGCCTTTAGGCCTTCATCCTCTACATCACTCTACCTCTTCAAATTGCCTAATTCATATTGTCATCGAAGGAGCAAACCTACCCCCTACCATCGCCAACATCTGCACCCCCCCCCTCCTCACAAAAAAAAAAGCTTTTCCATAGTCATGATGTGTCTTTCTACTTCTAATATTGCATTGTTGCAATTTTCATACTGAGTCTGAACTATTTACCTATGTAGTTAATGGATTTTGAAATCTTTCTTCGGTGTTACAGTTGCTTGGTTCAAATCCCTGCCTTTTGTACATTGCAATTGTGGATGGAATACATCATACATGAGCCATATGGCAGTTGTATGTTTGTGTGCATGTGTCACTGTGTCTATTTAGCTATTCTATATGTCTTGAGAGACATGGAAAGGTCTATGGGTTGCAAGCCCATTGTTCATCCACATATGTTTCAAAAAAATTTTAAAACCTTCATATCATTTCTCTCACATATTTTTAGTGGATATAGGATCCTCTCTTATACAAATGCAAATTATGAAATGTGGTTTCAAGTCTATTAGATGGGCATTTGTCTTAGGAATATGCAAGTTTATATTAATGGCTTCTAAATGTGGAGTCTTTGTGGTGATTTGGTTGTGCTATCCTTAAGACATTTTAAAACAAACTTTAGCATGGTGTATAATAACATATGTTATGTACAATGTGTTGTGGAAAAACTTTCAAGGTACTCAAATGTTAATGCAAGACCTTGACAATTTTAAAATAAGTTAATGTTATATTGTTAGTAGTTCTACATAATGCAATTCTCTTCACCAGTGGTATGAGTTTTGGTTTTACTTATTACACGTTACATACTATGAGATGGAGACAAAAAAGAGAGCAAGTCATTATTGTATACAAGTTATCATAATTGAAAGAAAATATATGACAACCAAGTAAGGGAGTTTTTTTCACATGCTTGGTATAGAAACCAATAAGAGAGTGAGCCATTATTGTATAAAGGTTATTATAATTGAAAGAAAACATAAAGAAAACCAAGTAAATGAGTTTTTGGTAGATATTATTTCTATATAATAAATGTGTATATGTAAGGGAGTGTTTCCCCAAATTGAGATCTAGAGTTTGGATTGAGTAAGTAAGCACCACTACCCTCATTATAGGAATTGATATTTTATATTCTATTGATTGTTTAAGGCGTTTGATTGATGGGTCCATTTAATTTAGTTTGCCATTAGGACATTTTGTTAATTGACAACAAATTGCTAGAGTTGTGATGGATGATGTTGCTTGATTGAAGAAAATGTGTGTTCGTTTATAGATTTACTTAAATAAGTTATAAAAAAGCTATCTTTTGAAATACTCTATTCAAAAATTGCTTTCCCATAAATCTTTTTCACTCAAAACACTCAAAAAAGAAGGCATGAAGCTTTTGGAGGGGCAATTGGAGCATGCTTACGGGCACGATTGATGTTGATTTCCATGGATGAGGGTTTTGCAAACATTAAATCAAAACATCATGGTTAAGCAAGTTGCAAAAACATAAGGAAGGAAAAGTTAGGAGGGAATGTACTAGAAGAGATCAATTAAGTGGTTGGTAGCATACTGGTTATGGTATTGATCATGTTTGTTAACAACTAGCACAAAATGGTGCTATGGATTTGAGACTCTTTTACGATTTTGGATGGAGTGCAAGTTGTCCGGTATACACAGCCTTTTGGTTATGTTAAAACTACATAGTGGTTTGATCTGGTCTCACAAACGTGAGTTGTGTTGTAAAAAATAATGAGAGAGAGAGAGAGAACAACATCGTGTTACAGTCTCCCTTAGGACCTACACTTGTGCATGTTGTCCTAGCTCGAAGCACTAAGATAGCGAATGTCTATGGTACTAGCGGGAGTGCTAGTTGGGATCATGTTGGTGTTATACACCAAATTTTTGGCTTTCTCTTGGGGAAACCAGGAAAAAATAAAACAAAAAACTATGATTAGTGGAGTGGCAGGTGTAATAAAAGCAGAGGGCAAGATAAATGTGGAGGGCAATGTGTTCACGTGTATAGGCATAATGTGGGCAGCGGCCATTACGACAACAGCTGGATCTATCGCGCATGGCGTCTTCCTTCGGCTTCGAGTGGCCGTCGCAATCTTTGGTACACACATCTCTTACACACACGCACACACACTCACACACACACGGGCACGCACAAACGCGCACAAACAACAAGAAATTGTACTGTGTCTGCGCACACTGTCACAATTAGAGGCACCGCTCTGCAGAAACATGATTCCATGCAGAGATATGAGTTTGATCTCAGCCTGCAGGAATCAGGACTTCTCTGAAGAAGTTGCTCTTTGCATCTATTGTCGTGCATTACACCTCCGGTGCTAGAAGATCAATCTTTCAGAAGCACTACCTGACATCCCATCCGTGATTCTTTATGGTGTGGGTATCATGCCATTCTTCTTTGACCGTTGATCTTCAAGCTTTGTAGAGGAGCCCTTTCCATTCCAAATCCAGGCCTTCCATCTCCTCTCCATTCATAACTTTACTCATCTTGATAGGTGGGTTACTTGCATTGAGCAAGTGATCAATGTAAAAGCTACTACTTTAGGGGACATTTTCTCGATGGGTCATTAAGCTCTATCTTCTTGAGAGATCTTCTTGAGAGGACATTAATCTTTGTAAGAGTAGGGTCCTATTTGTCGTCTTCGGAGTGTAGAGAAATACTCACACAAAGAAGATAAACTCAAAGTGTACGATGTAACACAATGAAAATAGTAGAATCGAAATTTGATGGGTAACTTTGAGACAATAAGGATAGATGAACAAATGCACTATGCTAATGTGAATATAATCAACCTCGAAGCTCTTTGTCTCAGTTGGACCACGGTAGAGAGTGTGTCAACCTCTAGGGTAAAGGGGCCAATTGCGAAACAAGTGCGAGTCATGTGTCACTTAATTAATTGCTTATTACACATTCTCTATTTAATAAATTTATGCCAATAAATTAATGATTCATTTTTTTAAAGTGTCGATGATGATCTAGCATAGCCATGAGACCATTATGCCAATAAATTAATGATTCATTTTTTAAAAAAGTATTGATGATGATCTAGCATAGCTATGAGACCATTTAGAGACCAGTATTCCTATTGCATCACTTAATGGGATGATCAGAGCAGTGTGACGGGAATATCTGGTACATGCAGCACAAGTTATGAAGGGGGAAAGAAGTGTTTGTCAAGTGTAAGAGTGTACACAAGAACTAAGGAGTTACACATAAATAAAGATGGATTAAGTTCTAAGAAGAGAAAGTACATTAGCATTGTGTATATGTATTTATGTGTGTATCCGAGGACGTCTGGAAACGTTTACTTGTGTGTAATGAGCATTGCATTCATTTGGGATTATCCTCTCCCTTACAAGTCAAGGTTTAAGGTCTTTTCTTTCATTAAGAAAGACGAGAGAGGTAATTCTCACGCTAAGAAAGACGAGAGACATAATCCTCTGGAAGTGAAGAGAGAAGTGATTTTCTCTTTCTAAGGTTTAAAATGACACAAGCTTTTGTGTAAAAGTCAATTTTAAGGTTGAGGCCCAATGCAATTTAATGAATTCTCCTTAAGGTGGTTGCATGGACCACAAGTTAAGAGTACAAGTTTGAGAAGCTGTTAAAAAAAAAAAGAAGACATGGTGAAATTATTTTAAAAATATCTTGCGATAAAAAGACGATTTCTAAAAATGCCCTTGCGTGGGTTATCGGAAACAAACGAGATCTACAACTTTCTTGTTGGATGTTTTTTCATCCGAGCAACACACAGAGAGATATCTCGAAATTGGTGCTGCAGAGTAGGTCTTGAAACAGCCACATCTTGCATGAAGATCAACTCAAGTCTCTCTCCAAGAAGAGAAGCTCTTGAAAGCCTATAAAAGAAAAGGCTCTCCTTGGGTGTGAGAGAGGTGAATGAAGCATCACTTTGCAATCAAGTTTCAAGAGGAGAAGAGAATGTGCAAGTGCTGTGGAAGCTCTGCTGAAATCAAGCGTTGCGGAAGCTCCACTGAAATCAAGCTCCAAGAGGAGAGAGAAAGTGCAAACGCTACGGAAGCTTTGCTGAAATCAAGCGCCAAGAGGAGAGCCCTACACATATTATATAAGAGAGAAGGTGACTCAAGAAGGATGGAAAGGTGCAAACTTTCAAGTTGTGCAAGTGTTAGCCGGTTATATACCGTGCAAGGAACCGTGATCTTGTCTCCAAGATCTACAAGTAATAACTGGTTTATGTGTAATGGAGGAGCTTGCTCCTTGTCAATAATATAGCTCCACAAGAGGGGGGGACTGGCCCATCTTCCAGTCCCTAGTGTGTTGTTAATTTCTCTCTCTCTCTCTCTCTCTCTCTACATCTTTTTTTTCTCTCATCTGTTCTCTCTCTACGCCAGCATAATATTCACCATATATTTTTTAAGTATATAAGAAAGTCGAGTGTGTATCTCGGATATTATAACACATGAAACACATTTGAGACACTAGTGGGGAATATTAATAAAACGCTTTGTGGTCATTTACAACACAGAAGCATGCGAGGATTGATTGGTTTATGTCAACATGGCTACTACCATTGTGCAGGAATGTGGATTCAGACCCCTCTTTAGCTATTGGACTTGCTATGTCAATTGTTTGGTAACCATTGCTTGAGCATTGGAGGGCGCTTTTAAAAAAAACACGATCTCATTTTTCATTTTTGGGACATTGTAATGTCCATCGCGTGCATAGAGATTTATTTTGCTGTTTTCCCTTGATGTTGTGAATAGAGCCAGAACACAAGGCTGGCAGATTTTGCATTGGTTGATGGGAGCATTGTCCAGTAACTCAATTGTTCCAGCATTGGCCCCTCTTCCCTAATCCCAAAATGAGTGGGTAGCCTCTGGAAGTGATCAACTTCTGTAAACACAGATTTTGAAGGCTAGACAGGCTGAATTAGGCAGAAGGCAATACTTGCATCGGATGTCTCTACGGAGATGATGTGGGCCTTTACAGATCAATTAGACAAGCCCTTTGGAGTTGACTAGTGGTAGTGTGAGTCTGATCTTTCCACTGTCCCTTGCCATTAACTTGCCTCCCTTGAGGGGGGTTGCCCGATTGAGAGACGGGGGTTTGTGACTTGGATTTTGGTATTGTGCCTCTTGCCTTTGATCAACACTCGTCAAAATGGCAAGCCTTTTGACAATGTTGATAATACCTATTCTTCTTAGGTACATTCTGCCACCGCGGTTTGAGTTGAGACTGGGAGTTTCCTTGTGATACCCTGCTTGATTTTGATTTTGATTTTGATTTGAAGTTTGATTTTGTTTACCCTTTCCTTGCTATGCAATAGTTGACACTCAAACTCATAGAATGTGGGTAAATTGGATAGAGAAACCACTTGCCGCACAAAATTGAAGTATTTATTCGGTAGCTTGTTAAGAAACGTCGTGACCTGATTGTCAGAGGACTTATGAGTCCTTGTAGTGGAGAATTCGGCAAGGAGACATCGATACTCAGCTAACTTGACTTTCAAGTCATCTCGGCCAGAGATTTTGAAGTTTTGAAGCTCATGTTCAAGATTTATTTGATGGGTCCTATCTCGAGCCACATAGCGGTTAGTCAAGTGTGCCCGTCACTCTGACGCTAAGTCAAAATGCTGAAGGTAAGAATGAAACTCAAGCAATAAGCCCTACATTAGCTCGACAATAGCGAAGGCATTCCTTGTCTTTCATGAGTGGACGACCTTGTATGGAACAAATACAGGATCGGATTGGGGTTCCAACCCTTGTACAAGATCCCATAGATTCTGTGAGTCAAGGAGATGTCTCATCAAGTTCGACCAAGTTGTAAAGTTTGACCTGTTAAAACAAGTCTTGTCATTGAATGGATGCTTGGTGGAAGATGAGGTAGAACCATGAGATGTTGGGAATGTGGAGTAAGATGGATATGGAGGATAAGATGGTGGTGGTGGTGGAGGTGTCTGATAAGGAGGAGGAGGGGGAAGAGGTGGGTAGGCATAAATAGTTTGAGTGTCCAATGAGTGTTGATTGATGCGGAGGCACGGGAACATGAATGCTTCCATAAGGTGTCGGTGGAGGTGGAGGCACTCAGACACATAAGCCTTGTCTAAATGTTGACTGGAACACAACAAAATGACTAGAGGATCCACTAGGTAATGCCATGGAGGCAAACTGTGGCACCAACTGATCCATACTCGGGAGAGACCGGGGGAAATACCTAGGTTGGAATGATCCCGAAAGTGTGTGAGAAAAAGGTGGAACTGTGAGAGTGCGCAACGGAAGAAGAAACACGAACATAGAGGGAGAGAGAGAGAAAGCAGAAAATGAAGGAAGAAAATCTGCACCGACTGTAATGAATGCTGAATACAAAACTGTGGACTGATCAGTCCTTGCACGCAGCCCGAAGCACCAGTGAGGGCACCAGATGAGGCTGATGATGACGGCAGCACCGAAGACGGAGGAAGATGACGGAGTCAGAGTGTGCACCTGCCAAAGAAGGAGGGAAGATGATAATACAACTGACTGCCAAGTGGGAAATGGCTATAAATAGCCAAAAAACCCAAAAACTGGTCGACGTGAAATTTGAGGCCATAAATATGTCCGACCAGCATTTAATGCTGGTAAAAATACCAGGAATGGTCAGAAAAATCCCGGAAAGGGTGGACAATGTTTGGCAGGTGAGGCAGGTTGAAGAATGCAAAAACTGCCCAGGAAAATGCACATAAAATCCCGACCGGAGGAGAAAATGCACTGAAATGCAATAAACTGAGTGCTCTAGAATGAGCTACCTCCTCCGTCAAACCAAGTGATAGACAAGTCAGAGCTCCTAAAGTCCTCGTCTGACTCAGACTGAGGCTCACAGGCAGGAGATGACAGGGCATGACAAACATGACTGCTAACACCCCCTCTCAGATCCTGGATGTGGCGGAAGGCCAAGGGAGAAACGGATCCTGGGGTGGCAAGAGGAATGCCAAGGTCGATGAAGTCCGTCGATGAAGATTGCCGATGAAGAAACTCCTCGCGATCCTGGGAAGCCCCCTCTAAAACAGTAGGGGCCAAGAAATCCACAGCCGCATCACCGAGATCATCCCCCTCTGAAAGGGATGGGGGTTACGAGAGAACCACTGGAGGAGAGGCTGGGGGATGGGAAGGAACCTGTGGAAAAGAGGGTGCACAAGTGGAAACATGTGTAGCAATAGATAACTGCCCCGGAGGTCCCTGCATAAGAGAAGGGGAATGGAGCCTATAAAGCCCGCTCTCCTGCCAACCTGTCGCAATAACAGCCCCTGTAGAAGAATCCTCAATACAAATGGCCTGCTCGGTGAAGACAACCCGGGTACCAAGCCTAGTAAGGCCATAGACTGAGAGGGGTGGAAAGCCCAAGTCAGGAACATAAAGAGCCTGGGAAAGGGAGCTTGACGTGCGGTCGGGAAATAAAGGCAAAGTGCCAACACCACAAATAGGCACCGAAACAATGTCACCAACAGTGACTGAACCCTCAGAAGGGTATAGATCCTGCAACAAATCACCTCGGGGAGTCATATGACTAGAAGCTCCACTATCAACCAGCCAAGGCCTCTTAGAAGATGAGGCAACCATTGAAGAAGGCTCCTCCAAGTCAACAATATGAAGGAACACTGACTCATGGGTAACTGCTGGAGTAGAGGTAGAAGGCTCAGATGTTTTAGCTCCATCCGTTGCTCCTAGACGAAGGTGAGGGTACTTCTTCCAACATTTCTCCTTTGGATGTGTCCCCTTCCCACAGTATGGGCATTTAGGCTTCTCCGAGTCGAAGTTAGAACCTGAAGAACTCTCCTGTCTTTTAGCCTGTGACACCCCTTTCTTTTGTGTCCCCCCTCTCGAACCTGCAACAAAAGCTTTGATGGAGGTGGATCCACTGGCTACCTCTTTGGCGCGCTCGTCATGCTCCAAAACAAGCGGGGCAAGCTCCTCCCATAGAAGTTTCTCACGGGTCCTCGATGTAAGAAGGCTGGTGTAGAAGACATCAAAATGGGGAGATGGCAGTTGAGTCAAAAGAATCATGGCCATATCCTCGGAAGCGATCATCCTGTCAAGGGACGCAAGCTCATCCCTCATGTCCTCCAACCTATTGACATGATCCTTCATGGAAGAAGAATCATCAACAACGAGCACCCGTAATTTCTTCTCGAGAGTAATCCGATGGGCAAATGTCTTCTAATGGTACAAAGAAGCAAGCTTTGTCCACACTTCTGCTGCTTTCCGCAACCTGCATATATGCACTAGGACAGAATCCTATAAGCTCATAAAGAGGAAAGATCGAGCTCGTGAGTTGAGCCGATCCCATAAGGCCGCACGATCCATCGATGATCCAATGGTGGGGTCCTCCACTGGACGGGAAATAGGGTGGGTAACAAACTCCCAAAGATCAAAGGTATCAAGGATACACTCCACCTTACACGACCAAAGCGAGTAGTTGGAACCATCAAGCCTGTCTTCTTTGGGCAAAAAAGGGAGTACGGGCACCTGTATAGAGGGTGCCATGGAAGGCATATGAAGGCCAGCAGAACGAGCCTTCTATGAAACATGGAGAGAACGGGGAATAGAGGGATCTCGGTCAAATGGGCTAGGTGACCTCCGGTCGTCGTGTCAACTAGCACGAAAGTCTCTCCGTCTCTCAGAGGAAGGAATAGAGACCACATCCTCTGAATCAGCAAATAACTGGTGATAAGACATCTTCATATATATCTGCAATCACCAAACAATCTGCAACCAACAGACAGTCAAGATGGAGCTGCCTATGTCAGAAAAGATCCAGAAGATGCTGTCGCCTGCAAGAGGAGAGAGAAAATGCTGCCGCTTGGAGAAAAAAACTATTGCCTATCCTCCAGATGATGACGCCTGCTCCTCTGCTGATGTTGACCACCTCCTGTTGGCTGCGTTTGATGCAAATGCAGGTTGCAAACACCTAGAAAACTGTCGCCTACTCCTCCTGATGCTGCAAAACAACAAAACACAGGTATGGAAGGCTGCGTTTCAGCCTGGACAGCACCGCCAAGGGCTGGAAAGGAGGGAAGAAAGGTTGCACTTGATGGTGTCCTCCTCTGCAATGGAAGCTCTCCTCGGTGCTCTCAGTTAGGCGACGATACCATGTGAGAGTGCGCAATGGAAGAAGAAACACAAACACAGAGGGAGAGAGAGAGAGAGTAGAAAATGAAGGAAGAAAATCTGCACTGATTGTAATGAATGCTGAATACAAAACTGTGGACTGATCAGTCCCTGCACGCAGCCCGAAGCGTCAGTGAGGGCACCAGATCAGGCTAATGATGACGGCAGCACCGAAGATGGAGGAAGATGACGGAGTCGGAGTGTGCACCTGCCAAAGAAGGAGGGAAGATGATAATACAACTGACTGCCAAGTGGAAAATGGCTATAAATAGCCAAACAACCCAAAAACTGGCCGACCTGAAATTTGAGGCCATAAATATGTCCGACCAGCATTTAATGCTGGTAAAAATGCCAGGAATGCCCAGAAAAATCCCGGAAAGGGTGGACAATGTCCGGCAGGTGAGGCAGGCTGAAGAATGCAGAAATTGCCTCGGGAAATGCACATAAAATCCCGACTGGAGGAGAAAATGCACTGAAATGCAATAAACTGAGTGCTCTAGAATGAGCTACCTCCTCCGTCAAAACAAGCGAGAGACAAGTCAGAGCTCCTAAAGTCCTCGTCTGACTCAGACTGAGGCTCATAGACAGGAGATGATAGGGCATGACAAACATGATTGCTAATAGGAACACCATTCGGCTAAGGAAGAGATGAGATTCTAATGGCTGTGCCTAAGTTTGAAGAATCCCTGGTGTGATGAATGAAAACACACGTGATTCTATATGAGATGCAACATGCGGTGCACTTAATGGAGGTTGAAAGGATGTGGAGGGTGGGATGGAAGGGAGGCTAAATGGATTTGTGATAGGTGTAGATGTGGGAAATAATATGGGTTCCTTTTGTTCATCAAATGCATTAAATTGAAATTACGATAATGAAGATGCATCTACTTCATTTTGATATTTGAAAACAAAATTGTTTGAAGAAAAAGAAGGGGAAGGAATACCGCAGTTTCTTGTTTTAACTACTTACCTAGGCTTGAGTTCATAAAGAAATATGTATCTTCCTCATTACTCATAAACCAGAAATTGTTTTGCATATGTCCATCATGAAAATCATCCATATCAATAGGCGAAGGCGAATCATCATTAACAGAATCTGAAATAGTAGACATACTTGGCACCAGAGAGAATAAGTATGAAGGCAATGGAGTGTACTCTATTCCAGTTTCCACTTGTGGATGGCCAGTCCTAAGTGGAGATTCCACCTTTCTTGCATGGTCAATAGATCGGTGCACCGAATATCTAAAGGGTGAAATTCGGACTTACCTTTTATCTGCTACTGGGCTCTATGCATCAAAATGAGATCGTACTCAGTTGCAGTGATCTCGTAAAGTCGTGGAACTCCATGGTAGTCTAAATTTTGTCCGGCCATGTCAGGAGCATGTAAAGCAAGCTGTGAGGCCCACTCCGACTCGTTCTTCGATGGATTTAGCTCGGATGTGAGAAGTGGTGTGGAAGTAGTGTTTGAAGTCATTTATCCTTATGTTGTTCCTGTTTCTTGTGTACACACTATGCAATGAATGAATACTGTACCTCGAACTCCTGTATCTCAAGGATTAGGGTAGGGATAATGAGCTGGAGAGTGTGTCGTACTTTGAATGGATCCCGAATCGTAGCAAGGCAGCCTTTAGATGTCAAACATCAGCAAACGCAGCCAAGGAAGGCTGGATCTGATATAGACGGTAGTGCAAGAGAGAGAAAGACTAAAAACGTAGGTGATGAGAGAGAAAGACTAAAAACGTAGGTGAGGAGAGAGATGAGTAGGTGTACGCTGCAGGAGAGAAAAAACAGCAAACACATGATGCAAGAGAGAGAAAATAGCAGATATAGGCTGAGGAGATGATGACAATAGTTGGAGGAGAGAGAAAATCTGCAGCATGGCAACTGGGGCCTGCAAACGCAGCAATATGCTGACGTAGCAGTCTGTACGACAACTGGATGGCGGACAGCAGCAATCGCGTGGCTGGAAATAGTAGTAAACTGACAGAGGACTGGAAATATGTGCCAGATGAGCGAAGATTGCGGTGGACAGCTTGGACTGTGATGTCCTCCGCGAACGAGGTGTGGATAACAAGTTGAAAACACGTGAAATCTACAAAAACAAGATTAAGACTGAATGGAGGGCTATATACCTATTTATAGAAAGTTTGGGTCCTCCCAAGTGGGTTTGTGCTTATGGAATACATACACTCTCTAGGAATGCATTTCTTTTAAATAAACAAGGTTTCTTCCTTAATTAAGCATGTTTTGGAGCTGTTTAAGTGAAGCTAATGCATTTTTAGCTCAACATCCAAGAGCAGATAATAGCAGCCTAAGATCCTTTTGGTGCAAATGATAATATAGAGGAGGGGGCAGTAGTCTTTCTGGTGGTCCTAAGTTGTAGATGATAGCTTCCATGGCTGTTTAAGCAGGGTAGCAATAGTTTTTAATGTTTCTCGCGATGAAACTCTGAAATTTCTCTCTCTATAGCATTCTCTCTTATCCCCCAACTATTTCTTAAGTTATCTTAGTATTTTCTAGGTTTTTAGTGTTTCTCGAGATGAAACTTTGAAATTTCTCTCTCTATAGTATTTTCTCGTATTCCTTGAGCATTTCTCAAGTTATCTCAGTATTTTCTAGTAGTTTGAGCAATCAAAGGAAGAGATTTTAGTCGATCTTTGCTGTAAACCCTAATTTACAGCAAAAATTAGGGTTTTGACAGATGCCTCGGATTGCGTGCACAGAATTGAGGGCCTAAGACTTGAATTCCAATAGTTGAAATTGAGAAATTTCAGGGAGATTCAAGAGGCCAACTAGCCAATATCAGATTTGGGGCTGAATTTGTATTTCTCAAGGAGCAGGGTGAAGGCCAATCCACAAGCAAACCAAGGGGCAAATTGGTTTGGAGGCTTGCTGGTCAGTTTTGATAGCAAGAGACACTTGGATTAGCGGAGGAGATCAAAGGACTCCACTTGTACTCCTCCCATTTGCAATATATGATAAAGAAATACCACAAGGGGCACCGGTTTTGGGGTCAATCAGGTGTCCAATGCCCAAGATTAAAGTGGTAAAGTGTGCATTTTCAGTTTATGTGAATTTTATGCTTGTTGTAATTAGTGCTTAATCAGGTTATTTACCACCTTATCTAAGGAGGAAGACTGGTTGCAATCGGAAACTAATTCTTTATTATAATCTTGTTTAGGCCACGATAAGTAATGCACATATGTGATGAACCGTCCTTTTTTCGCACCAAAAGCACTTGTGAACAAAAAGGAGATGAGTTGGGCTAAATAAGCCTTTTTTCTAACAGCCCATTCACTTGACTCATTATCTCCTGCTGGGTTGCATGGACTCTGAAGGGTGGTTTATTAGATGGGCTACTTCCAAGGATGAGATCTATGCCATGATCCTCAAGCCTTTCAAGCGGTAGCTGTCCTAGAAGTGGCTGAGAGAGGCAATTGGCATACATTTTCAGAAATGACATGCGATCCTTCTCTGACTTAGACATGTTTCCAATATTCTCACTATCATTTTTATCCTTAGTAAAAACCAAGTATCATTTTTCCAATATTCTCACTATCATTTTTATCCTTCTCTAACTTAGATATGTTTCCAATATTCTCACTATTATTTTTATCCTTAGTAAAAACCAAGTATGCCAAGAGATAAACTTTCATTATTTTAGAAATGGGAGTTGTAGACACAACAATGACATATTCCTCATTTAAATTTACATCAAGCTTGAGTGTCTTTCCTTTATGCTGAATAGTGATCTCTTTTGCACGAGAATCAATCACTGCATGCATACGGCAATACCATGGCATTCCAAGCAATACATCATAACCCTCAAGTGGAGCAAATGAAGAACTTTTTACTATCCATATATCCGTGTATATGCAATCAGAGCTTTCCAATGAGTGGTGTGATAGGCTCTGCATGGCCTTTACATGCTATTCCAACTTACCCCATGGGTCCCATCTCATCCTCTTTGAGACTGCCATGTCAATAGAGATAAAGTTGGCAGGTGTACCATTATCAAAGAAAATCAATGCATGATGATCCCTAGTTTTACCCCATGCTTTGCACAACTTAGTAGCATCATCATTGGGGTGCTCACTAACAACATTGGGCACCAATCCCAATGATGTTTTGGGTTTCTTTCCCTTAGAATCTCCCCAATTTTTTGATTTTTCAGCTTGCTGCCTATTGGGATAGT
The DNA here is from genome assembly GCF_053477565.2 of Lygodium microphyllum. Lineage (NCBI taxonomy): Eukaryota > Viridiplantae > Streptophyta > Polypodiopsida > Schizaeales > Lygodiaceae > Lygodium > Lygodium microphyllum. The sequence goes on along the minus strand of NC_141149.1, from coordinate 7,850,365 downwards.
CCCTTGCAATATGACCCTCTTGTTCATAAATAAAACATTTACTTGCTGCCATCAATTCCCTATGTTGTGCCGATGTTTTTGAGCCCTTTCAGATATTCTCCTTTTCTCAATCTTAAACAAATTTTTATTCAGCTTCTCCCTACTCTCTAAGAAGCCTAAATCTTTCCCATGCAGCAAAGTATTTGTTGTGGTAGTAGTCTCTATGAGTTGAGACACGCTAGAGACGGTGGATTTAATGCAAAAATCCTTGATTCCTTTAGGCAGCTAACAAACATATTTTTCCACACGCTCATCTGGGGGGTACAGGGCAATGAGAAGTGATTGGCAGCAATGCATCCCAAAACTAATTGTTCTAAACCTCACATGTGCAAGTCACATTTATACATTTGATTAACTTTCAATCAAATGCCAAGCAAATGATCAAAATTTCATGTCCTTGTGATAGTTGCCTAATGTGTGTTATCTACCTTGCAAGAGCATTCTAGCTCTTGTGTTTAGCAAGTCTTTTGTTTATTTTCTAATTTATTTCCTATGTGCAAGCAAGCGTATGGTCATGACCCTTCATATTAATTATGAAGGCTGGTTTCAAAGGGGAAGTTGAATGAACACACTTGCTTTGATCCAGTGAAGGTGGACAATAGATGTAGGAGAGAGAGGGAGGAAAAATTGATTAGCAAATATCAATGCATTGCTTAGATAAAATGTAGGAATGCCGAGCAACAAATTGAATGCATTGCTAAGGTAAAATGTGACACTATAAGGGTGTCTTTTGTATGGACATAAATGGGTTGCCCTAAGAGGAGGCTCAATGAGAGTGGGCCATGCACCCAAAAGATGGAAGGTCAATCAACTGACTGAAAACAAAAAGCCCTAACCCAACTTTTGTAGGTGCATAGGTAGAGGTATTTGGAAGCTTACATGATTCTTGTAGGTACTATATCCAATTTTGAATGGCATTGTCATAGGTTGTATGTTGTACATTACATCCAACTTGTAATGAAAATGAACCTTTGCTTGTGTTTTAAGTAAGTTATAAAATGATATTAGGAGGATGGTACATGTAAACAAAAGTCTAAGTCAATGTCACGTGTGCAAGTAGCTACAAAAAACAGACACATCTATAATATTAAGGGTGTGTACCTAGTTTAGTAGGGAGGGAGAGTGTAATATTGTTTTGTGTGGAATTGAAAGTGATGATGATAAACTTTTCTTAGATGGATGAAATGAGAACTATGGTTGCAAAAATGGCAAGTAAAAGTGAAGATGACGTGAAATTGGTGGTATCTCCCTATCGAATATGCCCACTTGGTGCACACATAGATCACCAGGTTTGTGTGGATGTGGTTTTAACTTACGAAAAGTAAATGCCAATTCTTACCTATTTTGTCTACTGGTGTGTTTGTAAGAGGCTTGTACAATGTGAAGATTTGTGTGTAATTTTATTATGTGTGAAGGTGCTTGTTTAGAGATCACTATTAACCACCATCAATATAGAGGTCTTTTTGGCAAGTGAGAAGTGAACAAAGAGATTCTTTATTTTCGTGGATTTGTGAGGTGAATTCTTTCCCTTAAATAAAATACAGATAATACTGAAGTGATGATGCTTTTGTTTATAAACTTTTCTCATTGATCATATTTTCAATATTCTCTCAAGAAAGGTCAAAACATTAGCGAGTACACGCTAAACCAAAAGGACATGATAAAAAAACGGATGATATTGAATATAGATGAAAGATAAACCTATGAATTGACTTCATATTGAGAATCACCAAGTCCAACCTATATTACCCTACTGGCTCCATTATGCTTTTCAAGAAAGGAGCATTGTACTAGTTGAATTTTGAGTCTATAAAAGAAAGCCCCTATCTAATGGATATTTGCATGGAGCATTTGTCCATGTCTTTTGCAATTTAATCCTCACCCTTGCTTCCTTGTGCAAGTACTTTATTACACACAAAACTTCAAGTGAGCTCCTATGTAGGACTAGGATAGCCCCCTTCGGGATTAGGTTGGCCTCAAGAACTATCTATGGCCTGGATGGCTTCCGTATGTATTCAATGTCTATGTGTAGCACCAAAAAGACCTTGAGAATCAAACGTTCTAGCACCAAAAAGTCTTGTGATTAGTGCCTTCTAAAACATTTTCTTTGCAATTTTGATGTGTTTGTCAATGTATCCTACAATGAAATATATCCAAGTGTATTGTCATATGGTTGGTCCCTTTGAAACTATTGGTGTTGCAATATTAAATAATTAATCAAAGGAACTTGCAAAGAAACAGGGACTGAAAAAACATTGATAAGGTCTCTTGCTGAAATGGAGTATTGTACTAGTTGAATTTTGGGACCATAAAAGGAAGGACTATTGTACTAGTTGACTCACCCACCACTGCCTGCCACTACCTACCTCAGATCACAGTCCACCTTTCACTTGTCCAGGCTAGTAACCTGCCACCATCTATCAAACACCACCTGCCCTGCCCACCACCATCTTCCCTCCCTCACACATGGCATCCTCAGCTTCTTCATTCACCATTGCAGCCTTCACTTGGTTCCTCGCTCAAGACTTCAGCACATTCCCTTTAGGTGCCAAAATCACCAGTGCAGAGCTCAGCACCAGTCATCTAGTTAGAGCCAGCACCACAGTCACATGGAGCTAGTGTGTTGCACAAGATAGTAGCCGGTCCTCCACCACCACCAAGGCGCTGCAGTGCCACCCCTTGCGCATAGTTGGGCGATACCTTCCTGCTGTTCCGCTTCACTTCGCAGATAGAGTTGGCACTTAGGGATAGAGTGACAGCCCTTGAGGCGTCTTCTCTAGCCTACAGATTAATTGGAGATCGCTCGCCCATTCATGTTCTGGAGGACTTCATCTAGTCAGCTCCTACTGGTCATAGTCACTAGGGACGGGGGACGGGGATGGGGGAACAGAGGAAAATAGGGGACAGGGGGTGAGGAAGCAGGACGGGGATGGGGACCTAAAAGTTATATGTTTTCTAAACATAATTGAAATACACTATAAAGAAACCTAATTGAAATATCCCATAAAAGTTTAAACAATACATGAAGCATGAAAGTTGAAACAAGAAATGAATAATGAATACTTAAATTGAAGAGAAGTAATAATTGTGAATGCCAAATGGTGATTGAGAAATGTTCTATGACTTTAGACTAAAGTCCAACAAAAACATTGAATAATGAGTTAGATTGAAGACTACAAGAAATATTAGAAATTGAGAAATAAGTTATAATTGAGGAATCATAAATGCCATATGACATAAAGACTAAAATCCAATAGTAACCACTAAATAACGAGTCCTTGGGCTGAAAACTACAAAAAACAGTACAAGCTGAGAAACAATAAAACTAATAGATTGAAGACTATTGGAAATAGTAAAAATAGTACAAGCTGTTAGATGACAGAGTAGGATCGGAGCAACAGAGAGTGAGCAGTTACCTCCTCCCATGTCTTTTCATTATTCTTACTCGTAACTAATAGAGCTGAATAGTTACAACTAGGTCATCTAGCTTATGTACTAATAAATCAGAGACCACCGACTTATTAAATGTCCCACACTTGTTGTGTGCAGCTGGACATACAATTAGACTGTCCATCACACACATAGACAGATAGACATAACTTGAAGTCTTAACACTCCCCCTCAAGCTCAAGATAACACTTGTACACCAAGTAGCTGTCGGAATCGACTGAACTTATCTTTACCTAAAGACTTGGTAAATATATCTGCTACATGCTCATCCGTCTTCACATGCATAAGATCCACTCTGCCTGCAAGAATCATCTCATGGATGAAATGGTAGTGTATCTCAATATGCTTCATTTTGGCATGGTAAACTAGGTTTATTTTGTGTCAATGCAATCAAAGTTCTCGTATGGTTGCCATCTTGGCAACAGGGCTGAAAGTTTCTTCGTAGTCTAGACCATATTGTTGAACATATCCCTTGGCAACCAGCCTTGCTTTGTACCTCTCCACACTGCCATCCGACTTGCATTTAATCTTATAAACCCATTTGCAGCAAACAGTCTTTTTCCCATCTGGCAGTGGAACAAGATCCCAAGTGCTATTTTGTGCTATTTTCAGCCAAGGCAGCCATTTCCTCATCCATGGTTGTGCACCAATTCTTATCCATCATTGCTTCCGCATAAGTGGTAGGTTCTTTAACCTCCATAACCTTCATCATATAATCTTAATGCTCCGCACAGTAACCATTGTAAGTCAGTCTATCCACAGGATACCTAACCCTCTGTGAGTATCTGAGCTGTGGTGCACTACTAGGTTCCCCTCTCTCATGAGGTAGAATGTACTTGGTCTACCGAGTACCAGGCGTATACACAGTAGGAATACCAAGTTCACTATCAAGGCTATTAGTCGAGTCATAGCCTGAAGTCATCATGCCAGGTATATCATTACAAACTTTCTCTTTCCCTTTGTTGTCCATCATGTCATATCTCCCCCTCATCGATATAGTTGTGTCAGTGGACAATGAGCCAGAACTGTGCAATCTCCCTGTCCATGGAGATACAAGGGATGATACATTCGTAACACTAGGACTTATCAATGCAGTACTCTGTTGCGAATCAACTGTAGAAGCATGTGAAGAAGGCATGTCAAATGGTATTGCTGTAGGTGATGCATACCAAGTAGCCATCTCATCAAATATAACATCCCTACTCACAAGTGTCTCCCAAGTAGAGGGATCAAAACATTTATATGCCTTCTTTTCTTGCACATAACCAATAAAGACACACTTATGTGCTTTCAGATCCAACTTCCTTATCTTTTCATTAAGAATATGTACATAAGCAATACAACTAAATACTTTCATGTGATTGACATCAAGTTTGTAGCCATAAAACTTCTGAAAGGGTGTCACATCATGAATGCCTGTAGTGAGAGTCATGTTCAAAATGTACATGGCTGTCATAATAGCCTCAGCCCAATAGTAAAGCGGTATATTCTTCTCATTCATCATAGCACGGGTAACTTCCATTGATACCCTATTCTTTCATTCAACTATCCCATTCTGCTATGGAGTGTAGCTGCATGTAAGCTACCTATGAATACCATTTTCAGCCAAAAAATTATCAAACTCATGTGATACATACTCCCCACTGCTGTTGGATCTTAGTCAAGAGATGTAGCAATCAAATTCTTTCTCAACTTGCTTCTTGAACTGCTTAAAAACAGCAAACACCTCATCCTTCGCTTTCAATATATAAACCCAAGTATAGCAGCTAAAGTCATCTATGAAGGTCACATAGTATTTAGTGCCTCCCATAGATGCATTATGGGTTGGTCCCCACACATCAGAATGGACCAACTGCAAGGTCTCATGCTGTTTCGTACATGCCGGACAAAAGGTAAGATGTGCCTTTGATAGGGCAGACTGCATAGTGCGAAGCTGGTCATGGAGTTGGGTAACACGAAGTAGGAAGGATTGAATCGTATCTTTGGATTCAAACTTCAGTTGCTGGAGCTAGCCATAGAGAGTAACGGTCCTCATGGTGGAAGGAGTCTCGTACATCAACTGTATCTTCGACTATACGTTTGAAGCTATCGTACAGGAGGTGACCGCTGGTAGGACTTCTTTGGAAATACACTGAAGTAATGCCGAATAAGCACGGGCATCATCCGAATCCCATGTAAGCACAACCTCCTCATGGTTGTCGTCATCAAAAGTAGATGGAATAGGAGAAGGTTGTTGAGGACGTGCCACAACTCCGTTAACCACGTACCATAACCGCGTTTGAATAAACCAAGCCTTCATCACTGCACTCCACGTGTAATAATCAGGTCCATGGAGCTTGTCATCAGTGGATGTGCATGGAGGAGCCATCTGGAGAGGATTTAGAAAAAAAAATAGAGAAAAGAAAGGATTGGGAGAGGGAACACAGCCAAACCACGAGCACAGACTGCAAAAAACAAGAGTTCACATGCAGGATAACCCAAAAACTGATCAAAAGAAGCCAAAATCTGCTGCACAAAGTCAAAAAATCAGTTCAAAGCCGCCAGAAATAGAAAAAACGGCCTGTTTTGCTGGTCGCCCAGCCCAAAATAGTACTGAAAACAACAAAATGCAGGCGGCACACTGCATAAACAGGTGTAGGGAACTGTCGCCAACAGCCTGATGATGAAAACACAGGCAGTAGGAGGTGTCGGACAGGCTGGCGATGCATATGCTAATCAAAACGCAGAGTAGGGAAGCCAAAATCTGGTCGCAATCAGGTTGACAGCAGTTGCCAGGGCAACAGAGGGGTAAATCAGTCCTGAAATCAGCAATAAAACATAGTAGAAACACAAAACCTGAAATCTGATACCATGTCAGAAGTGGTGCAGCAATGGAAGTATAAACAACATGCTGAAATAAACTGCTGAAACACAAGACAAGAAAAAATAAACACAAATACAGATGAGAACTCAGATGTATGCCCGGGAAACGGAATCCATATCGAACACGAGACAGCAGCATACAATAGTGAGTCACTGGCTGTGTGGGCACCCTGGCACCGGCTCCTCTCTCCTCAGAAGAATCCACAAATGATGGCTGAAGTACAGAAGAGGAGGAGGAGCCCCAACAATATATAGGTATAAAATGGGGGGAGCATTAAATGCAGTCAGCCAGCATTAAATGCTCCCTAGCCCTAAAAAGGGCACCATAAAATGCTAGTAAAAATACTACAAAGAGGCCATAGCCTCTGCAGCACAGACTCACACCTGAGTTGACTATTCTGCTAACAAAGTTGCCCTCCCATTTAGTCTAATCTCGTTTTTGCAGTTTGTAGGTGCTAGAGCTTTGCTACCCACATCCCTTTATAGAGGACATCTTAGCTGAAGCTGCCCCATATTGTCTACCATCATTTGGCACCTATTTCCAGCCATCTTCACGTAGATTTGTCTTCTTCTAGTTGTCGCCAACTGTCCACCATTGCCCAATCCTTGTGTTTACTGCCTGGCCACCCATAGAAGGCTGCATTTATTGCTCATGAGGCATCGCCTACAATTGAGGTCACATTCTCAGGCTGCATTTTTGACTCCAAAGTTACTACCTTGCATCTTTTCACCACCTAGAGGCTGCTTTTTGACTAAGTCTGCTACCGCCTTGATTGTTTGACATCTTTAGTCACTGTGTTTGCTGATTTTCTCTCGTCTGCATGTTTGTTGACATCGATCCAGCTGCCCACAACTACGTTTGCTGCTGCCAGACATCTACGGAGGCTGCTTTGCTGCATTTCAGGATCTGTTGGAGTATGACATGCTCTCTAGCTTATACTCTCTACCCCAATCCTCCAAACGTAGGAGTTCGAGGGTTAGTATTCTTTCATTGCATAGTGTATTTGCTGCATGAGCATTGTATTCTATTCAAATTCATTCACTTTCTTATTCACTGTGTTCATTGCCTTTGAGTTACCTCAACTGTGTTCTATTATTTGTTTGTGCTTTGTCGCATGATTGTGTTTGAGATTCCGTGTTAGGATGTTTCTTCACATGGTATCAAAGCTCGGTTTTCTCTGAAGAAACCTAGACCTTGATGTGAAAGCTGTTCTCAGAATCCAAGATCTACAGTAGCTTAGATGACTTTGAACATGTCTTAGTCCCCACTGGAGCCTATATCAAGAATTGAGCAAGAGTAGCATCCACTACTAACTCTGCAAGGTTTTGACATGGCAATAGATTTTTTTGACTACATTGGTAATATCATCGATAAGGAGGTGCAGCTAATCTTGTCTCATAGAGCGAGGAAGTGTGAAGAGTTATGCTGACAAGCCTTCAAACAAAAGCTGCACGAAGAAGGTATATTTGGTCCTTTCTCATCAGTTGTAGTAGTGGACAAGCTTGATGATGTTGCAAGGTTGTTGAGACCTTCATTAGGGATGGGCCCCCCTCTTGCAAAGAGAGATCCGAAGTGTGTTTCCTATTTTCAGCCTATTTCTTCTACTTTGGTGCTTGGTACACAGGTCTCTACTTTTGTTCCGTCTCTTGTTTCCCTTTCTTCACTGCCTTTAAAACATGTTGGTAAAGACCAAATTGGAGCAAGAGTGCAGTATGTGGAACACGGCAATGGAAGACCCACTCATGTATATCAATGCAAGAAGGGGTGATTATAAGAAATTGTCTAGTATTTGTTTTTCTTCCCTTCCTTCTTTTCATTATGTTTCTGGCAATAGTAGGTTGCGTCTTACTGCTCCAAGAGAGAGCTCTTGATCCAAGGGAGAAGGTATAACCTGAGTGGACCATCTTGAATCCACATCACTTACACAATTAGAGTCACTCCATCTAGAAAGAGTGACCCCCTCTCCATATATGATCCCGTAGGATCGAGTCCCCTGTAGATAGTGTAGAACGCACAAAGTGGCTCTCCGGTGAGCTTGAGTAGGAGTCTTCATGAAAGAAGACAACAAAGCCACTACAAAAGAGATGTCTTGCCGATTGTGGATCAGCTAGATCAATGAGCCGAACAAGGCACTTGTAATGGGTGGCATCGTTAAGGGGATCTCTTGCTGCCATAAGCTTGGACTGTACTTGTGCTAGGAAATGAAGATTCCCTCCATCATTTGATAAATCTCCAAACCAAGGAAGAATTGATGGATCTTGAGATCTGCCATGTCGAACTCTTGTCTCAATATCTTTGGAGTCTGATCCATCTCATGTGTGTTTCACCCTATGATAATGAGGTGATCAACATACAATATGATCGAGACACACCTATCCTCCTCAACCTTGCAATAAAGGTTGGAGTCATGATCTAATCGATGGAAGCCATTATCTAAGAAGAATTTATCAATCTGCTGATACCAAGCCCTAGGAGCTTGCTTTAGGCCATAGAGGGCCTTTCATGACCTGTAAACATGGTCCTTCCCCTGCACAAGAAAACTAGGAGGCTGTGAGATATAAATCTCCTCCTCCAAGATGCCATTCAGAAAGGCTGACTTCACGTCCATCTGATAGATTGGCCAATGGTGATGACTAGCTAAAGCCAAGATAGCTTGAATAGTGGACATTTGTGTTGTTGGTGCAAAAGTCTCAAAGTAGTCCAAACCTTTCCGCCGAGAGAGAATCCCTTGGCAACAAGTCGCGCTTTATACTTGTCCAGGATCCCATTTGCAAGGTACTTGGTCTCATAGACCCACTTCACACCAATTAGCTTCTGCTTTGTTGGATGAGAAATCAACTCCCAAGTTTGGTTCTCTCGATAGAATTGAGCTCAGCCTCTATAGTACTATGCCAAACGTCCTGTGCAAGAGCCTCATCAACTGTAGTAGGCTCATGGTCTTGAAGAATTTGCGAGATAAGGGTGTACTTCACGTAGAGTGAACTCTTCCACCGGGTGTGTAGCTTGGCTGATTAGTGTGGGCCAAGAGGCGTCTTAGGGAACTAAGTAATCTTGGAATCTTGCATGAGCCTCTCATACCACGGATAAATGGTGATATGCATAGCCCATGGCGAAGGAGATCGAGAGGTCTTCGTTACCTGTAAAGTACCTGTCTGTGATAGGGAGTCTCCCTCACTAAGGAATGTAGATCCTTCTCATATGATGAAGAAGGCTCCCCCTCGGATGGCTCAATCTCCCTAGCCGAAACCTGAGATAGGGAAGAAGTCTTCCCTTCGGATGGCTCAATCTCCCCAGAGGAAATGTGAGGAGATAGGGAAGGGGTAGAAATACTTGATGATGTAGTAGAAGGAGCCATCAAGGTTGGAGGGGAGAAGGTGAGGGAGAAGAGGAAGGAGGGGGAGGAGTCGCACACTAAGAAGGGCTGCCTAGAGATAACCTCAAAGGGGAGGGGCTGGTGGGGGGAGGGGGTTAGTCGATGAGGAAGAACCACATGTAGCAGAAGAATCATCAGTTGGGTCTTCAGCGGCTTCAACCTCATTGAAGATCACATCCTTGCTCACCCTCAATCTTTGGAGTCTTTGGGTCATAGAGCCGATAGCCCTTCGTGGTTGTATTGTAATCAACAAATATAAGCTTCTTTGACTTGGGGTCAAGCTTGCTCCCTCTTTTCTTCTTGTCCACATGGACATATACCTCGCATCCAAAGATGTGAAAGTGGGAGACTGAAGGCTTCTTCATGAAGAAATATTGGTAGGGAGTCATATCCTTCAATGCAGAAGTAGGTGACTCATTGTGGATATGTATCGTAGTAGCCATTGCCTCATTCCATAAGGAATAGGAAAGACTCTTGTGCTCCAACATTGATCGGCCCATTTCAAGCATGGTTCGATCGACACGCTCCGTCATGCCATTTTCTAATGGTGTGTTCATATGGGAATACTCCACTCGAATTTTGTGGTCCCTGCAAACTCAAACAATAGGTTAGAACAAAACTCCCTACCATGATCTGCTCAGATACTTCAAACTTTGAAGTAGGTTTGCTTCTCCACAAACACCTTTCACTCGCAGAAGTGGAAGTACGTCTTGCTCCTGTACTCCAAGAAATAGGGCCACACATAACTACTAAGGTCGTCAACAATTAGCACAAGATACATGGTCTTCCCAAAGGAGGTTGTGCCTATCCAGCTAAAAATGCATTAGTCTAACTTAAACAGCCCCAAAATATGCTTAATTAATGAAGAAATCTTCTTATTTTCAAAAGAAATGCAATCCTAGAGAGTTTTTGTGTTCCACATGCCAAACTCTAATTTGGGTGGCCCAAGCTTTCTTTAAATAGGCATGCGGCCCACCATTCGTCCTTAATCTCATTTTTGTAGGTATTAGGCCCTCTAGCTTCATTGCCAACACCCGGTTCGTAAAGGACTGTGAAGAAATGCTCTAAACGTAGAAAACACAAAATCAATTGTCCATACACTGATAAACATGTTGGGTGTAAAGTCACTTCATCTCCGTGTATAAAGTTATATGGGTGTGAACACACCGTTATTGTACCCTAACATATAAATACATTCTTTATTCTTTGTGTACCATCACAATCTGGTACACCTATCTCTACATTCACTCTCTCTTACTCTTAACTCTATTGCTCGCACTTCTGATTTGCACTTCCATTGCGTACTCTCCTCTTCAAACTGGTATCAGAGTTGCGGCTAAGGTGTGCATGCTTCTCGAAGTCCGTGCGGGTCAGTTTCAGCTCGCGGGTGCGAATATAATAGTAGATCGTCACTTCTGCAAGTCAGTTTGTGCTAAGCCTGTGCAGGCATAGCTGTGTAGGTAGTCTGTAGGTCAGGTGTGACCTTTTCAGGCAGGTGACTGTCATGTTTTACACTCAGGTGATAGTTTGATACAGGCGATAGTCATTTTTGGTCAGTGCAGGCAGGCGATAGTGTGGCAGGTAGGCGGCAATTAGTGTCTGTAGGTCACACGTAGGTAGATTCGGGTGTCGGTAGGTCACAAGATAGTCAACAGCTGCTGCGTCACGTTTTCCTGCCAGATTCATCACATTTTTTGAAAAAAAATCTTTTTAAGATTCCCTTGTTCACTGATGGGGCTTCGCGTGTGTAAGCTCAATTCACAGATTTGTGCCTAAAAAATTGGGGTTTTTCCTAGATTTGGTGTTGTTCATGCATAACAATGACATTTGATCCTGATATTGCACAAATTGTGCACATTGGCTTTGGAAATTTTGGGGCTTTTCATGTATTAGTGAAATTTCGCTCAGCTGAGCCGAATTTACTGACATTGGTGCACATTTGGACCCAAGAAATTTGGGGCTTGTGTAAAATTTTGTAAATTTTTGCTAGATTTGCCTATTCTATGCTCTCAAGAACATGTATTAATGCAATTGGGGCAGATTGGTCAGTGAAATTTTGGGGCTTTTGCTGAAATTTGTGAATTTTGGCAAAATTGATATGTGAAATGCACTTTGGGGAAATTGCTGAAGCAATCTTGGTGCTGTAAGCAGTGTGATTGGAGTTTATTATGTCCCACTTCTAAGATTTTGGAGAAATTGTAGAGAATTTTGGTGGTTTTTTTTTGTATTAGAAGTGTTTTTGGGCACATATATATGCAGTACACATGTTAGGCAGCTCCTATTGAGTTGATGTATTACTGAATATTCATGGTGCAGCAGTCTTAGTGATCATTTCCAGATCTAGGATTGTCGTAGATGTATTTTTGGTGATATTGTTGAAGTGGGAGTCACCTGGCAGTGATGTATGCATGTAATGTATACTGAAATATCAGTTATATTTTTGACAGTCATCCTTTCTACTGTTGTACATGTATTTGGACTAAATCTTGCTCTTACTTTCTGAAATTTTGGGCTGAAATTAGCTGAATATTCAGCTTATTGTTTGCTGTCATAAATTACAGCATTGGTTTTTTGGTGCATTGCTGAAAAATGGCCACTAATGCTTCTAGCAACAGTGACACTAAATCCCTCTTTGAAATCAAGAGGTTTGATGGCACTGGCTTTGATTTGTGGAAGGACACGATGCAAGGCATTTTGTTTCTCAAGGACTATGATGATACTCTCTTGGAAACTAAGCTTGTAACTATGCGACATATTCATTGGGCTAAACTCAACAAGAAGGCCATTGCATACATTAAGATGGCTGTGTCTGATGATGTACTTACAGACATTAAGCATCTTGATACAAGTTATGCTATATGGAAAAAGTTAAAGGGCACTTACAAAAATACAACTCCAGTGAATCAAGTGCATGCCATGCGTAAGCTTGTGAACATAGAGTTGGATGAGTCTAAGCCAACATCTGAGCATTTGAGTGCTTTCACAGGGATTTTGAGTCAGTTGTTACAGGATTTTGGTTTGCCGGCCTTCAATGATAAACTAAAGGCTATTTTCTTGTTGATGACTTTACTTGATAGTTCGGAGTCTTTGGTTGTTTCACTTAGCAACAACCTTGTTGGTTCAGTCTATCATCTTAGAGGTAGGTCAGAGAAGAGGGGTAATGCAGCAAATAAAGGCAAAAGTAGGAGTAAAAGCAAGGCAAACAACAAGATGTTACTTGCTATCATTGTGGGCATAAAGGGCATTAAAAGCCCGATTGCCGATACAAGAAAGAGCAAGAAAGAAAGAAACAACAGAAAAAGAAAAGGAAGGATGACAAGAGAGATGAGAACAACTCTTCCTCAAAAGAAGCTACAAAGGCAAATGCTGCGGTCATTGAAGAGCTTCCGGATATTGAAGAGATACTTATTGCAGCCTCATGCAATGATGTAGATATTATGGCAGCAGCAGGTGATATGCATATCACTAGAAAGGAGGTAATTGATGTCTTACTTTAGCTCATGATGGGCTGTCCCAATCATGGTTAGTGGACAGCGGTGCCTCTTTTCATGGTATTCCCTCTTTGGAGTCATTTTCTGAATACACTACAGGTTGCCGGTAGGGTTTACTTGGGCAACAACTATGCATGTGAGATAGAGGGTGTAGGTACCATTCACTTGTCCCTTGAAAATGGCCAAGAGCTGATTTTATAGGATGTCAGATATGTACCTGGCATAAAGAAAATTCTATTGTCAGTTGGGTAGCTTGATGCAAGCAAGTATTTTACTAGCTTTGGTGGTGGATCTTGAAAGGTCCACAAGGGCTCTATGGTGATTGTTGAAGGAAGCAAAAGGAGTCTTCGTATTATTTGCATTGTAATGCGTTGCCTGGCAAGTTCTTGGCTGTGGGGGCTGAAGTTCATTCACAGATGGAACTTTGGTACAAAAGACTTGGCCATATGAGCCAGGAAGGCCTTTAGGTTCTCTCCTCTTTAGGGAGATTTGATGTAAAAGGCTTTGGTCTCGAATTTTGTAATGATTGCATATATGGAAAACATGTGAAGTCTCCTTATTACTCTGGTGTCGTTAAGAAGTCCAATGCTCTTGATTTAGTACACTTTGATGTGTGCACTATGCCTGTTAATTCATATGGGGGTGCACGATACTTTGTTACTTTTATTGATGATTTTAGTAGAAAGTTATGGGTGTATGTGTTAAAGAGCAAAAAGGAAGTGTTAGATGCTTTTAAAAGGTTTCATACTTTTGTTACCACACAGAAAGAGCTTAAGTTTAAAAAGTTTTGTGAGATGCATGGCACTAAGAGAGAGTTGACAGCCTCTTATAATCTTGCATTGAATGGTGTGGCTGAAAGATATAATCGCACACTTTGTGAGAGAATCAGATGCATGCTGTCCACAACTAATCTCCCACAGCATTTTTGGGGAGAGGCTCTTAAAACTGCAGTTCATGTATGCAATCACTCTCCTAATTGTGCATTGGGAAATGGCATTCCTAATGAAGAGGTTTGGTTTGGTAAACCTGCTTCATATGACTATTTGTGTGTCTTTGGTTGTGATGCCTTTGTGCATTATCCTATAGATCAAAGGACTAAACTAGACATGAAATCCATCAAGGACATCTTCATGGGATATGGAGATGAGGGAGAAATGGGTTATAGAGTTTGGCTCCCTCAGGGCAAGAAGATAGTATGTAGCCGAGACGTAGTATTTAATGTTAGTAGATATGTAAGTTCATGTGTGTCTCCATCCTTTAGGGATGGGCATTATTTAGATTATTTCAGGCATTTTTAATAGTCTTCATTTTGGTCATATTTAGCATTTATTGCTGGCCGGCGAGCATTAAATGCTGGCTGACCTGATCATATTGAGAACATATCTTTGCCCTATTTTTTCAGCCTCCTCCTCCTCAGTCACTAGGTCACCATCACACTTGTGGATCTTCTATTGGAGAGAGGAGCCGGTCCTGGTGCCCACACAGCCAGTGACTCACTGTTGTCTGCGACTGTCTCGTGTTGGATATATGGATTCCATTTCCCGAGCATACATTGGAGTTCTCATCTATATTGTGTTCTTTAGTATTCCTTTCTCTTTTGTCTCGTGTTCAACAGTTTATTTCAGTACATGTTTATGCTTCTGTTATTGCATCCACTTCTAATATGGTATCATATTTTAGGTTCTATGCTCTTGCTGTGTTTTCGTTGCTGGTTTCAAAATTGTTTTGACCATTGCTGATCAAGCGATTGCTGCTCTAATCAAGGCAACGTGTTTTCCTGTAGTCAATGCTAGGTTTGTTGATGTTAGCATCCGTACAGCTTGCGTTACCCCCTCTCTTGCTTGCATTTTTGATCCAACATGTGCTTTGGTGTTTCTACATCTCCTCTTGTCTGGACGATTGCATTATCAGGTCATTTTTGCTATTTCTGGCAAATTTTGGCTGATTTTTTGACTTTTTGCAACATATTTCTTTTTGTTTTGGTTAGATTTTGGTGAATACTGCATGTGAACTCTCATTTTTTGTAGTCAGTGCTTGTGGTTTGGTTGTATTTTCTCCTCTCCATATACCTTATTTTCTCTCCTTATCTTCTCATCCTTTATAGATGGCTCCTGCATGCCCATCCACTGATGATAAGTTACATGGACCTGATTATCTCACATAGAGTGCTATGATGAAAGCTTGGTTTATGCAGAAGCGATTATGGTACTAATATGTGGAGCTATTCCTCATCCTCATTGTCCTACTTCGACATCGAAGATTTTGATGAAGACAACCATGAGGAAGTGGTGCTTACATGGGATTTGGACGATGCGCATGCCTATTCGGCCTTGCTTTGGTGTATTTCCAAAGCAGTCCTACTAGCATTTATCTCTTGTAGGACATCTTTTGAAGTATGGACGAAGTTGCAGCTGATGTATGTGGCACCTTTCCTTGTGAGGGCAGTCACTCTTTATGGACAACTCCAACAAATTATGTTTGAGGCCAAACATACTGTCTAGCATTTTCTACTTCATGTGACCCAAATCCAAGACTAGCTTCGGCAAATGCAGTTTGTTCTTCTAGAGGCTCACCTTATTGGACTCGTCCTCTCCGTGGTGAATGCTTTGAGGGCGTAGACATCATCCACTCCTATCAATTTTACACACATAACCTCGATGCTACTTGAGGATGAGGTGTCTTTGTGGTTATAGGGGTGGCTTTCGTCATCTTATGGAGGTTCCAGTGAGACTTTTGTAGCTTTAGTGAGGGGTTCGACGAAGAAGACCCAGTGTTACCGTTGTGGGAAGAAAGTTCATTTACTAAAGGACTACAAAGAGTTAGCGATTTCTAGGAAGTAGGAGAAGAAGACGAAGCAGGATGCGGACTCCTCCGAGAAGTCATTATCAACCTCAGACTCTTAACTCCGATCCTCTGGTCAAAGAGAGGGCCAAGGCATGGGAAGGATCCGCTTCTTCAGCTCGCAGGAAGGGATTGATGGCCCCTTCCTTTGCTACTTCCTAGTGGTGGTGATGATGGCATCTCTCATAACTCTCTAGTGCCAAAGAGGGAGTGTGAGAGGGTGGACAAATGGGGCAGCCGTGTCTCATCTATACATCTATATAGATGTAGAGGATGGGGCAGCCGCATCTCATCTATACATCTATACAGATGTACAAGATCTAGAGAGGGACTTCCCTGCATCGATTGAAGTCTGGTAGGTTCAAATCCTAGAGCTAGGCTTAACATCCAGGTTCATGATGGGCTATTTGACAGAGAATGGGATTGGTTCCTAGTCATGAGCTCACATGAGGGGACACTTTGGTGGTCTGCTGACCGAAGGCGAGGAATCCATGGTCATGTATGCCACAAAAGCATTTTTGACAGGATGTTCATGTATGCTACTGAGAGACATTGGGACAAACATAGAGATTTGCTATGATCTTCTCTATTTTCAGGTGCTTGTACGATCGACATCGACATCAGGTTTTCTCCGAGGCGCCTTGGTGGCTTGCGCACCCACTACTTGGGTATCCATGGTTCTACTTGGTGGTTCTATGTGTATGGTTTATGATTCATTATCATTGTACCATTGTATTGTATCAGATCACCCATGATCTGAGAGAGGGTGTTAGCAGATATGTTAGCTCATGTGTGAGTTTGTGCATGCTTTAGGGCTGGGCATTATTTAGATTATTTTAAGCATTTTTTATGGTCTTCATTTTGGTCATATTTAGCATTCATTGCTGGCTGACCTGATCATATCGAGCACATATTTTTGTCCTATTTATTCAACCTTCTCCTCCTCAGTCACTGGGTCACCATCACACTTGTGGATCTTCTGCTAGAGAGAGCAGCCGGTCTTGGTGCCCACACAGCCAGTGACTCATTGTTGTATGCGACTATCTATGTTGGACATATGGATTTCATTTCCCGAGCATACATTTGAGTCCTTATCTGTATTGTGATCTTCAGCATTCCTTTCTCTTTTGTCTTGTGTTCAATAGTTTATTTCAGCACATGTTTATGCTTCTGTTATTGCATCTACTTTTGACATTTAATGATGCAGAGTTGCTGAAACATACTACACAAGATGACCTTGACAAAAAGAGGGTCAAATTTCAGCACGAACAGCCAGCCATTCAGCAGCCACCAGCTGAAAATTCTGTTCTTTTTGATGCTGAAAACGGGCAGCAACCCATTGTGCTACAGCCAAAAGATAATGGACAGCAAATAGATGCACAAGATGGAATAGGACAGCAAGAAGAACATGCTGAAAACAGGTTACGGTAGCAAGGAAATGTTGAAACTCAGCCACTTGGTGTGCACATACTTGAGGATGTAGGCCCATTGCTTGACAATACAGATCATTGGGTAAGAAGGTCTACACGTGTCAGAAGGTAGCCACAGAGGTTTTAGCCATCTTCAGATTGCATTTTGTTGACTGATGAGGGTGAGCTTCTGACATTTAGAGAGGAATAGTCATGTGAAAACAAGAGAAAGAGGGAGCTTGCTATGCAAGAAGAGATGAAGTCTCTGTATGCAAATAACACATGGGAGCTTGTACCTTTGCTGAAGGATAGGAAAGCCATCCCTAATAAATGGGTTTACAAAGTGAAATGTATTGATGGGAAGCCCAAGTACAAGGGACGTTTGGTTGCTAAGGGCTATATACAAAAGGAAGGCATAGACTTCCAAGAGGTTTTTTTACGAGCGGTGAAGATGACTATGCTCTGTGTTTTGTTTGCTCTCATTGCATCCTTGGATTTAGAGTTGGATCAAATGGATATGAATATTGCTTTTCTTCATAGTGACCTGGATGAAGAGCTGTATATGAAACAACCAGAAGGTTTTGCTATTCCAAGGAAAGAGCATTTGGTTTGTAAGCTGAAACACAGCTTATATGGGCTGAAACAAGCCCCTAGTCAATGTACAAAAAGTTTGTTGATGTTTTGATCGTTTAAGTAATAGTTTTCTCTTTTAAAAAAAAAAAAACCAGATGTCATCGCTCGATTGCTTGCATTTGCTGATTCTTGAGGTATTTTTGGCCTGATTTACACACTTTAGAGAATGTTTGCATGTATTGGCTGTCATCCCTCTATTTACTACACTCACTTTACATCAAGCTCCTGTCTCTTTGCTTGAACTAGTATCTCTTTCTTGAACCATTGAACTTGTGGCTTTGCACTTAGTATAAGTGCCCTAGGTATTCTCTCTAAAACCCTTATCTTCTATTATCATCCCACCTAAAGATGCATTGAGCCGAATTCCTTTTTCCTAACCTAGAAGCATTGGATCAATGTAACCAGCCTTCCTCCTCGGATAGGGTGGTAAATAACCTGATTAAGCATTATTTACAGCAATTGACAAATTCATAAAACTGAAATGCACACTTTACTATATAATCTTGAACATTGGACATCCTGTTGGCTCCAAAAATGGTACTCCTTTCAATATTTATTTAACTTAACTGAAGAAGAAGTTGATGTACAATGGGATTATCCCAATCCCTTTCGGTACTCCAACACCCCTTGCTGTCGAAAATGACCAGTAAGTCTTCAATTTGATTTGCCCCTTGATTCGGGTACTCAATTGGTCTTCATCCTCTTTGATGGAGATGGAAAATGTTCCAACTCCCCTTGCTGTCCAAAATGACCAACAAGTCTTCAATCTGATTTGCCCCTTGATTCGGGCAGTCAATTAGCCTTCACCTGCTTTGATGGAGATGGAAAATATCCCAAATTCAATGATTTGTTGGTCCCTCCACTTGAATAGGCTAAAAATAGCTTCAGCCCTCTTGAATCCAAGTCTTGGAGCTTCCAATTTTTGGCATGCTTCTCGAGGCTGTTGCTAAACTCTAATTTCTGCTTGCAGATTAGGATTTACAACAGAGAAATGTGAAATTTCTTAGCCTTTGGTGATTTCAAAGCTGTAATCTTTGGAGCAAGGCTACAGAAAGGCTAGAAGATGAGAGAGAATGCTGAGGGGAGAGAAAATTCAGACTTTCTTCACGAAGAATTGAAGAAAATCAGTCATTTATTGCTTCTGCCTTGTCTCAACAACTTGTAGATACAAAGAACTGAAGAAAATCAGTCATTTACTATTGCTACCCTGTCTCAACAGCCTGCCTGTAGATGCTGTCACCTGGTGTTGATTGGTCTTCTCCTACCTTTGGTTGCCTCAGAAGGTCCTCCAATGACTGCAAATCAAACCAGCAGCATCTTCTCCATCTCTCTTGCAGAGGTTGAATACACTAAAATGACTCTCTGCAACTTCTAAATACGTTTTTCAGTCTTACATGGACATTTTTAACAAGTGGTAGTCTTTCCAAATGGTTTTTCCAGCATTATCCATAATTAGATATTAATTTTCAATCTTTAAATACTGAAAATTAATCTAATAATTATTTTGGTACCCTAAAAAATAATTTGATTGGCCAATAATTAAATTGGCTAGGCAACTTCCATTCCTAAGTGTCTCTGTATCATCTTTGACCATCAGATTGGCTAGGTTTCATTAAACGCCGCTTCTCTAGTGTCACCAACTAATACTTATGGCCAAATGAATAACCTAGGCCAACAACTGGCACCAGATACCACCGAGTACTTGTATGGCATAACTTATAGCAACTTTTGCCTTTGACATCCCGTGATTTCCTTGGGTCTTGGGCTTGTAAATTTACTCTAAACCCAGTTACACCTCACATATGCAACATTTACTTAATCATTCGATTAAAAATTAATCCACATGTTAAGTGAGGTTTCAAAAATACATGTCCTTATGATAGCCCTCCCCCTTAAAATCCTTGCAATTGTCCTCGATTGCACTGCCAAATGCATCAAAAGCAAAATAGTGGATTGGAATTTCCACAAGGCATCATAGCTAACATAACATTGCGCATTGTTGCTCAACAATTCCATAAGCCCAGTAGATATTGAAAATTACCAACCAATCATAACATAATATAAGACTCATAAATAATCTCAAAAACATTGCCAGATTATCATGTGACATGTTTATTTCTCATGAGCTCAACTCATCTGGTAAAACCAAACTATAGCATAGTATAACCATACATAAACCATGGCTAAAACATCAATGGCATCATAACATGTGCTATTGTCAATGGAACGAGATGTAAACCATTGATTGAGCATAATTTGATCATAAATTGATCACTTGCTGATTTGAGAACTGATCACAAATTGCTGCAAATGTGACCTCAAACTGATTACAAACTCATTGCAAAAATTGACTAGCAATCAATGCAAAAACTGATGTAAAACTAATCCCAAAGGTGACCATAAATGGTTCTCAAGTTAATCAAAAGCTGAGCTGAAATTGATCAGAATTTGTCTCAAAATTGAGGCAAAATTCATGCTAAATTGATCATAAGTTGATGCAAAAGTATAGTTTCAGTGCCTGGGTGAAACTCATACTCATCTGCATGCATCTCACAGTGACTGATACACTAAGTAGTGACCTCATGGCAAATATACTGTCAGTGTAGTACCTTGGATGCATGTTGAATATATTCGAGATCCACTACATACAAGAGGTGTTGATAACTAAAGGAGTGGAAGTGCTACCTTCCCCTTGAGCATTAGGAAATACTCCGGACCCTTGCTCTACTGAACCTGATGGAGCCCGAACTCAAGTCAACAGTTCTAACTGAAAGGCATCTAGGTAAAGGTGCCACAAATGAGGATGGTCTGCCAAGTCATCCTCTTCCATCCATTTGGCATCCATTGGTGAATAATTTTGAAATTTTACCAAGTGTCTTCTAGAAACTTTACCTTTGACTTTTTTTTTTCTTATGTGCCAAAATCTGTTAGCGATTCAGAGTCTGGTCTGGACTGGTTGGACTGACCAGCCGGACTGCCACGTGGCAATCCGACTGTACTGCACGAGTCGACTGCATTTAATGCAGCCGACCTGCCTATTTCTGGCGCATTCTGGCTGGCTATTTATAGCCGATCTTCTGCAGTCTTCCAGCCACTTGTGATCGTAGGTTTCAGGCTGGAGATTCGTGCAGATAACATCTCTGTTTGCAGATTTCAGGTTGGAGATCGTGCAGACTGCAGCGGACTTTGAGGTGAACAGCAGGTTGCATCGTCGAGGTGGAGACACGCAGTCCCGCGCACTGCGCCTGTGTGCATATCTGCATATCTTTGTATACAACACACTTTATACAGCAGATCTTCATCTTCCACTGTCTCTTTCTCTCTCTCTTCTCTCTGCATTCTCTCTCTCTCTCAGTCTTGGTCCCACGCTTCCGCATCGTTGCACTCTGACATGGTACCAGAGCAGTGAAGAAGGGCTGACTGAGTGAAGAATCAACCTGAAGAGGAGATTCCATCGCGACACAAGGCTGCGTTTCCAGCGTTCGAGGGCGAGCGGGAGGGCTATGCATCGGAACAAGGTTGAAGCGAGCGTGGACGCGCGGGAAAGGAGTCCAGTTGGTGGATTTGTTGCTGTTTATTGCTGTTTGAAGAGGAGTAAGGCTGAGTTTTCAGTCTTCAAGTGCAGGTTTTGCTTTTTCATCGCCTCCGGCGGGTGAAGAAGGTTCGGGACGCGGAAGAAAGAGCCCTAGTAGGCTGCGTTTTCACAGTCAGAGGGGGTTGCTTTTGCGTTTGTGAAGACATTACAGGTGAAGATGTCTAGAGAGATTGACTTGGAGTTTCAGACGATCATGGACCGGAAGGTGCCTGTCTTACCGGCTCTTCCTGCAGATCAAAAGCTCGATGGCAACAATTACCGCATCTGGCGCGTGATGATGTTGGCCATCCTTGAGTCTTACGATTTGGCGGAGCTTGTATAGAAGGAGATCGACCGGCCCTCGGTGAGAGATGAGTCCAAACTCTCTTCCGATGCTCGTGCGGAGTTGGCCAAGGCACAGTCTCACTGGGACAAACTGAATGCCCGGATTTGTTCTTTTCTTTTTCTGTCTTGTACTACAATCGTGATAGCCCATATCGAGCACTTGACGGTGGCTCGGGAGATATGGCTAGAGCTTGATCAGATGTATAATCGGATGACCCTTATGAAGCGGGTTTCTTTAGAGGTGCAAATGCGGACCTTGTCCGTGAACAAGTCTTCTTCGTTGAGGGAGCACATCAACAAGCTTAGACAGCTTCAGACGCAGGTTCAGAATGCGGGGAAGCCGATTTCCTCCGAAGACATGGCGATCACACTCTTGTCCTAGTTGCCGCCATGATTCGGTGCTTTCTACTCCGCCCTTATTGCTTCGGGGCGAGAGTCTACCCTTCGGTGGGAAGAGCTGGTTCTTATGGTCTTGGACCAAGAGGAACAACTGAAGGGACATCATGCTTTCAAGTTGGAAGCCTTGACAGGTCAAGCCTCTCAAAAGAAGGGGAAGGACCAAAAGAAGGAGGAGGACAACAAGTCAAAGAAGGACAAGGACAAAGAATCCACATGCCATATTTGTGGAAAGACCGGCCATTGGAAGAAGGATTGCCCTGACAAAGACAAGAAGGACACCAACAAGAAGGACACGAAGGATTTTGGAGCGGTGGCTGCACCCTCATCAGCTGCATTTCTTCATCTAGCTATCATTGAGGACTCTACACCGAATGCTTCTGATACTGCGATGACAGCTCCCTAGGCTCGAGAGTGGATCGTTGACAGTGGTGCCTCCCGGCACATGACTCCTTCATCAGTTGGTGTTGCCTAGTTGCGACCTTCGCGTGGGCAGATTCTCATTGGAGATAGCTCTTCGGTGTCTATTGCAGGACGGGGTGAGATGCAGCTTATTCCAGATGGACGTGGTGATACCCATACCTCAGAGGTCTTGCATGTGCCAGGTTTAGGGTATCATCTACTTTCGGTTCATAAGATTTGTTCACTTGGACTTTTGGTGGAGTTAGACAATGATTCGGTGCGAGTCCTTGATCGTGGGTCAAGGAAGGTTCTCTCATCAAGATATGAGGAGAAGGACATCTACAAATTGACGTCTTCTACCGCCTCCCTACTCTTCTTCTTACCTCTCAGACACAGTCAGAGCTATGGCATGCTCGGTTTGGTCACCTCAACTATGATTATCTTCGGAGGGCGTCACGTGGACAGCTTATTCGAGGGTTGCCGGATATAGTGGTGAGCCAACAGCCATGCGTCTCCTGCATTCGTGGGAAACAGCATAGGGATGCGATTCCCAACAAAGCTTCGCGGCGGTCTACTTTCTCGATGGAGCTTGTATCTACGGATCTCTGTGGCCCTATGAGGAACGAGTCCTTGCGAGGAAGCTCGTACTTCATGTTGATCGTAGATGACTACAGCAGGATGACTTGGGCCTATTTCTTGGTGTTGAAGTTAGAAGCTTTCTCCCACTTCAAGGATTGGCTTCTCTTTGAGGAGAACCGATCAGGCCGGTGATTGAAGACCTTGCGATCCAACAAGGGTGGTGAATTTGTTTCTAATGAGTTTGCTCATTTCTGTGCAGATAAAGGTATTCACCAGGAGTTTGCTAATACCAACACTCCTCAAGAAAATGGCATTCTTGAACGGAAGAACCGAAGTGTGATCGAGATGGCACGCACCATGATGGAGCACCGACAGACACCTTAGTTTTTGTCGGCCGAGGCTGTGGCTACTGCAGTTCACATCCTTAACCGATCCCCCACTTCGGCCGTCGATGGGATGACACCTTTTGAGGCTTACTTTGGGACTAAGCCCGATGTTTCTTATTTTAGGGTTTTTGGGTGTGATGCCTATATTCACATTTCCAAGACTCATCGTGATAAATTTGAAGCAGCTTCCTGAAGACAGGTGTTTGTTGGTTACAGCTCTCAGTCCTAAGGTTATCGTTTGTATGATCCCGTCAAGCGGGATGTGTACACCAGTCGAGATGTGCGGTTCGTGGAGGTTCTGGCCATAGCAGCGGGTCAGGAGCATCCCATTCTTGGAGATCCAGGGGAGAGTTGGGCTCCCGAGATAGTTCCTTTGGAGCCCGCGCCTTTTGATTCCGATTCTGTTTCCGATACAGAGTCTACTGTTCCACCGGTCACCCCCGAGGAGTTACCACCAGTGGATATCCCAGAGTCTTCAGCTGATGGAGAGAGACGAGGAGAGGTCCGGCCTCCTCCTCGTTGGGCCCGTGACACACTCCGAGATTCAGAGATCGAGGGGGTCCCTGAGGAGTGGGGACCGCAGGATGGTCCACGGCGGTCACGGAGGCACCAGGCACATTCTACGGAGCTTGTTTGCTCTACCTATTCTTTGATGACCCGTGTTATGCAGGATCAAGAGCCCACCTCCGTGAAGGAGGCTTTACAGTCCGCACCATGGAAGAAAGCTATGGAAGCCGAGTTGGAGGCTATTGAGAGGAATAGCACTTGGTATCTCGTACCTTGCCCCCCGAATAAGAAGGTGATTGGCGTCAAATGGGTCTTCAAGACCAAGTACCTTAGCGATGGTTTTTTGGACAAGCACAAGGCTCGCCTTGTTGCTAAAGGTTTTGCACAGCACCCAGGGATTGATTGCCATGATACTTTTGCCCCCACTGCTCGTATGGCGACTATTCGAGCTGTTCTTACCTTGACTGGCTATAGGAGATGGCCATAGGGGATTTTGGTTTCTTTTGCGATGGAGGATTGTCGGACCATTTCTACTCCTATGGATCCGAACTGGAAGGCCACTTCACATTCAGATTCTCCCATGGCGGATGCTTCCCGCTATCGTCAGTTGATTGGATCATTGATTTGGCTCCTCAACACTCGTGTTGATCTTTTTGCTGTTGGGCTCTTGGTGGGGTTCATGAGTGAACCTCAGACGGTGCATTGACAGGCTGCCCAGAGGATACTTCGGTATTTGAGGGGGACATTTGATTTAGGGATTCATTATCCAACAAGCACAGGTGGTTCAGATCTTGTACTTGCAGGTTGGAGCGACTCGGATTGGGCTGGTGATGTGGACCACAGGCGGTCTACTTCAGGTTACTGTTTTACCTTGGGTGCAGGTGTTATCTCATGGAGTAGCAAGAAGCAGCCCACGGTAGCCCTTTCGTCTATTGAGGCGGAGTATCGGGCCGCGTCTTCCACCACATGTGAGGCTGTGTGGCTTCGGAGATTGTTGGAGGAGCTTGGCTGCCCCCAGACTCGTCCTACTTTGCTGCAATGCGACAATGAGAGTTGCATTGCCTTGGCACGGAATCCTGTTTTCCATGCCCGGACGAAGCACATAGAGATCCAGTACCACTTCATCAGAGAGAAGCTTCTGGATGAGACCATCACTGTTGAGTACTGCAAGACGGAGGACAATCTTGCAGATTTGTTTACGAAGGCGCTTCCCTAGGCTCTACTTCGGAGACATGCCAGATCCCTCAGGCTTTTGCCCCGCCCAGGCTTTGAGAGGGGGTGTTAGCGATTCAGAGTCTGGTCTGGACTGGTCGGACTGACCAGTCGGACTGCCACGTGGTAGTCCGACTGTATTGCACCAGTTGGCTGCATTTAATGCAGCCGACCTGCCTATTTCTGGCGCATTCTGGCTGGCTATTTATAGCCGATCTTCTGCAGTCTTCTAGCCACTTCTGATCGCAGATTTCAGGTTGGAGATTCGTGCAGATTACATCTCTGTTTGTAGATTTCAGGTTGGAGATCATGCAAACTGC
Organism: Lygodium microphyllum; assembly: GCF_053477565.2. Lineage (NCBI taxonomy): Eukaryota > Viridiplantae > Streptophyta > Polypodiopsida > Schizaeales > Lygodiaceae > Lygodium > Lygodium microphyllum. The sequence continues at coordinate 7,824,545 of NC_141149.1, read as the reverse complement.
AGCGGACTTTGAGGTGAACAACAGGTTGCATCGTCGAGGTGGAGACACGCAGTCCTGCGCACTGCGCCCGTGTACATATCTGCATATCTTTGTATACAACACACTTTATACAGCAGATCTTCATCTTCCATTGTCTCTTTCTCTTTCTCTCTTCTCTCTGCGTTCTCTCTCTCTCTTAGTCTTGGTCCCACACTTCCGCATCGCTGCACTCTGACAAAATCGCCTCGGGTACCAAAATCTCATCCAACTCAACCTCAAGCTGAATTTTAGTAGACACATGCTTTGGTACATCACCATGAAAAGGCCTCAACAAACTGACATGAAAAGCATTGTGTATCCGCCAATGTGGAGGTAATTTCAGCCGATATGCCACATCGTTGATCTTCTGCAATACCTAGAAGGGCCCATAGTATCTCATACTCAACTTCGGATACAATCTTTCTCTTCTTTTCATCTTTTTCAACCTTGCCTTTTCAAAACACAGCAATACATAATCACCCTCTGCAAATTGCAAAGCACGTCTGTGGCGATTAGCTGCCCTCTTTTGCTTTTCTTGCGATCTCTGAAGTCCATATTTTATCTTTGCATAGGCTACATCCAAGTTTCCCACATAATGATCAACTTCGAAGATCTTATCCTTAGTTTGCAGAATAGGTGGTACCTTCTTGCCATCCTTAACCACCTCAAATGGAGCTTTGTCCGCAGAACTATGCACTGCGTTGTTGTAAGGAAACTCAACCAAGGGCAAATACTGCTCCCACTGTGTCTTATGGTTTGAAACATAGCACCTAAAAAAATCTAATATTGGAATTTGCTTCCTCAGATTGATCATCTGTCTGCAGATAGAAAAATGATGAGAATTTCGGCATGGTACCCATATTCTCAAACAACCCCTTCCAAAATAAATTGGTAATCCGGGGGTCTCGATCACTAATGATCGACTCTGGCATACCATGATACTTAAAGATGCGCTGCAAAAACAATCATGCCATATGATCAACCTTTATTTTTTTCCTCCCCGGAATGAAATGGGCTTGTTTGCTAAACTTGCAAATGATAGTCCATATTCTATCATTCTCTGTAGGTGTCTTAGGAAACTCAAAAATAAAGTCCATTGCAATGCTATGCCAAGGCCTATTTGGAATAGGCGAGGCCTGCAACAAACCCGGCATCTTTTGCCTATCATGCTTTACCTTCTGGCATACGATGCATGTCTTAACAAATTGTTCTACATCATGCCTCAAAGCTGGCCAATAAAAGAATGCTCTATTGCCTTGACCGTGGCATCAATACCTCTGTGTCTTGCATATGGAGGAGCATGACTTTCAGTGATAACTCTAGGCCTTAATTGCTTTGTGACACACAATCATCCATGCATCATCAGAAATCCATCTCTTAGCACAAAGTGTTCATGCCTTTGGCCATTGCAAAGTTGATCATAAACATTAGCAAACCAACAACATATTGCTCTTTCATGGCATCCAACTCAGTGTGATAAACCATGTTGATGGCTGAAATTTGTGGCTTACGTGACAGTGCATCAACCACAACATTCTTTAGCATCCAGCTTATTCCAAGCTGTCATGATGTCCACCTCAAAGGTACTTGTCAACCAATTCGATACAAACATTTTCTTGAATTGTACCCACGTCAACAATGCTCTACCTTGCATCAAAAGAGTGGACCACCACTGTAATGCATCCATAATTAAATGTTATCAGTCTTTAAATACTAAAAATTAATCTGATAATTATTTCGATGCCCTAAAAAATAATTTGACTGGCCAATAATTAAATTGGCTAGGCAACTCCCATTCGTGAGTGTCTTTGTGTCATCTTTGACCATAAGATTGGCATTAGGTTCCATTAAACACCATTTCTCTAGTGCCATCAACTGACACTAATGGCCAAATGAATGACCTAGGCCAATAATTGGCACCGAATACCACCAAGTACTTGTGCGGTGTAACTTATAGCATCTTTTGCCTTTGACATGCTGTGATTTCCACGGGTTCTAAGGTCGTAAATTTACTCTAACCCTAGTTACACCTCACATGTGTAACATTTACTTAACCATGTAATTAAAAATTAATCCACATGTTAAGTGAGGTTTCAAAAATACATGTACTTATGACAATCAACCTCTTTCTTATCATCCCATTATGTTTTCTTCAAGAAATATCCTCCTCTTAAAGCCAAGATATCCCTCTTGCTTTGATAGAATCTTGTAGACTCATGAAGAGAAAGATCGTGCTTTAGACTTGAGCCAATCCCAAAGGGCGGCTCGATTCATCGTAGAACCAATGTGGGGATCCTCCACTAGATGTGGGACTGGGGTAGTCATAGACTCCCACAAGTTGAAGGTGTCGAGGAGATACTCCACTCTGCAAGACCAAACGGAGTAGTTTGCACCATCAAGTTGATCTTCTTTGGGGAGACAAGAACACCTGGGCACTTGAATAGAGGGAGCCATCATAGCCATATGAGGGTTTGTAGTATGGGCCTTGTGAGAAAGATGTAGACAAGTAGGGCGTGGGACATAGTGACATGGGATGGGTTTTGGGAATGGGGGAAGGCGCTAGAATTGCCACTTCGTGTCACTATCAGAGGGGGCTCTAACAAGGGGACAGGATTGGGATGCTTTGAGGATAGGTTGTAACTGGGAAGCTAGAAAATGGTCATTCTATTTCACTATGGCAGGGGAGAAGGGGGCTCCAATCTTCTCTATCTATTAAAGTGAGACTGAGGCTTTGAATATCAAGCTTTGCATCACTCTTGGCAATGGTTGATTGATGTAACCGCCTATCGATGGAAGACTAAATGGTTTCTGCATCAGAGTCATCAAAAGCAAACCAGTGATAATCTGTAACTCTTCAAGACTTGCAAATAGACAAAAAATTCCTGCACTTTGGAGTTTGGCTGGCTGAACATAGGGAAAATCAGCTACATCTTGGAAAAGGAAATTGTAGTTTCCCCACACACTTTGTAGAAGGCCCGAATAAAACAAAGAATCTCTGTTCTTCATGACAGATTTGCTCCAAACAGCAAGCTGACTGTGGTCTTCTCTTCATAGAACCTCCAAGTCCTCACTTTGGCAATGATACCATGTGATAGTGCACAACGGAAAAGGAAACTTGAACATGGAGAGAGAAGGGAAGATAGCCTGATCTACTTGGTAGAACTAGGATCTCCCTAAAGGGTAATCATTAAGCTTGAATAATGGTTCCTTGCAAACCCGACAAACAAATGACTCTTTTCTGGACTATTGTAAATTCAAAGTATCTATAGGCTTTCAAATCATGATTATTAGAACTTTCCGTGTTCTATACACCATTTAGAGGTCAGCTTCTATCTGGAAATTGTAAAAAGAGTACATAAAGGTTGCTTAGAGTGACTGTTCACTTTGGTTGGTATTTTCCAGTAGTGTCTTTATCCTTTGACTTGTTTGGGGTTGAAGATGTTTCTATGGAGAACAGCAAAAAGAGCCTGTTTTTGCCTTGAAGAGAAAGTTAAAGTACTAGGGAATAGCCATAAAAGACTAGGAGACAGCCATTGACTGTGATTAGGCAGTCAAAATAAAATTAGGTGCTGTGAGATCATAATATATTATCCTAGTTGACTCTTTGTAACTGTTGGCTTGACTATAGTCCAGTAGCTAGACCATGTGTATTACCTGTACTGGAAGAAGCTGAAATGATGGTATTACAAATATATGTAAGTCAAGGCATTACCGAGAGCCATCCTGGAGCTGTGCATGTCCATTTGACACTTTCTTCTAATATGCTTAATAAGAGATTCTCTAGGCCTGCTCACTGATTCCTAGTGCATTTTTGTGATCATAGGGAGGATCAGTGACAGCAATGGCTCTTGACAAAGGTGTCCTTCTTGGATTTGTGTCGAGTGATGGAGATGAGGTAGCCACTATAGCATCAACTCAACTTATTAAGTAGAAGGGATACAACATATTTCTAATAGTTCATTTTATAGATTTTCTGAATCTGCTAAGCTAAAGTTCTGCAAGCCTAATTTTGGTGTTTTTGAAAGCACAGATGCTTGTACGGTCTCAGCAGTTTCCAGGAGAAGTGCACTTTAGGTAAAAGCTGAATTTTGTCTTATATAAAATAGCAGGGTTGTCTCTGTATGTAGTTTGGACTGATCTGTACGGTACATATTCGTAGTACAAAAAAATAGGCATTTTTTGGCCACTCCTTCAAGCCTATATAACTTTCTTTTTTTTCTTTCTCCTTTCTTTTTTTTTCCTTCTTTCTTTCTTATTTCTCTCTCCCCCAAGCCTCTCTCTCTCTCTCTCAAGGCTTCCCACTTCCTCTTTTTCTCTCAAGCTTCTCATCTCTCTCTCTCTCTAGCCTCTCCCTCTCTCTTAACCTCCTCTCTCTTAAGCCCACACTTCTCTTATTTGTATGATCATTCATGTATTGGTATCCACTCCCATTAATGTAGTTGTAGGTTGTAGGTAGCAATAGTGCATGTTGTAGATGCAGCATCGGGTTTTGGCATGTTACCCTTAAGTATTCATCTTATATACTCTAATAGCATTGCTAGTTAGACATGAAACATCTATTCTATTATCTTTAGTCCAAAATAATCAAGTTATTTTTTTTCATACTAATATCGTACCGTACCTGATAAAAACTTAAGGTACCATTTAGTATCGTATTTTATCGTACCGTGCCGTACCTTTCATACCTGACAACTATGTAAAATAGTCTGCTCGATCAAGTTAAAAGTAAAGGTGGTTGATTATTTTCAGTGTGTTGTGGTTTTATCCATGAAAAATTCTAGTAATGTGGTCAGTCCTTGTTTGATGACGGTCAATCTTGAGTTCTTTGTTTGTTGAGTACTTAGATCAGATGTCATTAATGATAAAGACCTAGTTTGTGACGCGTGGCAACTCTTTAATATCATCTCTTGTACCTTTGTTAACAGTCTTTGAGATCGGAGGTTGTTAGATTTATAATTTTGTAGCCTTTTAGACAACTAGGTTGCGCTAGCAATGGTACATATTTTGCACTTACAACCTTTTTTAGTCTCTTTTTTGTAGTTTCCGTTTGCATTTAGTCCCTTTGTCTTATCATCTGTTTTCATACAAATGGTACTGGCAGACAGGACCACATGGAAGAGACTTCAGATAACTGATGTTTTTCACTTTGGTTTATTGCATGGTTATTCATATTACTGTTGGGGCTTCATAAGGGCTTTAACCAAGATAGGTTTTCTACACCTTAGACTAGCTTTCTGAGTTTTTTAATTATCGCTTGTGGTTTTGTGAGCTGCTAGCTGACATTGCTTCTTGAAATCACTCCTTAATGATAAGATCATATTCATCGTAGTTTGAGGGGGTTTACATGCAAATAGATCCTTTTGTGACTTTGTGTGTGACTTCCTCTATCTAGTCTTATTGGCTGGTTTTGGAAGACATTGATTTAGCTATATCATTGTCTCCATAAAATTTGATGTATGCCTCCCGTATGGGTTGCAAAGAAAAATACCCTAACACAGAAACATAAATAGAAACCGTATGACAAAGCACAGACTGATAAAAAGAACACAGTTAGGGTTAGGGTTAGAGTAATTCAGAGACAATGAACAGAGTGAATAAATGAAATGATATGACTACTAATAATATGATGCTCATGCAGCAAACACACTATGCAGTGAATGAATACTGAACCTCGAACTCCTGTATCTCTAGGATCAGGGCAGGGGTAATGAGCTGGAGAGTATGTCGTACTCCGAACGGATCCTGAATCGCAGCAAGGCAGCCTCCGGGTGTCGAACACCAGCGAACGCATCAATGAGAAGTTGGATCTGATGCAGACAATAGTGAGGAAAGAGAAAGACAAAAAACGGAGCCTGTAGGAGAGAGAAAGACTAAAAATGCAAGTAGGATAGCTTGCAGGAGAGAGAAAGACTAAAAACGGAGCCTGCAGGAGAAAGACTGAAAACGCAGGCAGGTTAGCCTGCAGGAGAGAGAAAGACTGAAAACGCAGGTAGGACAGCCTGTAGGAGAGAGAAAGACTGCAGCGATTGTAGACAGGAGAGAGAAAACTGTCAGGGCGGTAGCTAGAGTCGGCAAACGCAGCAGTTTGCTGGCATGGCAGGCTGTACGACAGCAATGCAGATGAATAGTAGTCAGTCGCCAAGCAGAAACAACAGCAATCAGCATGTGGAGGGCTGGAAACAGACGCCAGACTGTAGGGAACAGTGATGGACAGCAAGGGGTGAGATGTTCTCCGTGACTGGGATGTGGGCAGCAAGCTGGTAACACCGAAACCTGCAGAAACGAGATTGTAAAAGAGTGGAGGGTTGGCTCCCAATTTATAGAAAATTAGGGTTCTAGATCCTCTCCTACTTAACTTTCTCGATCCGCTCCCCGTTTTAGGGTTTTGGCTAAAATAAGCCTAAAACAAGCATGTTTTGGGGCTGTTTAAGTGGCTAAGTGTATTTCTTAGCACAACATGGGTGTCATAAAGGCAATGCCAGATCATTTCATTTCACATGTTCACTCCATTCAGCACTTCTAGGGGTTGGTACTGCATCTTTTATTAAAAGCATAACTAAACTTGGTGATAATGGAGCTTTGTGTTCTGGGACACGAGGATGGCAGTTCTGTGAGACTGTGCAAATGAGCAGAAGCAAGAAAACATAGAGCATAAACACCAACTCAATGAACAGTGAGAAGAACACAAGAACTCTGAGTGAATGATGGATGGGCAATGGAATACATAAAGAGAAGCACCAGATGTATAGTACAATACCACAACGGTACTAACATTTGTGATGACCAGCATAGTGAGTCTGCCAGAAATCTGTAACATCATAGTATGTACAACAATGACAAAGAATGCACCATGGGTACTCCAGCACCATGCTCGGTGCTGGACGTGCCTAGGAGAAAGCACTTAAGTTGATGATGAGCATACTGAAACCATCATCACAGAAAGTGGAAATAGCCGAATCTTATTGCCTGTCATGAACAACTCCATGGAGAGCATGCTGTGACCATGGATTCCCTGCCTGCACCCATCCCATTGAAGGGGTCCCCTTGTTAGCAGCATACATTTCATGGGATTTAGGCACTCTAATTAGGCTTCTAGTTTAGTTCTTTATGGCCACCTAGGCGGCTCATTTTGGGTGCCGACCTGTTGTCTTGGGTCTTGTCCTATGTTCTATATATATGCTTCTTTCCCCTGTCGGCTGCATGATTGCATTATCATGAATCCTTGGAGAGAGGGAGACTAGAGGCACTACTGGTCATTCTGCTTTCACCCTGGTGGTATTGTACTATACACGTCATTCTTTTCTTTATGGATTCCATTACCCATTCATTCTGCATTCTTATGTTCATCTCCTTGTCAGTATTTAGGCTTTGTTCTTTTCACACTTCCGTTCATGTGTGCATCCTCACATGGTATCATACACCTACGATCTACGATTCCAGTGCCTTCTTTGCTGTGTATAGAGTGTTTTCAGTTCTGCAAATCCTGTGTTCTCAGCTGTCACACCCTCCATTTTTCCTCAGCCCTTCATCTTGTACGGGTGGCCTGTCTACCAGCTGGTCAAGCTGTTTCCTAAGCTAGGTGATCTGATTTCCCCACTCTTGAAACCTGGAACTCTGTGTTGGCTGCTACTACTGTCATGGAGGCTGGTACTGCTTTCATCAAGACTAATCCTACTATTTCCTGCTGTCCTAGCACTCTTGGATCTTGCAATTCTAGTTGGACTTCTCCTGATTGCTGGTAAACCTGTGTTTTTGCTGATCTTCTCTTCTTCACACTTGTGTTTTGCTTTTTGAGCTTGAGAGAGGGTCTTGTGTATTGATTGTTCTGCCTCTAGCACTAGGCTCACTTCACTGATGGTCATTCCCTGTTCTTTGTTGAATTCTTGTGTGTGTTTGAGTTGTTGAGCTCTTGATTTCTTGGGCTATCTGATCACAAGTACTCTGGCTATCTCTTCCGGATTATCTCCGTTCGCTCCTATGGCACCTCCAGGGACTAACACTGATTATTAGATTAAAGGGCCTGTCTGCTCTACTTGGAGTACTGTTATTACGAAGGCATGGTTGGTACAGAAGCGATTGTGGTGCATGGTCTTGGTATTTCCCATAATGCTGAATCCAATCTTTGTGATTTTCTTGCATAACTTTATTTGAATTCTTTGCTTGACCTTTAGCCTGGGGGAGGTAACGGGTAGACTTCGTATGAAGATCATGTGTTTTTTAGTCAGCATGGCAATGACTTTGTTCAAAAGATATTTTCCCCTAATCACTTCCCAAACCTAGTGATTATGTTGGAATAAAGAAATTTAGCCACACTTCCCACATGTTATCCTAGGGTTTGTGCCTCTACCGACTTGGTACAATCATCAGTACACACCAAAATATATATTTTCTTCATATGTTGTATCGAGGGTTTAATCGACCCTACAAAATCAATAACCCACTTAACAAGCAGGGCGTAGAAAGTGATGTGCATCTATGACACCAGTACCACTCTTATAAGTAGGGCTTGCAGCTTTGGGTGCAGTGCTTTTGTGACTCTTGCTGTTGTGGATGTTCGTGATGATTTTCTCATTGATTGGAGGTGGTAATGGGTTATGTGCACTTACTATGTGCATGTACTATATAGGCTTGTTTTGGGAAGGATGCATGTGTCTAGAGGTTGGTTCCGGCTTTGTGGAAGTTTGATTTGTTGAAATCAGTCATAGGTTTGATTTAGCCCCTTTGAGTTGAAAGGATTCCAATGAGGAACTATGAAATATTTTTTGACCCATGATGTTTGGAGCTTTTTCTAGCTTCAATGCTCCTCCTTTCGTGTTGAGCAGTATGTCAAGTGAGGTTTCATAAAAAACTCACAACATTCAAATGTTGCATTAGTGTCTCTGTGCATAGAAATGGAGGTGTTCTAAGTGCATAAACCCTCTAATATGCATGGTCCTTGTTCAACTTGTCCAATAGCTGCCTATGGTGTTTTGGTGATTTGATGCGTCTAGGAAACATAAAAGTTGTTTGTTTAGTGCAATAAGGAATTCTCAAAAACACTGGGGCATCAAATGATTGTGTAAAGATTCAGAGCAGCTAGCCTAGGAGTCTAGAAAGGGGAGCCAATGCAACTTTTGGGTTTTCTAATTAATAGCGAATCTTTTAGGGCAGTCAGATATGATCCATCTGATCTGTCCAGTCCATGGCCTTAGTTTAGTATAGTACTGAGCCCACACAAAAGAATGTTGAATAAAATCTAGTGTTTCATACAGTCATTAAAAAATAAATAGAATATTTAAGGGTTAGTCTAGTAAAATTATACTTGATATGAGAGTGGCTACTCCTGATGTAAAGAAATGCCCTGATATAGAAACTCAAATACAATCATGTGACAAAGCACAAACTGATAATAGAACACAGCTAGGATTAGGATAACTCAGAGACAATAAACACAGTGAATAATTTAATGAATGAATTTGACTAGAATACAATGCTCAATGCAACAAACATACTATGTAGTGATGAATATTCACCCCATGCCCCAATGATTGGGGTAGAGGGTATGAGTCAAAGAGTGTGTTATACTTGACGGATCCAGAAACATAGCAAAGCACCCTCCAAAAGTGCTTGGCAACAACAAATGCAGCTCAAGTGTGACTGGATCAGTGAGAGACTAGTGTCTGGCAGCAGCAAATGCAAGTCAAGTGTGGTTGAATCAGTCAAACGGGCTGAATTAGGTTTGAAGAACCGGCTGATTGACCACCTTGGTTAAAATATCTGCAAAATTGTCACATGATGGCACAAACTCCAAGTGAATAGTGCCTAGCTCAACTTGCTCTCTAGTGACGTGGAAGTGTACTCCAATGTGCATTGTCCACATGGTGATGATGGGGTTACTATTAGCCTACTTGGGTTTGTTAGTTTGTCATCTCCTGGTTGTGAGCTCCTATCAGAGTCTAATGAAGACATTGGAGCTCTGATGGTTTAGTGTGCTTTTCCCATGCTTTTCTTAGGTTTTTGAGTCATTTTGCTGCTCTGTCACATGGCGACTGCTACAGACTGCCACATTAGCATCCATACAGCCACCTTAGTGTTTGTGCAGTATTTCTGTGTAGTCTAACTGCATTTACTGTAGTCGGTTGGGATATACTAGCAAGTTGGCCATATTTTTGGCTCCAAATGCAGGTCAACCGAATTTGGGGCTTTTCAGCTATTTATAGCTGCTCCCCCACACTTGGCAGATCATTCTCCTCTGCAGGCTGCAAGAGCACACTTTGTCTATGCCATCCTCCTTTGTCTATGGTGTTGCCATCATCATTCTCAACCTGATCCAGTGCCCTTAGTGATGCCTTGGGTTGGTTGCAAGGACTGATCCACATTGTTGTATTCAGCATTCATCTTCAGTCAATGTAGATTACTTTCTTTCTTCTCCTGATCTCTCTCTCTTCCTTTCTCTTTGTGTTTGTGTTCTTATTCCATTGTGCACTCTCACATAGCATTAGTGCCAAAAGAGGGGACACAGAGGTGACTGGAGCCAAATCCTAGTCACACTCTTGACACACCTATGTGAGAACTCATCAATCAGATCATAAACTGCACTAAGTCCTCACGAGCAGCCGAAGGCTCTACAACCTCACGAGGTGATAAGTCCTCCTGGAGACCACTACACTGTGTGAAGGTTTCTCCCACCCATTTTTAGATCTAGTGGCTATCACGGCCCCATAATGCCTTGCAAGATAGTTGAACTTTTGCTTCTCAATTTAAGATGAGTGCACTTTTGTGTTTTCTTAGTATTCTTCTTACCTAATATTGACCTGTTCACTATGATCAATCCCTTAATGGTGATTCTAGCTTTTTGCTCTATGCTCAAGTGATGGTATTTTATTGAGACCTAAAATGAATCCAATAGTGGCTCTCTCAATCTCAAGCTCATTCTTGAGCCTCACAACCCAATCCTCCATAGCCCTTAGCCAGCCTCCTTGTATCCCACCCTCTTCTACTCAAGTTTGAGAAGATACCTTTGGGTTCTCTTCGGTTTCTGCAACTTTGAGCCCCAGGTACCTTCTTCGACATGACCGGAGATACTTCATCATTAGATACCTCGGAGTTCGTGATCAAGGAGTTGGAGTCCCTGTCTCTCTTAGAGGGGGCTACAAAGGGGGATACTTTTCCTTTGCTCTCGGAGGGGGCATCTCCTTTTTCTTTGGCCTTAGAGAGGGCTCCAATAGTTTTACCTTCACTAAAATCCACCATCTAGAGGATCTATCTTCGATTGGGGCCCTTGGATTTTTAGCAGTGATGACTAGGCCTTTGTATTCCTTCTAGTATGGTGTGGACGAGACTCGAGAGTCTTCATGTCTATATATACAACACCTCCTATTTATTCTTTATCACTTCACTCCATAGTCCCCCTCACTTCTTTTGTGAGAACATCTCTCTCTCTCTCTCCTCTCCTTTGACTATTCTTGTTGCCAGGTGCCATTCTCCTTCCTCCATAGAGCTACGTTTATGGTGGCAAGCTTTACCTTCTTTGCTGATATCATCATCCACACATAGGCGACAACTTCTAGAGCCCTTTCCCCTTTGTGTTTGGTGTGCACCTCTACTGGCATCAACATCCACCTACCTGGCATTAGATCTTCTCTTTTAGGTGTCAGATCTTCTCTTGCGTATGGTTGCCCTAGAGGTCCTCTTTTCACGTGGCATCCACATCATCATATGGTATCAACTTTCCAAGCTCAAACATTTTCGTTTTGGTTCTTGGCCACTCCCCTTCATCTGGTGTCACACTTCCTGCTAGTGCTTCCATCATTAGAGATTGTCTACATTTGTGTTTTCAGTTTTTGGTTCTTTCACCTTCGATGTTACTCCCGCAATTGGCATCAGTCTTTAGGCCTTGGTTTGTAGACTCAAAGGCTTCTCACCCTTTGACAACAATGTCTCTACTCTAGGCATCACCAATCATCATCCTTGTGTTGCAGATTCAGAGGCTCCTCTTTGCCTGCAATCTCCCTACTCTGTGCAAGACCTCATCATCCCTGCATTTGCAGACTTAAGAGGCTTCTTCGGCAGTCTCCCTACTCTAGGGCATCCTTTGTGCTATGGCATTCTTCTATCAAATTCACTTTATTATTTCATTCATTCATGTGAGTTTCTCTTCTCAAGGTTTGTTGTATACACTCTGTGTTTCTCCATGCAAACCCTACTGTCTCTCTAGTTGCTCAGTCATTTCTTAACATCCACCTACATCTTTGACCCTTATTAAATGCTAAGTGGTGTAAAAGCTGTTCACACCTAAACACACACTCTTATACACAATAATGTTTGTTCATACAAAGGGATAAATAAATCCAACATTTGCTGCTTTCTACCACATGTCGACTGCTACAAGCTGCTACGTCAACATCCATAGAGCCACATCAGCATTTGTGCAGTATTTCTTTGCAATCGCTTGGCATTTATTGATAGGTTGGCTATATTTTTGGCCCTAGATGAAGGTTGGCCAGATTTGGGACCTTTCAACTATTTATAACTGCGCCAATCAATCCACACCGTTGTATTCAGCATTCATCTTCAATCAGTGCAGTTTTCTTTCTTCCTTCTCTTGCTATCTCTCTATTCCTTTCTCTTTGTGCTCATGTTCTTCTTCTGTTCACACAACTCACAATTACTAGCCAATACAATCACACTCTGGTGGTCGTAGTAGATAACAGTTGGAGCAGCACAAGGGGAAGTGAAGCACCGCTAGGAAGCTCCTCAAATAGATGGCCTTGGTGGTGCCATCGTAAAGAGCCCTATACTCAGCCTCCGCCATGGAATCTGCCACCGTCTCCTACTTATGGCTTGACTAAGAAATGGGAGCCATACTCGAGGAAAAGTAGTAGATGTCATGGGAACACGGGGTGTCGAGATCTCTTGCCTAGTCAATATCCGTGTAACCTTGTAAGCATAAACCATGACCAAAAGTCAATCCATAAGAATAGGTACACCGAAGATATCTTTAAATATGTAAACAAGTAGTCCAATATGACATCTTAGGTGCAATGAAATACTAACTAAGCAAGCTAATTGAGTATGCTAAATCTAGCCTAGTATGAATCAACCAAAGAAGCTTTTCTACAATAGACCTATAGGTATACTCATTGAAGGGTTGACTGAGAGTTAACTTGGACAAGTGGAAAGTGGAATTAAGATGCTCTGGCTACAGGCTCTGTTTGATTTGTGCAACACTATTCTATCAACTGAAGAGTGTACTTTTGTTGTGACACAAAAATACTATCCTTAGAATGAACTACCTCCATCCCCAAAAAAAAAGTCAATTGATCGAGGTTGATCTTCTCAAATGTAGTACTAAGTTGGGCCTTAATTTCTGCTAAGGCAATAGAATTTGAGCTAATGAGAAGTAAATAATCTACGTATAGCAGGATGTAGCTGATCCCTATGAAGTGATATAGACATATAAGTTTGGGTCATAAGGGGTAGAATGGTATCCTTGAGTCTTAAGGAACTCAAGGTTCTCATCCATCCTCTAGAACCAAGACTGCGGTGCTTGTTTTAGCCCATAAAGAGCTTTTTGCAAATGAAAGACCTTGTCTTTCCAGTCAAGAGAAGAAAATTGGGTGGTTGCTCCACATAGACTTTCTCCTCTAGATAACCATTCAAAAAGACACTTTTGACATCCATCTGGTAGATCGGCCAATGATGGTAAGCGGATAATGCAACCACTAGATGGAATGATATTAATCGTGTAGTAGAGGCAAAGGTCTCGTCATAGTCAATACCTTGCTTTTGTTGAAACCCTTGCACTACAAGGCGATTCTTATACTTGTCTAAAGTCCCATCAACTTTTAGCTTGGTCCTAAAAATCCACTTGGTCTCAATGACTTTCTTGTGACTTGGATGATTGACCAAGATCCAAGTTGTATTTCGGCTAATACTCTCTAGCTCCTTTTGCATTGCCTCTCACCATTGGGGGTACTGAAGAGCCTCTTGCCAACTTTCTAGCTCAGAATGTACTATGTAGTCTGTTGTAAATAGAGATGCAAATGAATCCTAAGCTACCAGTCGGGTAGAGCTTTTAGGGCCCTCAAGAGTGGAATCAGATGGGAGGATCCTTGAATCCTGCATGGTTTGTTGGTACTAGCAAGGTAACAGGTCTTGCACAAAAGGCTTGGGGGACTGAATAATATATAGGAAGGTCAGGAGCAAGCAATAGACTTGGCTTAGAAGGCACTATCTCCAATGGTAAATGCTGAGGATTTGGCTTGGAGTCTAATATAGAAGGTTGTATAATGTCCTTCTCATCAGAAACTACATCTCTTCATACAATCATCTTGTTTGTCCGTCGAACAAATGATAGGCTTTGCCTTGGAAGAATATCTTACAAAAATAAGGAGATCAGCTAAGGGAGTGAGCTCTCCTATCATTAGAAGTGTGCATGTATATACGACACCCGAAAGTGGGAAACTACAAGGCCTAGAGCCAAAGAATACATGATATGGGGTCATCTAGGAGACCACCGCACTAGGGTACTAGTTGAGGATGCACATTGAAGTGTTAACAGCCTTGACCCAAAGGTGCTCAGAGAGCTTTGCTGCAAACAACATAGAGTGTGCCATGTTCATGACTCTCCAGGTACTACGTTTTATGAATCCATTCTGAGAAGGAGAGTTGGTAGAGGTCCACTCCTTCCAGGCTACCAAGTTATGTGGTAAGCCTCAACTGTGGTAAAGGCCACTCCTTCCAGGCTTTAGCCACTAGACGATGTCTATAAAGTTGTTAGCTAGGGAAATAGTAAAGCGTAGTCATGCTAGGGAAATAGTACCATGTTCCATTCCCTTAGCTATACACACATAGAGCTAAGGCGCTCTTGAGATTGATCGATGTTGCTCTTTGTAGGCTGACATTCACTACTGCCTTGAATGACACACCATACATTTTTACAGTGGATGATTCCTTGAGATACGCCAAAGCTAAGTGGGGCATAGTAGATATTGTCCAATGAAGCAAGATTCAGACCTTGGTTAGTGGAAAAAATCACATAACTATGAGCTTGAATCTTGACCAAGGAGTTATTCCCGACTTGGACATGCATGGCTGTGGAGCCTTGAGTAAGAAAAAATGTCGAATGGGGGTCATGTGATGCGTGGCTCCACTATCCACAATCCAAACATGAGAAGAAGTGCTAGGTTGCAAAGATTAGGCCTCTAAAATCACCTTGTCAAGGAGAGAACTCGCAAAGCTCACATCCTCAAATGTCTCTAAGAGACAAGGTGAGCCTCTGTAGATTAGTTAGACAAGCCCTCTCGCATTGAGATCAAAGTTGATTGTGATGGGGGACTAACTAGTGGCAGTGTGGGTCTAGCTATGTCACTGTCCCTGATTTTGGTTGCCACCACCTTGTCTCCCTTGTTGGGGGTTGCCCAATTGAGGGGCAGGGGTCTCGGTTTGTGGTTTTGGCTGTGTGCCTCTTGCCTTTGAACTACACTCCTCATCATAATGGCCAAGCTTTCGACAATGTTGACAATACCTATTCTTCTTACGTACATTCAGCCACTCGAGATTTGGTCATGATGTGGTAGCATTGGTGGTGTCAAAAACAACAAAATGTTGAGCTAGCAGGTGATGTCAGCATCAAACATAGGCTGCTCTATGCATAGGGGTTGACAATAGTAAATGCAGACTTCTGGAGCTGGGGGTAGAAGGCAACCGCTTGTACAGTAGTAGACAGCAGTCATGTTGCTGTACAGCAGTGAAAGAATGGTATGAAAGAGAGAGGCGGTGAGAGAAGACTGGACAATAGGCACAAGTTGATGGACAGCAATGGCGGGCAGCTCCCGTTGAGATCTCCTCCATGAACAAGGTGTGGACAGCAAAGATCTAGCACCTGCAATCTACAAAAACAAGATTAGGCTTGAATGGAGGGCAGCCTATCTATTTATAGAAAGTTTGGTGCCTCCCAAATTAGGCTTTGCATGTGGAACATAGAAACTCTCTAGGACTGTGTTTCTTTTAATAAGCTTTGCTAAAATTCATTAGTTATGCATGTTTTGGGGCTTTTTTAAAGAAGTTAATGCATTTTTAACTCAACACATGAGATAGAGCCTTATGCATTATGGTACAAGAGGTGGGGGTGGACTTGGAGGTAGAAGAAGAGAAGGTGGTAGCCCATATGAGAGAAGAGGAAGAGGTAGAGGTAGGAGTAGAGGAATAGGAGGTGGTAAGAGAGGAAGAGGAAGAGGAAGAGGTGGAGGAAGAGGAAGAGGACAGGATGGAGGTAGGAGGCTTGAGAGGTTGAGGTGAGATCTTGGAGGCAGAGATGAAGCTTGAGCCTTGAAGTTGAAGGAAGATAGCTTGAAAGTTGAGGATGGAAAATGAAGTGGGAGAGTGCAGTTTTAAAGCAGAGCCAGCCAAAAACTGGGCTGCAAAATGGTCATCAGGGGGTGAAACAGTCAAGAAAACTATCAGGAGCCTTTATGGGTCATGTCGGACAGATCAGATCATACGGATCCAACCAGACTGCACAGATCAGACAGGTCCCTCTCATCCACGCCGAGATGCAACCTTGATTCAATCTTTTCCAGAACAAAAAAACAACAATGTTATGCACAATTTAGGAGAAAGCCTATCTTTTGACAATGCTGATTTTAAGATCTCCATGCATTTAAGAATTGTGTTTCATGAAATAAGACTCAAAGAAAGGGAGAAGATGGCTCTCGTTGTTGATTCCTGCATCTATTCAGATTCTATTGTTGATTGTCAAGTGTTCTAAAAGGACTCGCCCTCGTGCTCCTTTTGCTAGTTGCATTCTGAAAAAGGACACTAAGAGTTATTAAAACTGCAGATGACATTCTAAGTCAACAAGAATGCTCAAATATCGACAAAGATATAATGAGAAGTTACCATATTTCAGTTGTAGATTGCCTTCATTACCTGATTCAGTTTCACCTTCAGCCAAATATGTATACCTAGGCTGAGGGATTATGTCTTATGTATTTGAGCCTTAATCCCAATACATTGGGTTCTTCTTAGATGTTTCTGGCATATCCAATTCCTAATCTTGCTGGTGCACAATGAATCGAAGGCTTCAATCCCTGACCTTTCCTAGCTAGCAAAGGATATATCTTTGTGCTTGTCAAAGATAGTTTATGCAAATACTTTTTGAACATCATCTTGCCAATACATCTGAAGAGAGTGAAGTCCCAGGATCCAGCACTTGAATTTTAATCACACTGATTTAGTAGGGTATTTAGGTTCAGATTCAAGTAAGCTGCTGTGGTAGAACAGCTGTACTGTGTGCCCTTACAAGTTCATAATTTTTGAGCTTTGTAAGCCAAATTTTATATAGATTATGGCTCTCTGAGTCTAACATCCTGATGTGTATTGAAGGATCAACAGCGATCTACAAAAGGGATGTAGTCATTGGGGTGATTATGCAAAAGGTGCTGTTCTGGCTTTGAAAGGAAGAGGACATACAATTCATCAGGTTCTTACACTTTGTGACAGTTTTAGCAATTTCTGTCTTAGGATGTATCCTACTTTAAATTTTTAGTCAAGGAGCACTAAAAGATCACATCAGGCATATACAAACAGGTGCATAGACTTGTCTCTCACATGCGAGCTGTCTGTCTTTGTTTCAAGTTTCTGAAAAATGATAATCTGAATGCATATTTTCTTGGAGTGGTCAATGTTTGAGAGTTATATGAGCCAACTTTCTTTTTGTACATCTTGTAAATGACACCCTGAAGATAGACCTGTCTGATATTCTGATAGTGATAATGTACAAGAAAATAGAAATCTATTAAATAATCACCTGAGAACGATGCATCAAACAGGTGCAATAAGAATTGTATTACAATTGCCGAGTGAAATACCAATCAAGCAGTTTGTAATGCCAAATGCGACTCTATCATTCCTTGGTACATTGGACGGTGAGGTGTAGCCATGCTATAGACCTCTAGGAAATTTTCAGTGCAAAGACTCTTTCTGATTTGGACAGACATCATCCATACTCTTTGCAAGGGATGTGAGAGGTTGCAGGGCTGTTCTGAGGCAATGAGGAGGAGAGATGCTTTCTTTCAGACGGGATTCTGGCACCTTCTTTCACCTAGCCCCTCATATGATCTGGCACTCTAGCTCACTAGATTTGTTGTTCACACAAACATTGTATTTATCATGTACTTGTTCTTTAGAGGACCTTCTTGGTACTTTTTTTTTTACCTTAGAGGGAAATTTTCCCCGAGGTAATAGAATTTTCTTCTCCCTGAAAATAAACCCTATGTGACTCTATGTGGAAAAAGGTGCCAGAGTCCCAGATACAAAGAAAAGCACCTGTCCTCTTATTGCACTTAAAGCTCCCCGTCCTCTTTCCCATCTCCCAAGGAGCACATGAATAAAATCTGTCCAAATCCGAGAAAGACTCTTTGAGTGACATGTCTTGCAGTTATATGGCTTGACTACATCTCCCTGCCCAAATGAACCAAGTGATAATGCTAGCAAACAGCTCCCATCATTGTTCCTCAGTCCATTCTATGCTTGAGAAGTCTAGCATAGGAATCAATGGGAAACTGCTGTCCAGAAATAAGACAGGACCGGTTCCCCTTAAAATTTTCATAACATGGTGGGCCTCTGTTCATGACCCAAGCTACTGTCAGTGTGGGCATCTCAATAAAAAGACACCCTCAGCACAATCCTGTCAGCTGCCGAAAATTTCGCTGGTCCTTATTTAACTCCATAGATTGTCATCACTAGTTAATTGAACCAGCAGTTGGGGTGCTCATAAGTTGGTGTCAATATCCCCAATTTCTGATAGTGGCATGCTATAAATTGTCACACCTAAATGACATTTAAATTCAAGAATATTAGGAGATGCAAAACTTAGTTATGATTTTCAAGTGACAAACAAAATAATTGGACAATTTGTATAAGCTGTCAACATTTAAACAAAAAAAGCAGAAGTAATAAAGTGACTATAGGGCATAACAGTTAACTCATCTATATTAGGGATCTTTGATACATTTGGCAATTGATATTGCAGGGTGTCTTGGCACTTCTTGCTGGTGTTAATGGACTATATGGAGCTGCCATAAGCTCTTCAGCTGCTGCATGATTAGCCGTTGATTTTAGCCAGCTCTAATAGATTTAGCGCTTGATATTGCAGGGTATCTTCGCACTTCTTGATGGTCTCAATGGGCTACATGGAGCTGGTATAAGTTCTTCAGCTGCTGTAAGTACTAACTTTTACTTTTCTAGCTTGAAAACACATGATTGTATGGAATTTTTGTATTTGACACTGGATCTATAAATGTAGTATGTGTGTGTGTGTGTGCACAATTAGGTGAATGATACAAAGGTTTTTTAATCCCAAGAAAAGAAAATTCTATTTATAACACCATGAAAGAAATCATGAGGAAAATATAAAACACATATCACCTTGTAAGGGGTTACTAAGTACATCATGAATACAATGGTGCAGTGAATAACCTTTTTGTTGGGCTGAAATGCCAAACTATGTGTGTCACTAGGTGGAAGAGGATGCTAAAGTCCCATGCCCACCTATAAGCATCTCTTCTCCTACTCATCTGCTTAGAGTCTCCTTGTAGTCTCCCCCATTTCCTGAAAGCGTATGAACAGTCGTTAATCAGATCCTAGAGAGTCTCTACAGTAGAGAAATCCTGAAGATCAATGGCATGGCTACACCTTAGTCAATTGTGTCTCAGACTAATTGGATATGGGAATCCTGATCAGGTGCTGAGAAACAAGCAACTCCCTTGAGAATCCTCTTATCCACATGTTGGGCCTCTATTTGTGACCCAAGCTAGTGGCCCTCAAGTCGCTGCCATATTTTCAACTATACCATGAAGACAATCCTAAGGGCTCTCCTCCACAATGCCTAGGCTATGGGACAACTCGAATTCCATATTCAGCCTATGACAACAGTATGCAATCTTTGCAGGATAATAGACCTGTAACCACCAAAACCCTTCGTTTCCTTTTCTTACTGACAAAAACCATTAGACATCTACCATACACCATCTGCAAAATCACAACAGCTCTTCTGCTATTTCACTCACAGAAAGTGATACATTATAAAAACTTCAATGATGACTGGTTCTCCTGAAGCAATAGAAAAGGAAAAGAAGATGAAAGCAATCCCTTTTGATCATGCGAAGGAAACACAGGAATTTCAGCGCAGACCCAATGCTGAGGCTCCATTTCCATAGGCATCGCCTTTGCATCGAGACCATCAAAAAGCTTTCAATTGGCTGATCTTCAATTCTCTCCAAACATGTAGACTTCACGAGGAAAAGCCCATGATGTGTTGATAAATCAGGTTCTGTTAGCCATATGTGGAAAACTTGGCTGCAACCTATTCAAAGATAAAATATGCACTTCAAAGATTATAGGAAAAGCAAAAGAAGGCAACTAATCACCATAGATGTGCTTTGCACTTTACAAAGGGTGATTATGTTTTGCTGCATTTTAAAAAGGCAAGGCTGAAAAGGATGAAAGGAAGAGAGAGATTGCATCCAAAGTTAAGTATGAGATACTATGGGCCCTTTCAAATGTTTGAGAAGATCAGCAATGTGGCATATCGATTGAAATTACCTTCACATTAGTGGATACACAATGCCTTCCACGTTAGTTTG
This sequence comes from Lygodium microphyllum, assembly GCF_053477565.2. Taxonomy (NCBI): domain Eukaryota; kingdom Viridiplantae; phylum Streptophyta; class Polypodiopsida; order Schizaeales; family Lygodiaceae; genus Lygodium; species Lygodium microphyllum. The sequence goes on along the minus strand of NC_141149.1, from coordinate 7,803,900 downwards.
TTTGTGAGGAATGGAGATCGAAGCTCAGCTGAGAGTACACAATTGACAGTGGATAGTGAGAGAGTGAAGACACAGTATGTCTCACAATGCAATTACCAAGAGCGTAATGAAAGTATAAAGTACAATCCTTAAACCTTAGGGTTGTTAATGTGTGTCGAAAGATATAAAACACGGTAGGTGACCGAATTGTGTAACACAAGTACATAAAATAGAAGATAATGTAACTAGGGGAAAAACCTCTCATAAGGAGAGTAAAAAGTGCCCCAGTGTCCTACGATGGATCACCGACACTCTTTTGTGAGTGTAGGTGTGAGTCAAACCCAACAAACCCCCTTGGAGCAAAAAATGATCAGCATACAAGGATCATCCACCAAAGGAGATCAAATTTAAAGCATTGCAAAATGCTTCAAATTTATTGCAAGAAAGAGCTTTGGTGAAGATATCTGCCACATTGTTGGTGGTAGGATAGTAGACAAGGATGATATCTCCTTCATGTAGCCTCTCTCTGACAAAGTGATAGTTGATCTCTATGTGTTTCGTACGTGCATGAAAACACTGGGTTCCGTGCCACTGTAATGGTACTCTGATAGTTAGTAAACAAAGTAGGCTCTGTGACAGATACATCAAGATCAGCCAACAAACATATTAGCCATACACATTCAATTGTGGTAGTGAAACCTACCTTGTGTTCAACTTCACAAGATGATGTAGCAACAATGGATTATTTCTTGCTAAGCCAAGAAATACAAGATGAGTCAAAAAAGAAATAGTTTCCACTTGTAAAATGATATGAATTAAAATCACGAGCCCAATTTGAATCACTGTAAGCATGTATTTGCAATGGTTCCCCCTTGGCATAAAGTAATCCAAGAGTCCTAGTACCCTGCAAGTAACGAAAAACACACTTCACAGCTTGCCAATATGACATGTGTTGAATGTGCATATATCTGCTCAAGGTTGAAACTACAAATTGAATATCTAGCCTTATGTTGCATAAATGAATGAGACATCCAACTACCGGAGCATATGTATGGATGCCAAACAAATCACTATTATTGTGCAAGGATAGCTTGAGTCTAGTCTCCATCGGTGTGCTAATTGACTTTCAATCTTGTAAGCCAAACTTGTCAAGGAGTCTACCAATATATTTGGACTGTGATAATCCAATGCCTCTAGCATTATAAATGAACTGAATGCCCAAATTGTAATGTAAAGGCCCCAAATTTGACATTTTAAAAGTTTGCTGCAAATTTTTCTTAAATGCTGAAATTTGATCAGCATGTGTCCCTGTGAGCAGAAGATCATCTGCATAAAGACATATGACCAGCAACAAGGATCCCCCCAAATGTGAGGGATGGAGATTGAAGCTCAATTGAGAGTACACATTTGACAGTGGAGAGTGAGAGTGAAGACACAACACGTCCCACAATGCAATTACCAAGACTATAATGAAAGTACAAAATACAACCCTTAAACCTTAGTGTTGTTAGGTGCATTAAAACACGGTAAGTGAACAAACTATGTAACACAAGTATATAAAATAGAAAATAATGTAATTGGAGAGAAAAACCACTCATAAGGAGGGTAAAAAGTGTCCGAGTGTCCTACAGTGAATCATCGACACTCCTTTGTGAGCGTAGGTATGAGTGAAATCTAACATTGTCGAGGCCTTTTCATGGCGATGTGCCAAAGGATGTATTTGCTGAAATTCAGCCTGAGGTTGAGGAGTTGAATGAGATCTTGGTATATAAGGAATGAAAGGTTAGAGGTAAAGCTTCCAGAAGATACTTGGTGAAGTTTTAAAACTGTTCACCAATGGATGCAAAATGGATGGAAGAGGATGACTTGGCAAACCATCCTCAATTGCTTTACTTAGATACTTTTCAGTTAGAGCCAATGTTAGTTCGGGCTCAGTCAGGTTCAACAGAGCAGGGGTTAGAAGCATTGCCTAATGCTCAAGGGGGAGGTGGTACTTCCACTCCTCTAGTTGTAGACAGCTTTCATATTTAGTGGATCTCGAATGTATTCAACATGTATCCAAGGTACCATGTTGACAGTATGTCTGCCATGGGGTCACTAAGTTTACTAGTTACTATGAGATGTATGCAAATAAGTATGGTTGTTACCGTGGCTCTAAGGTTGTACTTTTGTATCAGTTTGGGATCACTTCATGATTAGTTTGGCATGAGATTTTGCCTCAATTTTGGGATCAGATTCTAATCAGTTTTAGCTCAGTTTTTGATCAGTTTGAGAATTGTTTATGGTCACTTTTGGGATCAGTTTTTGCAATCAATTTGTGATTAGTTTGGGATCACATTTGCAGCAGTTTGTGATGAGTTCTGAGATCAGCAAAAGTGATCAGTTTATGCTCAGTTTTCAATGGTTTAAAGCTGGTCTCATGGACAGTAGCATGTTAGTGAATGCCATTGACAGCTTTAGCTATGGTTTATGCTGAGAATATACTTTACTATGGTTGTGAAGTCAAAACAGTTGAGAAACATGAGTTATGGATGCATCCAATGGGTTTCTAGCAACAGTTCTGGACTGTTTCTCAATATCATCTGATATTTTTGCTAGCTGGAAATTTTCAGTAAGGTCTGGGACATATGGCACGGTTAGATAATAGTGGCTAATGTTATGACTCTAGTCTAAGGGTCAACAGAGGTTGAGGACTACTCTAGGTTGCAAATCGACTAGCCAATTTAATTATGGATGGGCACATTTAATTTTGGGCAAGGTCAAAAGAATTGAAATTAATTTTAAAATTATTAATTTGATTTTGAAAATTAATTTAATGGCTAGATAACACTAATAAATAGGTTTAGAAGGTTGCCACTCGGCAAAAATGACCATGCAAATTGAGAAAACGTTTTTTGGGCTGGATCTCAGCCATTCAATCAGTTTGGAGCCTGTAGGAGAGAAAGAGGAAGCTACTAGTCTGATTTTGCTGTTGTGGAGATATCCAAGAGGCTGCCAACTATTGCAAGAGACCTTGGTGATGCAAGCAACAACATTCATGATTCCTACAGACTCAAAGCAATAGCATTTAATGCAGGCAACAACAGGTGGTAACTTTCTCTAGCACTATGCGATTGCAATCTCGGCTGATCAAAGTAGGCAGTAGTCAATTTCAGCCATTTCTTGCGTGAAAACTACAAATTTCTCTCTCTTTTGGCATTCTCTCACCTTCTCCAATCGATTCTCAAAAGTTCTTAGCATTTCTCAGCCATTCTCAATAGATCTCTACCAAATTTGGTGGACATCAAGAGGATTTCTATTGTAAACCCTAAGTTTCTGTAGAAATTAGGGTTTAGTAGCCACCTCGGGAATTGTGCCAATAGGATAAGGCATCAACACCTACAATTTGTTGTATTGACAAGGATTTCAGATGCCAAGCCATCCATTGTGAATTGGGGTAGCATTTGGCCAGTTGGTGGTTCCTTTTGTGCAAGTCCTAGGTGAAAATCAAGGGGCAATCGGCCCAAATTGCTTGTTGATTATTTGTACAGCAAGGGGATTTTGGATTAGTCAAGGATATCAGAGAATTTTGGCTTGTAATTGATCCATTGGCAATTGAAGCTAAAGAAATACCGAAAGGGGCGTGAGTTTTGGGGCCAACAAGGTGTCTATTTTCCAAGATTGTTAAGGTAATGTGTGCATTTCAGTTTATACTTAATTATTAATTGTTGTAGTTAAGTGCTTGATCGGGTTTAACTATCCTATCTAAGGAAGGAAGGTTGGTTTTATGTGGATAGTTCCCTTATCCAAAGGGGATAAACTTTTTGTGGTAATTGTGACTATAGAAGAGACGAGATAACTTTCACAGTGGAGAACGGCTTTCTTCAAAGACATGAAATGGTTCAAGCACGTTCACAGGCTGCTCTAGAAAGAGGATCAGAGTTGTGGCACATTGTAAGAAGAGATAGTATATATGACCGGACCCATCCACTTGATTGATGGATGGAGACAGTGGTCTTATTAGAGGAGGCCTCTTTAGAGGTCACAATGGGATCCACGAGAGTGGGTTTGGAGAGACCCATTCCAAGATCCTTTCTTGTCAAACTTTTGGAGGAGGTTGGATGACAGCTTTAGGCCTAAAAGGCTTCTCTATTCTTTTGGCTAATAGCTCATAGGAGTTTGGCAATGGGTACATGGCTTGGTTATTTCAGAGACCTAGTGGCATGTGTGAGACTTGGAGAGCTAGAGGAAACTCATAAGGCATTGTCTAGGGAACCTAGAGCTCTCAGGTGTGGAGATCCTTCACAATGGTTTTCCATGGCAGAGCACTATAGTTAGAACTTGGGGGGCGATAGCTTGGGTCAGAGATAGTGGTCCAACATGCAGATGTGAGGATGTTATGGCAGGCACTCTTTTCTTACTGTTGGCCAGCATTTGACCCCACTCCAGACTACTCTGCTTGGGTCAGAGATAGTGGTCCAACATGCAGATGTGAGGATGTTATGGCAGGCACTCTTTTCTTACTGTTGGCCAGCATTTGACCCCACTCCAGACTACTCTGCATGCATAGTGAACCAGGGATAGTGACACAAAGGGGAGTTGATTGTTGGTATCATTGCTTGGTACATTTGGTCTACAGGATGTAACCATGCTGGAGATTCCTAGGATGTTTCCACTGCATAGACTCTTTCTAGGATATGGACAGAGATCATTTATACTCTTCATGGGAGATGGGAGCGGCTTCAGTGTGGTTTTCAGGATGAGGAGGAGAGAGATTTTCTTTTTGCTGTTATGGATTCTCGCATGTTCTTTCAGCTAGCTCCTCATTGGCACTTTAGCCCACCAAATTGGTTGTTCACACAACCATTGTATTTATGATGTACTTAGTTGCTCTTTATTGGGTCTTCTTTGTACTTTCCTATTATGGTAGAAATATTCCTGAGGTGTCATTGATATAACTTTCTTTTCTTGGAAAAAAAGTCTTGTAGAAATCACATCCTTAATTCTTCCAGCCTTACATATGCTTTTGATGGAAGTTTTTGATTTTGGGTAAAAGGCCATCATGTTCATGTTCATGTTCAAGATCATTTAGGTTAGTCCGTATTTGAAAATGAATGTTGTTTGATTGCCAGTTAATGAGAACTGATGTAACTTTATTGAACTCGTTATTTAACAATTGCAGGTTGGAATATCACTTCTTTTGGCATTGGAGCATGTTAATGGGCTGAAGCTCTCTGAAGCAGAGAATGTAGAGTTAGATAGGTATTTCCATCCTGATTTTTGTTTAACTGCTTTCTTAATGATAGTGTTTGAGAAGTAAAATGAAGCTCATGGCCATCACGTCCATGGCTAGGTATGGTTTTTCACATCGTCATTCTTTACTGTAGTGATCACGCTCCATTTTGTAGATTGGTGATAGATGGTAGCTAGTGTTATGTCACTGAGCTGTCATTAATTATACCCCTTGTAGGTTGCAATCTCTCTTCTTTTGGCATAGTTGCATGTTATCAGTTGAAGCTTATGAATCAGAGAACATAGAATCAGACAGGAATTCACACCTCAATGAGTTGAAACTTCTTTACTGAGTCTTACTTCCAACTAAGTGGAAGAATGGTAATAGCATGCAAGTTCATTTGGGAAAAAAAAATCTGTTGAAGTTTTATTAATTACTAAAATTTTTCACATGGGCCCAACAGAAAACAAACCCTAAGATAAAATAAGAACCCTCTGAAGACAGAAAGGGGTTTCAACCAAGTGGGGGTGTTGATATGTCAAAACACATTATAGTCCCAAAGTCTGTGGAATGTCCTTCATTTTACCTCTACATATCTGGAATTACTCTATATGGATAATGTGGAACACCCTAACCTCATTAACAGTCTCTCAAACAGCACCAAAGCCAACTGAAGAATGACAGCTGAGATAAGCAATGATAAATAAACCTCAAATAGAAAGGCATCAGTTTAGGATACTGGTCAAAAACATGTGAGTCTGATTGTAAATGGGATGAGGATAAGGAGAAAATACAGAACAAAGGGGGTTATTGTTATGTTGGCATGCATTATAGCTCCAAGTTTTTAGAATGTCTTTCATTTTGCTTCTAAAGATCTGGAGTTACCCTGTATGATGTTGAACACCCAGTGCCTTAACAGTCTCCAAAAAGCATCCGAACCAACTCAAGACTGACAGCTGAGATGAACAATGATAACTAAACTGCAAATGAAAAAGGCATCAGGTTAGGATAACGGTCGTAGATTCTCCCCCCCTAGAAAATATTATGGCTAATTATATTACTTAGAAGATGCTTACAACAAAGCATATGTGCTCAACATACTAGCTGGAGCTGAAACAAAATCACAAAGCAATTGTATGTAAAAGCCTCTCAAGGCAGTTTGGGGGGTATGGAGTCAAGAAACTATGGAGGAGGTCTATGCTGCCACCTAGGGCTGCCCTCTTGCATCGTGACCTTGTGAGGCTCCCAATGATCCCCCACACCTCGAAGCACTCCGTACTGGGATCCAGTACCTAGTGGATGGGTTGTGCATCCAAGCCAACCACAGTACAGGAACCTATCTCAATGATGAAAATCATGTCATACCGTTCAGCCTGGTACAGTAGGTGGCAGCCTTGGCTAATTGCCTACCAGCAAGATGCGCCCCCCCCCCCCCCCCCCGCCCAGGCTGGGCACCACGTGATGGAGAATCCAGTAATCTCTTCTTCACACCGCCTGCTCTACCTCACAAGACCACAAGCAATGCTTTAGAGTTTCCCAATGCTACTACGGGACCCAACCAATCCTTATAGGACTTGTATCAATAATGATAATGATGGGCCTTCCACCTGCATAATTAGCCTTTCTCAATGTAGGTGCAGTTTGTAGCAATCTCTTTAGCTTTCTCATTGTCTTCATGTGCATTCTGTCCCGATGAAATGCTTGCCCTTTCCTCAATAACTAATAAAGAGCATCTGCAATATGTACAAAGTGAGGAATCCATATGAGATAAAAAACACAAGCTCCCAAAAATCTCCACATCTTTGAAACTAATGTGCAAGCCTCTTCCATCTTGTCAATAGCATCCACCTTTATTGGAGATGGCTGTCTTCCATACGGGCCACACATATGACCTGCAATGAAGACCTTATTTATCCCAAGGAAGATTCAGCTCCTTCCAATCTAGTCAAAATCTTCTCATAGTTGGCTATATGCTCTGCAACAAATCTCCTACATCCCTTTTCATCCAATTCTTCAACTTTGTTTTCTTTGCACACCCTTTTATCAGTACTTTATCCAAAAAAGGCATAGTAAGCCGTGGTATATAATTTCACAATACTTTATCATTGCATTCATCATGTGAGGAACCAAATGCTAAGCTAGGAAATGCATTCCATGCTGATTAGCCATTTAAACAACCCCAAAACAAGCTTAATTAAATGAAAATCCTAAAACGGGGAGCGGTTCAAGAGAGTTTAGTGAAACCCTAATTTGGGAGGGTCCATCCTCATCGATAAATAGATAGACTATCCCCATTCAGTCCCATCTCTTCCGTGCAGGTTTCTCACCCTTGTGTGCAGTTCTTAGCCACCCATCAGTCTCCCACCACGTGGCGGTCCAGCCTTCATGACTGCTGGCATCACCTCGCTCTATAGCAGCATTTTACTGCGGCGTTCTACTACTGCGTTTTATTACTGCATTTTATTGCAACATTTACTGTGGCATTTTAGTGCGGCGTTTTACTACTGTGTTTTACTGCGGCGTTCTACTGCGGCATTCTACTGTTGTCTTGCTGCTTCGTCCACATCATCAGACATTATCCTCTACACTCGCCTTAGTCTCCTCACACTTTGGTGATCAACGTTTGGTGTTTCTCTCACTCTAACACTGTGACTAGTGGTCACAACACTTGGGATCTGTCTCCGGTGGACATCACTCTCTAGCACACTGCTCTCCCCTTGGACACATTGTATATTCTTACATTCATTTACAACATTCATTCACTTCAGAGTTGCGTTCTTTCTAACCCTCTTGTTTGTGTTTGAGTTTTTGTGTTGAGTTTTGCGTTTAGGGTTTGAGTTTTGCATTCAGTGTCTATGTTTGTTTCATTGTGCTTTCGTCATGGTCATACACTCTGTATTTTCTCAGTGTAAACCCTAGCAGTGCTTCCATACTCTTCTTCACATGGTATCAGTGCCACCCTCTAACATAGTTTCCTCTACCTTTTCTTATGTAGGCACATCTTTTCCTACTGGGATGGTTGTGATGGGCATCCCCTCACTACCCCAGCTATACACACCCCATGACCTCTCCGATGCAGGGATTCCCTTCCTCTACTTATGGTGCATCGTCTCACTTTTTATGGATCACTCCTACATAGGGATTTCCATCCTTTGCTCCACATGTCCCTATCCCTCCACCATGGGGTCCTCATGTGGTGACTATGCCCATGCCTAGTCATCCCATGCACACATTTTGATCCACCAATCCTATTGCCTTGGCCAAGAACACATTCCAATCCTATTGCCTTGGCCAAGAACACATTCATGGATAAAACTAGAGCATGGCAAGAGCTATGGAGGATGGAAGATGAATATACAACTCATGATGACATAGACTTAGATAGACTAACTGTTACACAAGTGAATTAGGTTCCAAGATAGATTAGCTTGGACTCATAAACACATTCTTGTGTAAGATGGATAATGACATTAACAGTGACTCAAACTGATAGTTCCATTACCTTGTAATGAGTGTCAACCAAGTACATGCCTTAATAGCTTTTTGGATAGTGCCACTCTGCTCATTGTGCATATGAAATTCTGAACATCTCTTCCTAGAGCATACATTATTTGTCTATCTTCTAGCCTCTTCAGGGCATACATCTAGCCTCTATGGACAAGCATCATTTGCTATTCTCAACACCCCCCCTCAAATGATGAGTCTCTACCCTTGTTGGCTTTTGCCCCTTCTACATGATGACATGGCCTGGGAGACTAGCTCTTTGGCAGCCTAGTCAAGTTAAGGCTTGAAACTTTACATCTTTGGTAAGGGCTTTTACATACACTATGGGAAACAAGATCCACTATGGGAAATAAAGATCCACTATGGGAAAACAAGATCCACTATGGGAAATAGAGATCCACTATGGGAAAATTTCTTTTTTGTCAGCAATGGAAATTTCTTTATCTTCTTCATGCTTCTTTGGCATCCTTTGCTTTTCTCGATCTTCTTGGTGCCTTTGATCTTCTTGGACTCCTTCTCAGTCTTCATGCTTTTCATATTTGACTTGTTCTTTATACTCTTGTATTCTTTGTGAGGTCCTTTTGGTCTTCTTTTTCAATGAGTTTGAGATGGGTACATTGCTGTGACTTGACACGACTTGTTGAACTATTTCATAAATCTTGGGATACATAGATTTTGGGATTTCATATGGCTTTGACTCATGGCTTGACATTACATTGTATTTTTTTATGAGATCATACAACATCTTGTCCTTCATTTTGTTTGCTTTGCCACTCTTTACTTTGCTTGCAGTTTCTTTGACTTTGACTTTGCTATTCTTGTCCCCCTCAAGCAAAGGTACCACCAACTTTGAGTTTTGTATGATGACCAAGGTAGCTGGAATGTCTTCAAAAACTTCAAATGAAATCATTAATTGCTCTTTTATGTAGACAGCTCCATGTCTTTCTACATGTGGGTCAAACAAGGCTTACATGTAGTTGAAGTGAGCAACAATGATTATGTCACTCTTCATGAGAAGCATCCTTATAAAAGACTTGATTTTGGTTGTTCCCATGGTGGAAATCATCTAAAAATATTTGGGAATATCCAGCAAAGAAAGTTATACTTCAATGTGTTAAGAGACACAAGCAAAATAGTATCAAGAGATACTAGCTTGATTTCAAGCTTGATGTTACTTGATTTCAGGTGGTCTTCTTGATCTTCAGGTGGACTGCTTGAATTCAAGTGGGTTGCTCCAAATCTTCTTCCTGAGGTTTGACTTTGTTGGAAACTCCAGATCTGAGTGGTAAGAACTTGGTTCAAGTGGCAAGAGTGAGAAAATGTAGTGTTTTATGAGCTTCAACCCAAATGGCTATGGAGAACTGAGAGTTAGGGTTTCTGGCTGACTGGTTTTTCTCAGATTACAGCAGCTACAGTAGAGCATTTGGGCTCAAAACTTGTCAGGAAAGCTCATGTGATGGGCTTTAAATGCCCTAGAGGCACAGGGTGAATTGCAACACGCAGGCGTGGATCCAGTCGTACGTCAAGACCCAGGCACAAATAGAGCAATGAGTTCCAATTTCTGCAATGCTGGAGCTATAGACTACCAATGTCTATGTTTGAAGTACCAGGAGGAAGCGCCTTGAGCAGAGGAAGATATCTCTAGAAGGAATCACTGGAATATATGGCCTGTAGAGAGAGATCTAGAAGCTCCAATGTGGGTAGGTGCAGTTTGGCTATGGTTGCCACAAGGTGATTGTGAGATTCATGTGAAGAATGGGGATCATACACTAAAATTGAGCTAGGCCTTCTTCCTCACATCATCGTATGCAATGGTGGCCACACACTTAGCCTTTTGATTTTTAAGTCTTCCATTGCATTTACACATACATACACATTTGCATTATTGCACTTATTCATTCAATTCATTTTTCATGTAAATTTTGTTTTTCTTTTTAGAGCATCTCACTACTGATGTTTGTGATTTTAGATCTTACTCTCTTTTGCAAACTTTGTTTTCAGCGTAAGGCTAACATACAAGTTTGTCTAGTCCTACCTAGGCTGTTGGAGACATGGGATGCACACCGTTCCCTTCATGGTTTCATCTTCCTAGGAGTTTGGCTCTTCTACCAACATGGAGGCTTCCCCTCCCGAGGCGGATCGTATAGCATCTCTCTTGATGCTATCATGGCGGTGACTTTTACCTTGCTCTTCCAGTCAGGATGCTTCTTCTCATCATGGTTCTTGGCGCCACATGAAGATTGACATTTGGCTCCTTTTTCTCCTTCGGCATCACCATTTCCACGTTGAGAGGGTTTTCCTACCCATAGTTTTTTCATACAACAATCATACATCATGCATAGATGGGTATGAAAGTATGATTGGAGTATGATTCACACCTTGGGGATCATACGTTGCCCTAATTTTAATTTTAAAAAACTGTAAAAATGTATCTAAATCTAGTATTTTATAGTAAATTGAGTAAGCAAGCTAATAAGGTGAATGAAAACTAGAATCCCAAGTTTTCTAACACCACTTGCACTTGCATATAAATTGCCCCCTTCCATTGCTTCACAGATGTTATAAATTCCCATGTCACTTTTTTTCTTTCTTCCTATTTGTGTCTACCTGAAGTAGAAGAATGGGGATGAGGCCTCCTCAGATGAAGACATTACAACTAATTTAGTTTGCTGAAATGTCAATTTCAGCTGTGAAATCGGGAATTTCAGAAATTTTTAAGCCAATACTAAGGGGAAAAGAGGAGAGAGTTTAATGGCTGTTAATGGCAAAAATTTCTGAAATTTTTAGATTTCTAATCAGAGATTTCAGAGATCCTTGAGCTAATACTAAAGGAAAAAGGAGTGTTTCTCGAAAATTTGTGTTAAATGGCTGTTAATCTCTTCAGACTTCAGTCCAAGAAATTTGCAACAGTAATTAGCTACTCAGAGTTGAGAGTCAAGACAAGAGAGAGAACAAAAGGCCAAAATGACCTATGAGACCATGAGTTACAATCATGTGTATGAGAGAGAGAGAGAGAGAGAGAGAGAGAGAGAGAGAGAGAGAGAGAGAGATGTATCTTGTAATCAAGTAATCTTGTATTTTTTTCGTAATTAATACAATTACCTTTTACGAAAAAAAAAGAAAAAAGAGAGAGAGAGAGAGAGAGTTTTCACGAAAAAAAAGAGAGAGAGGTGCAGTCTGAAATTTTATACAGGCAAAAACAGCACATGTAAAAGATGATAGAGGGATAAAACACCAAGAAAAAGCATTCAACTCTAGGGCAGTCAATATTGAGGCTGAAGGCTGAGTCAACCTGTTGCACAATCCACAAGCAAGTTTTCTATGCTTTGGGGCAAGGAGAAGACAAGTGTTTTTAATGTTTTTTGCTAGGCAACAACCTTTTTTGCAAAATTGTGATATTTCTTTTTCCAATCTATTTTTTCCCTAAAAAGTATATCAAGTATGAATCAGGATTTCATACTCCTGTTTTCATACGTTTTTCATATGTCTAATTGGACAATCAGACGCGTCTGACAAAAACTATGTTCCTATCCTTCTTGGTATTCTATAGGTTTTGGCCCTTGTCTTCGATATTAGCCTTCCCTCCCTCTGCCCCTATTGTATCTTCACCCCTTGCATTGCATGATTTCATCATCTTTGTACTAGGATGCTTGGGCAAGTGAACAATTTTCCCACGAGGGACATTGTCCAAGTGGCATCTGCTGCATGAGCATTTCACAGCTTGTAGCATACTCATTGTGTAGAGCACCACTAGATGGATCCTAAGTTGTTTCCACTAGTGGTTTGAACACCACACCACCATTATTTCCTCACCATTCCCTTATCATCGACATTCTTGAGTGGATGGGTACATTGTTGTCTCCGTACGACATACGGTACTGTTCGTACCGTACGATCAATACAGTATCGTACCGTACGTATCCGTATGTTAAAACTGGCTCTTTTTGGCCACCTTGCGTGTGCGTCCTACATATCGCGTTCCCTGCGGCCCCACCTTTATTCTTGCGCATTTTGCTTGCCTGCATGGCACTTTTGGGAGGGGTGGGAAGCCTTGGATACCTCATCCCACTCCCTTTTCCAGCCATGCAACCCCCGCCCCCCCCACTCTCCCCCCCCCCCCCCACCTCAACAACCCTCTTTGGATTCCTTCCAGCTTGCAGCCCTCTCTTTGACCTTTGACCCCGGTCCTCTCTTTGATTGTTTTAAGTTTAAACTTTGACCCTTCTCTCATCTACAAAAGATGCTCCTCTCCTCCATGCTTCCACATCAATTCAGCAAGCACTTACCATTCTCATCTTTCTCTCTTGGATCTTGAATGGACTTGTGATTTGTCATTCTCGAATCTCATCTCCCATCCCCTCTTTCCCGTATCCTATCGAAACATTTTCCATTCTCAAATCTCATCTCCCATCCCCTCTATCCGGCACCCTATCAAAGCATGTGCCATTCTCATCTCCCATCCCCTCTCTCTCACTCTTGCTCTTTCAACTTTACCCCAACTCTCGGGCCTCTCGAGTCTCCCTCCCTTTCAACTTCTCTCTCTCTCTCTCTCTTTCTCTCTTGGGCCTCTTTATCCATCATCGGCACCATGACTCGTGAGAAGCACGAGGTCTTCAATTTTTGCGCAATCCATGTGGAGAGGGATACAAAGAAGTCCAACTCCCACCATTGGACATGCAAGTATTGTGGGAAGCACTATACAAGTAGTTCAACTCGGCTTCTCCAACATCTTTCCAAGACGAGGGGGCGAGTTGCTCCATGCAAGGAGATCTCTCAAAACATTGCGGAGGAGATTCTCGCCAAGATGAGAGGCGGATCCACAAGAGGAGAAAGAAGTGGCTTATCAGCACCAACTCCTATGCCTACTAACGAGGAAGCATCAAATGTGGGCGTATCTTCAACCGATGCAAGAGAGGCCTCTACCATTAGTGGTAGAGGCTCCACATTCGCATCCGGCTCTGGTAAAAGACAAAGGGTGGAGGCTCATGCGGTGACGGAGAGACAATCCTCTCTCTCTCAAGCTCCCAGTCATGTGCGTGGATCGGTTGCCTTTCTTAGAGAAAGGCAACGACTTGCAGACATTGAAATTGCACGCACAGTGATTGAGTGCAATCTTGCATTCAATGTCCTAAAGCAAGAGCAATGGAAGAAGATGGTAAAAGCCATTGCCAATGTGGGTCCATATGAAGGATGGACCGGTGTTACATACGACGACATGAGGAGGAAAAAGATTGATGAAGAGGAGAGGATTGATAGAGTCCTTGATCCTATTCGGGCCGCATGGATAAAATACGATTGCTCCATTCTCACTGACTGATGGAGGGATTGTAAGAAATGGGGCATCATCGACATACTCCTCTCATGTCCACTCGGCATTTACTTTTTGCAGGCCATAGATACCGGCAAGAGGGGGAGGAAAACAACGAGCACATTCATCTACCACCACATTCGACAAGCTATCATTGAGGTATACATTGCCTTTTTAAATTTGTTTCACTTTCTTTCATTATGATAATTGATTTATGCATAACTATCTTTTTTTTTTTTCGTAAAAGATAATTGTATTAATTACGAAAAATACAAGATTACTTGATTACAAGATAGTTGATGACACTAAGCCATCAGGTGAAAAAGTTCTCTCTCTCTCTCTCTCTCTCTCTCTCTCTCTCTCTCTCTCTCTCTCTCTCTCTCTGATTACAAGATACACGAGGGCCCTAGGCCAACGTGTGGGGAAGCCCCTGTAGTGATGCACTGAAAAGATTACACCAATCATGGCAACGACCCAGAGGCAATTGCCATATGCCACGGATGCAAATCCTCCCGAGGGAGCAAGTCGGAGTGTCGGATGATATCTAGCTGCCAATGCAAGAGGCCTTTAAGCCTGGCAATATGTCGGGGTACATTAGAGGCCGAATCAAAGAGAAAAGCATTGCGCGTGGTCCAAATGTGCCAGCATCCCCAATATCTGAAAAAGTGAAATAAGAGCTTCTCATGCAACTGTGGCGGTGCGGGATACTTCGGGCGCACAAAAACCCAGTCGAAAGGAGTTAGCGAGGACCCCACCACCGCGCGCCAAATGTGCGACAAGAGCGACCAGATATTCTTGGCGAGCGGGCAAGAGAGAAAACGATGTCTGGCCGATTCCGCCGGTGTGATACAGAAGAAACAATTGCCATTCGAGATGCGACGCTTGGCAAGGGCCGAGGCCAGAGGAAGACCACCAATCATCACCTGCCAAAGAAAAACCTTGCATTTGAAAGGGGTCTTATTGAGCCAGCCTTCCATCACCGTTTTCTGCCACCATGACAGCGATTTCCGCAGTCCCCAAACAATATTAGCTTTCTCTCCCAGCCATTGGTGATCTTGAACAAGAAGATGATACACCTGATTAGTAGAGGCCTTTTCCAGATTGAGGCGGCCTGCAAGGTCCCAGTCCTGCCAAGGGCGATCCACAGTCAAGGCAGGAAAGGGTTGCCGACCCTGAAGTTCCGACGAAAGCTACTCCCATAAATCACGGTATCCACGCGGGATCTTGAAGAGTCGCCGAGCAGTCCGAAATGATACGAGGACATTGCGAGTGGCAAGGGTAGCATCTGCAACCGACGTCATACCTAAACGGGCCATGCGATTGAATCTTGGTCTGAGTTGATGTTTATCTTCCCAGGAAAGGAGTCTCGATACCGCCAACAATTCCTGCTGAAAGGAGTTAGTCTGCAAGCGGTCCCCTACTGGGTGCCAACGGGCCTTTTGGAGCACCACTTTCCAAGAGCCGACCAAGTGCAGTAACAAAGAGGAAGAGGGACTGGAAATACGAGAGTCAGCATTAAGGACATGCCACCAGGAGGCCTGAAGCCGTGTGTTGCCATGGCGGAGCCCGCCGTCCTCAAGAAAATAACGGGCTATGATGGTCCATGGGTGATGGTCCACACATATGGCACGAAAAAGGGACCAACGGAGAGCTAACATATGAGTGTGTGCATCCAAAATAGCTCCTCCACCCATGCGCTTAGGGGTACATGCGTGTGACCACGAAATCCAGGAAATGCCGGCCTGCAGTGAATCCTTCTTCCACAGCATGAAACGGATGGGATGAGTGAGGGCCTTCAAAGTAGTAGGCGTCCATGGTAACAAAGGCAGGAAATACGTTAGCATTGGAAGCATGATTGTCTGGGCCACTTTGAGGCGGACATGGAATGGCCACGCTTGCGACTTCCAATACATAAACTTCGCCGCCAGCTTTTGTGAAATCCACTCCAGCAGGTCTTTTGGCCGTACATCCACCCCCAATGGGTATCCAAGATGCCTGACAATGGATCCACGGGAAACCACCTGGCCTTGCCAGCCTAAGGACTGTAGATCAGGCTCCGTGCAACTGAGAATGGCTGACTTGAGGGCATTGATGCGAAGCCCAGAGGCCTGACCAAAGAGTGTCCAAACATCTAATGCCCTGCGAATGTTGTCCCTGTCCGCCTGCAAAATCATAAAGGTGTCATCAGCCAAAGATTGGCTAACGAAGTGCTGACCCAACGGAAGAGACAGGCCGGCCAGCTGAGCAGAGGCTGCCATGGAGGATAACATTGAAAGGACCGGGTGAGTCGCCAGGGCAAAGAAGAGAGGGCTCAAAGGACAACCCTGTCTGACCGAGCGTGCAAGGACAAATGGCTCTGTAACTCCACCATTAAGCATAACTCTGGACGAAGCCTCAGCACTAATGGTGTAGATCAATCGGGACATTCGGGTACCAAAGCCCATAGCCGACATGAGGTCTGCAATGAAAGACCAGTCCACATAATCAAACGCCTTTTCCAAGTCCAATTGGATCAATACCACTTCCTGGCCGGAGTGCCGCGCATAGTCAATAGCCATTTGCACATTTAAGATATTATGCAGAATGTTGCGGCCCTTAATGAAACCATATTGGAGAGGATGCACAATAGCTGGAAGGTGCTTGTGAAGCCGATTTGCCAGCACTTTGGAGTAGATTTTATACATGGAGCCCATCAAAGAGATTGGTCTCCAGTGTTGCAACTTTGACGGCGAAGGGACCTTTGGAATGAGTTTGATAAGAGCTTGTTTCCATGAGGAGGGCATGACTCCTGTTTCCCACACCTGCTGAAACATGGCCACCAATGGCTTCACCAACTGCGTGGCCGAGGTCTGAAAGAATTCATTAGTGAGACCATCCCAGCCAGGACTTTTATCATTCGACAGGTGCAACAAAACGTCCATGACCTCTTCCTCGCAAATATCCGTCTCCAAAGCGGCTTGCATATCAGCTGGAACCTGCTGGCGGACCAGATGATAGAAGACCGAGCGGGCATGCGTAACCTGGCTAGAAGGCGAGGAAGAGGAACCAAGAAGGTCCATAAAATAGTTTCTGCACATAGTGACAATGGTCTGCGGATCCGTGACCATGTGACCTTCCGAATCCTGGAGTCTGATCATATTTTCGCGAGCCGGAGACGCATGCAAGGCGCGGAAGAACTTATGAGACTGGCAGGCGCTATCTTGCATTGTGTCCGTCAAGTTGTGCAGCTTGGCCTGTTGATAAGATTTCAACTGAAACACTTGACTAAGATGGGCCAACCGCCTCTCCAGAGACAGCAGAAAATCATCATCAGGGGAATCCAGGAGCAAGGAACGGACCAAAGCCAGTAAGTCTTCTGCTGCATGTCGACGTCGGCGGCAAAGCGAGGCATGATGAATCCCATACTGGCGAGCAACCTGCTGCACATTAGAGAGCAGCCGTGCAAATGAAGGCAAGCCCTCAGAGGCGAAGTCCAATAAGAACCTCTCAATCAGCTGCTGCATATAGCCCTGGAAAATAGAATGCTTCAAATAAGAGGAGTTGAAACGTAAAGGGAGCCTATCCAGGAATTGCACAAAAGGTGCAATAGAGTGTGCCCGCATCTCAAGCTGGAGGGGAAAGTGGTCCGACAACGCATATTGCCGCAAGACCTTCATTTCCAGCATCTCGGGGAGAAAATCATCGCCCTGCATGATATACATTCTGTCCAGTCGCGACCAGGTAGTTGCATATTGTGCGGAATGAAAAGTAAAGCCTGAAAAAGAAGGGTGAAGCCACGACCAAAGATCTTGCTTGAGCACGTGCAAAGCAAAGGAACTCCACACCCGACTTTCCGGCGTATCCATTACCGAATGCCCTGAAGTGGATTGAGAAGAGTCAACACACATATTGAAGTCTCCCATCAAGAATCCCCTTCGGCCGAGTGACATGGAGCCCTGCAAAGTGGACCAAAGATCTCGTCGGGATGCGGGATCATTCGGAGTATAGAGGCCCAACAGCCATAAAATCTCTCCTTCAAATAAGACTTCGATCACCAGAAAGCGCCCGTGCACATCATTTTTAACAAGGACAGGCTGATATTTCTCATGGACAATCATCAGCACGCCCGAATAGTGCGTAGCATGGGTCCCCGCATAAAATAGACGGAATCCATGACAATCCATCACTTTTCCTGCTTCACCGTGACTTTTGTACTCAACTGCACACAATACATCCCACTGGTTCTCGTGCAAGACGGTCCACATGGCATGTTGCTTATGGCGAGAGCAAATGCCTCGCACATTCCACGTGGCTATCTTCATGTATCCTCAAAGAAGGAAGTCAGGAACGAGGCGCCTGCTGCCTCGATTTCACCTTTTCTGCGAGAGCATCCAGGACACCCTCATCCAGAAAATCAGCCAATACTGCGAAAGAATTCTGGCGACCTGCTTTGGAGGTAGAAGGGAAATCCACTGCCTTGGGAGAGGGGCGGGGATAACGCCGATCCCAGGGTATAATAACATTTCCTTTGGCATCGAACGCCAGCTTGGCAGGTGGGCCTCTGGGGCCGTCGGTATAGGCTCTCCTTGGAGACTGATTGCGGGGGCCCGACGGGGCCGTAGGACGCGCAGCCTGCTGTGAAGTGGCCATTTCTTTCCGGCGCGTATACGTGCGCACGGAATCCTGGGAAGCGGGAGGCCCAGGATCCGCCAAGCCTGCATCCAACTTTTTACCTTTTTTAGGACGTGCCTCAATCCAGTCAGTGCGACGGGGATCCACACTCAGGACCTGTTGTTTGTCTTTATCCATGACATGAGGAGACTGAAGGGCTTCCTGGGGCGTGGCATCAAGCACCATGTCGTCCTTGGGCAGCACAACCTGCGCATCCTCGGAAGACGATTGCTTTTCAGGGCATTCGGCCATGAAATGCCCCAATTTACCACATGAAAAGCAGTGGCCCGCAAAGTTGCCCCATTTTAAGCGAAAATACAAAGGATGCATGCCCGAACAATTGAGGCGAAGCCACGCGGGCCTTTTCCTGGCCGTGTCCCATAGCATGCATAAACGGTTGCGGTTCATCGCCCTGAGGCTTGGGGGAACCAGCACTGTTCCCACAACTGCCATCGCATCCTTCAACATGGGCCAATAGACCCCGGGACAGTTTTCCACCTCCACCCACACCGGGCATTCGCGTTGAAGCAGACGCTGGAAGTCGGCCATGGGGCGCCATGGCACAATATGGACCAAGCGGCGATCAAAGAATAGCGGCAACTTGGACAGGAGCTCAGCGCGATGCGTTTCCGATTTCAGCAGGACCTCATAAAACCCGCGAGGTCCAAGGAAGATCTCCTCAACAGACTCCCCTTGCAATAGATGGTGCAACCACTGGCGAATGTGCGAAAGCACTGGGATCCTGCCGGTGAAGAAAAGTATAACTGCACGGTCATAGAACACCGAGAAGGATCGCAAGATGGATTTGGGGTCCACCGTGGCTTCCAGCACATCATCCGTTCCCGCAACAGAAAAAGATTCGGTATTATGCTGGACATAATCACCGAGCAGAGTATTGGCGAAGTCCAGCAAATGCTCCCAGTCAATTTCCTGCGAATCCACAGGATCAGAGGCCACTTGCGCATAGGAGCGTTCCGGAGGACTCATTGGCTCATTGGGCGTATGCTTGGAACGTTTGCCGGCAGGCGGCTGTTTAGAACTCGGCGGCAACTCCTCCGTGCATGGCACCATATCTTCCGGCTCCTCAGCATCGGAATCAGGGCCAAGGGCTGCCACCGTCCGGTCAAGAAAATCCAAATCCAGGCCAGCCATACTGCTGTCTTCACACGCGTCCTGGCAGAGGGCGAGCTAGGTTAGGTGAGGTCGATCCTGCGCAGGGACGTATTGCTAGTTCCCAGCTTCGCGCAGGATCCAGTCAAGCCTGCGCTGCCCTGGAGGACGGGGCCAGGCGGCGCGCAGGGTGGGATGGCGAAGGAACCACAGGGCAGGGCGGCGCAGCACGCAGGCGGGTCAAAGACGAAAGGCGCGCAGGGGGGGCGACGAAAGGCCGCAGGGGGTAGCGACAGGCGAGATGGCAGGGCGGCGCGCAGGGCGGCGCCAAGCCCGCAGGTCAGAGGGGCGGCGGCAGGAGGGCCAGGCGTGCGCAGGAGGGACGACGGGCGCAGGAGGGCCAGACAGGCGCACGCAGGGCCAGATGTACTCGCAGACGCTTTCTCTCTCTCTCTCGACGAACAGAGGCGACTGGACTGGCGACAGGGCGTCAGGCGACGACGACTGGGTTGGCGACAGGGCGTCAGGCAACTGGGCTGGCGACAGGGCGTCAGGCGGCGAGGACGCAGACGAGAACCGCATCAGGGCGCGCCAGGGCATTCGATGGCCTATGCATAACTATCTATCTCCCTATTCTAATTTCTCTCTAGTATCTATCTCGATTCTCTCTTTCCCCATGGGCCCCAAGCCCCCCAACCCCCATCTCTCTTTATTCTTGAATCTTGAAAGTTGAAAGTTGAAACTTGAAAGGCTCAACTCTTTCTTTATCTCTCTAACCTCCAAGTATTGTTAGTATACTTGTAATTTGTAAGTTGTGGTTGTAGGTGGGCCCCTTAAATGTGGTGCAAGTTGTTGTCGACAATGCATCGAATTGTCGGTGCATGGGCCATTGCTTGAGGCCGAGTTTTCCACAATTGTGTGGACTCCATGTGCAAGTCATTGTTTGGACTTGCTCATGGAGGACATTGGGAAGCTCAAGTGGGTGAAGAGGGTGGTCTGCAAAGCTACAACAATTGTCACATTCTTCACGGTAAAGGTAAAGGTGCTTGTGATGTATCGTGAGCATAGCACAATGGAGTTGAAGAAGCCTTTTTCAACTTGCTTTGCTTACATGTGGTTATTGCTGGAGCGCCTTCATGAGGTGCAGTCCGCCTAGGCAGTGGTATCCACTCTATGGAATGAGTGGAATGAGCATGAGATAGAGGAGGCTAAAGCTATGTAGCGCTTGTGACTTAATGAGCAATTTTGGCAAAAAGTCTGTGTCGTTGTCATTGTCTGGTGACTACCTTTTATAGGGTATTACGTATGAGTGATTGCGAGGGGTCCACTATGGGCCTTCTCGTTCACATCTTTAGAGCAGTATTGGTGGAGACACGTGCTTGTACAATGATCATAGAGACACAACGTACATATGTTTTAGAGATAGTAGAGAGGAGATGGGTATGGATGCTTGAGCCCATCCATGGTTTTGCTGCATTGATACATCCGGCTCCAAGTTGCCTGCGGTCATGGATGATAGAGAGTTCTGTTCGGACCAGGTTGCTTATTTGACTCGTGTGGTTCTTGTGATTGACCACAATGTAGTGCTGGAGGAGCTAGGACGCTATGCAGATTAGAGAGGGTATGTGGCTTTTGCTTCTCCCACTTGTTGGAGGAGAGAGTTACTTGTGAAGCTTTTATTTTGGTGGCAAAACTTTGGATACGCATTGGAGACCCTTCAACCCTTAGCCATGAGGGTCCTTGCCCGTGATTGCTCTTCGGGTGCATGTGAGAGAAACTGGAGTGCCTATTCTCTCATTCACACAAAGATTCTGGCAATCGGCTTAGTACATAATAGTTAGAGCGGCTAGTCTATTGCCACATTAACTTATGCATGATGAGGGCTATGATGAGCATGGGGAGTCTGAAGCAGGTAAAGTTTAAACATTTGACCATAACATTTAAAATTTGTTGTTTTAAATTTTAAACTTTGAAGTTTATACTTTACAATTTAGACTTAAGCATTTACAATCTTACGTGCATTACTGCATTGTGTAGATGAATTCCATCTTCTACTCCATCAATCACAAACCATCTCTCACTTAAAAAAAAAAGAGTTCATTGTAGTTACATTTGCCTTTATAGGGCTTGGTGGGCCACTAGGTAGCCAATGAGTATCCTTTATCCGATGCCCTCTCCTTTCTGGGGTGACTACTTGGACTCCCTTGGTAAGATAACCATCGCCTCTGTAGTCTTGGTAGGTCACTGGGCAGCCATCATGAACCCTTTGTTCAATGCCTTGGCTGCTTTGGGGTGGAACGCCTTGGGCAAACTAGGTTGGCCTTCTCTTCTCACCGTGTTTTGGGCTTGAGAGGGGGTGTTGAGCTAATAAATGCATTCTGTAACCAAACTTCCTTCCGTGGGATGGGTGGTAAATCCTTGATTACAACTTAATTACAGTAGCAAACTTTTAATGCAAATCTGAAAATACAAATTTACCTACTGATCTTGGACAATGCATGCCCGATTGGCCCCAAAATTGGCGCCCCTTTCGGTATTTATTTAGCTTTATTGACGAAGAAGTTGATTTACAATGGGATTTTCTCGATCCCCTTCACAATCCAAACTCCCCTTGTTGTCCAACGTGACCAGCTTGCTGTTCAAAGTGACCAACAAGTCTTCAATCTATTTTGCTCCTTGATTCGGACACTTATTTGGCCTTCACTCACTTTGATGGAAATGGAAAATGCCCCAAATTCAATTATTTGCTGGTCCCTCTACTTGAATAGGATAAAAACAGCTTCAGCTCTGTTGAATCCAAGTCTTGGAGTATCCAGTTTCTGGCATGCTTCTTGAGGCTGCTGCTAAACCCTAATTTTTGCTGTAAATTGGAAATTACACCAGAGAAATTTGCAATTTCTCAGCCTCCAAGGATCCAAATGCTAAGATCTTTGAAGCAAGGCTGTGAAATGGTTGTGAGATCAGAGAGAAACCTGTAGAGAGAAAATTGAGAGTTTTGTCGTAAAGAATGACTGAAAATGAGTCAAATGCAACTGCTGCCCTGCCACAACAGCTTGTAGATGCAAAGAACTGAAGAAAATCAGTCATTTACTGTTGCTGCACTGTCTCAACAACCTGTAGATGTTGTCATCTGTTGTTGGTTGGTCTTCTCCTACCCCTGGCTGCCTCAGAAGGTCCTCCAATGGGTGCAAATCAGACCACTAGCATCTCCTCTCTCTCTTGCAGGCTGAATGCACTAAAAATGCCTCTGTCTAGCCTCTAAAGACGTTTTTCAGTCTTGCATGGGCATTTTTGACAAGTGACAGTCTTTCCAAATGGTTTTTCCAGCATTATCCATAATTAAAAATTAATTTTCAGTCTTTAAATACTGAAAATTAATTTGATAATTATTTTGGTGTCCTAAAAAATAATTTGACTGGCCAATAATTAAAACAGAAGAAGGGATAGAAAGAACACAACTCTGAAGTAAATGAATCTTGTAAATGAATGTAAGAGTATACGTTGTGCCCAAGGGGAGAGCAGTGTGTCGGAGAGTGACATCCACCAAAAATGGATCCCAAGTGCTCTGACCACCAGTCGGAGTGACAAAGTAGAGAAACACTAAACGTTGATCACTAGAGTGTAAGGAGACTGAGGCGATTGCAAAGGATTGTGCTTGATGGTGTGGACGAAGCAGCAAAACGTAGCAGTAGAATGCCGCAGTAAAACACAATAGAACACCATAGTAAAACGCCGCAGTAAAACAAGGTGATGGCAACAATTATGAAGATTAGACCGCCATGTAGCGGGAGACTAATGGATGGCTGAGATTTGCACATAAGGGTGAGAAACCTGTATGGAAGAGATGGGTTTGAATGAGGGCAGTCTGTCTATTTATAAATGAGGATGGATCCTTCTAAATTAGGGTTTAACGGAACTCTCTTGAATCACTCCCCATTTTAGAGTTTTCATTAAATTAAGCTTGTTTTCAAACTGTTTAAGTAGCTAATCAACATGGAATGTGTCATAAGGACATGTATTTTTGAAACCTCACTTAACATGTGGATTTGTTTGAGCTTTGTGTTTAGGGTTTGAGTTTTGCTTTTTGTGTCTGTGTTTGTCTCGTTGTGCTTCTGTTGTGGTCATACACTCTGTTTCCTTAGTGCAAACCCTAGCAATGACGCTACACTCTTCTTTACACCAAATTCATTACTTCATGTGATAAAGTGTACATATACACTAATCCTAATGGTAGTGAGGTCCTTGCTCTCTATAGCCAATTGCAACTGATCATAACTAGAATATAGGTCACCCAAAGAGTAAATAGCTCTCTGAGTAAAAGCCTTTGCAAATCCATCCATAACTGGACTTGCCCCTATGTTTCTGATGGTCACTTTGTTAATTCGCTGCATATCCTAAATAAAACTTAATGCTCCATTTTTTTTTTTGGTACTGTAAACCATCTAGTTGAATACAAAGATGAAGAAGATTCAAAATTTTCCATCTTCATCTTCTCATTTAGCAAGTCAATCAACTTGGGTAGATGAGCCTTACATATTAGAATTAGCCACAAATTCCAAGGTACATAGGAGATAGTAAAAATGATGAATTCCAATGTACATACAAGATAGTAAAAATGATGATAGTTACAACAATACCTAGATCAATAGAGTAGGTTCTCACAACAATTATCCATTTGTTTTGTAGACAAACTTGTTTCCTCGTTGCGCCTAACTGGCCCATTTGGCTCGACCGGACCGTTTATGTCGCGCTTGTCT